>NW_027551558.1:5968783-5975855 GCF_008692635.1 Crocuta crocuta | reverse complement strand
AATTAAAAAAAAAAAAAAAAAAAAAAAGAATCAAGTTGATATTTTGCCGAATTTGAATAGCAACCAGAAAAGAAGGTCAAGTTTTAAAAGAAGCAACATGGGAGGGGATTGTAATTAAATCTGCTCTGGGCTGGGTATGGATGATTCACTTCAAGTACATAACATTCTGGAAAGCACGTGACCAAAGGTATTTTTCTAAATAACCTCAAGTGCTAGTCAAGTTATTCTTTAAATTGCATGCCAGCGACATCTCCTAACTGGTATTTCACTTGGCAGACACTGAGCCACTGCCACAGCCCGGATTTTCCTGCAGGCAGAGCCCGGCCTTGTTTTGACAGTCATTTCTGCCGCTCTCGGCTTCTGCCTGGAAGGATCAGTTGCAGAGATCCAGGGAGGGGTGAACTTGGTGGGCTCCAAACTGTCAAAGGCACCTCTGCTTGGGTAGGGGGTCTTCTCTGTGGCCCAAGGACCTGGCCCAGGACCCTTGAGGTGGACATTACAAAGCCTTAGGTTTTCTCCAAATGGTGGCATCAGTGAAATTCCATCTCTTTCAGTAATCTCCCATCAAAACAATTAGGAGACCCCAGGCAGCTGTCTTCTGGGAACCTCCTTCCAACAGCAACAGTCTCCCACCCACCGAGCCACTCCCAAATGAGTCCCAAGGTTGCAGTTAGATTAGTACATGGTGACTATGCTCTTGGGAGACGCAAGGTCCTGGCATGGCAAACTGACCTGACCCAAGCTGAGCCCGTCAGAGACCTTTCAAAGCCAGGCTCTCTGTCTTGTGAGCCACATCAACAGGGATGCTCATCTCAAGACAGGGAGAACTGATAAAATTTGTGGAGAGGAGGAGGACACAAGTCAGAAAGAGAGGACTCTGACTGTGTTTGGGTCCCTGGTCTCAATTTTTCCTGAAACCCAGCTATCCTTAAATCCTGCAAGACACCAGAATACCCTTAAAATTAATCTCCTTTGCCTTTCAGCTAGTTCAAGTGGGGCTTTTGTCACTTACAATCAAAAGAGTCCTATGAATGTCACCTGACTCTCTTTCATCCATGACCTCACTGTGAGGTATGAGATCTCTGTAACTGCATTTGGTCTACCTGGATCAGCATCTTGTTTACACATGGTCTCCTTTAAGAAACTTTGATATATTGCAGTGCCTGGGTGGCTCAGTCAATTAAGCATCTGGTCATGATCTTGTGGTTCATGAGTTTGAGACCCACATCGGGCTCTGCTGACAGCTCAGAGCCTGGAGCCTGCTTCAGATTCTCTATCTTTCTCTGTCTCTGCCCCTTCCCTTCTCATGCTCTGTCTTTCTCTCAAAAATAAAAAAAATAAAATTAAAAAAAAAACATCAAAATAGCATAGACTATGTATTCTTAAATAATAGAAATTTATTGTCTCACAGTTTTGAAGCCTAGAAGTTCAAGATGAAGGTGTTGCCAGGTTCTTTCCTCAAGCCATGAGGAAAAAGAACTCTTCTAGACCTTTGTTCTTGGTTTGTAAATGGTGGTCTTCTCCCTGTGCCTCTTCCTAACATCCTTCCTCTATGTGTGTCTGTCTCTGTGTTCAAATTTCTCCCTCTTACCAGGACAATAGTCATTTTTTTTTTAACCTAATGACCTCATTTTCACTTCATTATCTCTATAAAGACCTTGTCTCCAAAGAAGTTCACAAAAAGTGCTAGGGGATAAGACTTCAACATATTTTGGAGGGGGGACATAATTCAACCATAAGCCCACACAGTGGAATACTATGTAGCCAGGACAAAGGAGGTGGTGTGCCTGCATGTTCTGACAGTAAAAATCTCCACACGTGTTATGTAAAAAAGACAGTCTTTATGTCGGTATATTCTGATCCCCCTGTGAATGACGCATGTGCACAAGCATGTGTGCATTGACAGGAACAGCTATACATAGAGGTGGTTTTGTAACTTATGGAAGGAATCGAGAAAAGTTCATGAAAGTTACCTTTTTGAAGAGAATTTGAAGAAGGAAAAGACACTTTCACTTTCCATTTTTACTTTAATGACTTTCTATTTCTATGTTGTCTTAATCTCATATATGTATAAATACATATATTATGGGTGTTTGTGTGTATATATGTAAGTGTATATATATATATATATATATATGCATGTACAAATATATACACATTGTATATATATACTATATATACACTACTTTCTCATGCTTTTTTGTATTCTATTAAAAATGTAAGCTACTTCTTGTCTTAAAGATGCAAGTTGGTTTATACCTAAGAACCTAAGTTCTTAGGAATAGGCTTTATGTGCCAAGTATAACGTACATTCTGTGTATCTGTCTGTACTTGTAAGCTCTTAAAGGTTATGTTTGTTCTTATCCACATATGTGGTGCCTTGCACAATTGGCCAGGAAGTCAGATACTTTTTGGTGTTTTGGAGGCAGTCGTGGAGAGGGGTGGTGGTGATGATGGAGAAAAAAATGAGATTAGTCATGGCTTGGAAGTTGCCTAGAACTTCCTTGAATGATGAAATGAAGGTTTTTGCTTATATACCAGAGAATCATCAGGCAAGACCTTGGACATGCCATAGGCTCATTGCATTCTGATAGCTGTGGAGTTTTTTGTAGGTCCAAGAAAAATGTCCTTGGAAGGAATGTCCACTGCATTATTTTTACCTTTAGAGTCCACTCTTTAGACCAGTTTTTTAAAGTCCCACTTCCAGAAGAAAAGTAAGCCCAAAGGTCCTGGGATATCCATTGAACATAAATAATTCCCTTCTCCCCTGTGCATTGAGAACAGCCTTAGGTAAGTACTACTCTTGAGAACATTGAAGGACTAGGCACTCCCCTTATGCTCCGTAGGGCTTACTTCTCTTGCAGAACCTGGTGAAGAGGTGCCCTAGACTCTACTACATCCCTGCAGTGACCCCATGTCACATAATTAAATATCTTCTATTTCTAAGAAGGAGCCAGGACTTGCTGTGGCCTGTGTAACAGATAACAACAGCCAGACCAGACTCTCTGGAGGGTTCCAGCCCCGTGCTGAAGGTAGGTTCTGCATGGCACATCCACTCTGGGACTGGGACCTAGAATCCAGCCTCTGCTGCTCCAAATGGCAGCCACATGGCTATTTGCATTTAAATTTAAATGAAATTTAAAATTCAGTTTCTAAATCGCCCTAGCCATGCTTCAAGTTTCCAGTAGTCACCATATTTAACAGCACAGATTGGAGAACATTTCCATCAGCACAGGAAGTTTTACTGGAGCGCCCAGTGGTTGTCAGATGGACCCAGAACTATACCTAGAGGGGGTCCTCACTCCAGATTCCATCCAGTCCCCACAGGGATTGCCTAAGAACATCTAAGCACACACCATGGATGAGAGCTGTACACAGCCTAGTCACAAAATAAAGCAAAAAGCAGCTCAACAAGTTTTTGAAACATAAAACATAAAATACCTTGGAAGACATGAGTATAAGACAAAAATATTGATTCATTCATTCATTCATTTTTAGAGTTCAGGTGCAAAAAGGTTGAGTTAATTCTACTCAGTTCATGAAGCATTGTCACCACTGGCCTGGGTGAGGTACCACTCTTGTTTATTTTATTAATTCTCTTTTATCATTTTTCTACTGCCAACCTTTTCTCCCTCTTAACCTTATGTGACCATTCTATTTAAAATGTGTGCACTTTGTGGGGCACCTGGCTTATTTGGTCAGTGGCACATGTGACAAGCCCCACTTTGGGTGTAGAGATTACATAAAAATATTGTACTTTTTCTTTTTCAAATTTTAAAAAAATTCTAGTCAGTTAACTAACATATAGTGTATTATTGGTTTCGGGAGTAGAATTTAGTGATTCACCGACTGCTATTCCCAACAACTGCCCTCATTAATGCCCATCCCCCATTTAGCCCACCCCACCCCCCATCCATCTCCCCTCCATCAACCCTCAGTTTCTTCTCTATAATTAAGACTCTCTTATGGTTTACTTCCTTCTCTTTTTTCCTTTCCCCTATGTTCATCTGTTTTGTTTCTTAAATTCCACATATGAGTGTAATCATGTAGTATTTGTCTTTCTCTGACTAACTTATTTTGCTTAGCATAACGCACTCTAGCTACATTCACATTACTGCAAATGACAAGATTTCATTTTTTATGATCACTGAGTAGTCTGCCATTGTGTGTACATATATAGCACATCTTCTTTATCCATTCATTAGTCAATGGACATTTGGACTCTTTTTGTAATTTGGCTATTGTTGATAATGCCGTTATAAATATTGGGGTGCATGTGCCCCTTTGAATCAGTAAAAAATAAAATCTTTATTGAAAAATAAGTGCACTTTGTTTGCAGGGGAACCTGAAGGCCAGGCATGTTTTGTGTGTTTTGTGGTGCCTATGTTTTATGTTGATGTTGTCTCTCTCATTCCATTTCTTTCTTTTTCACTCATTACTGTATGGTAGAAAATGTGAATTGGTATTGACTTGAGACAGGCCAGCAAAGAATGGAACTTCCCTGAGGACACAAGGATGAGTCTGAGAACAGAACCAGGTGTCTGAGCTATACTTCTTTCCATGGTTCTCTTCCATCTGGAACCTGGCCTCCCAGGGAACACAGTGGTTACCTGTCTGTGAATGTGTGCAGGTTGTTGGGCCAGCCATGGTTTTGGTCAGGTTATTGTGTAACTTTTAGCCCTCCCTTCCCATTTGGGTATTACTGGTTTCTTCATTATGGTTTTCTTTCTTTCTGAAGAGCACTGTCTGCATCTCTCCATGCCTGTCCCCTGCTGTGCTTGACCCATCCCAGGCTCAGGAACAACCCTCCTAGCCCTGCTCTGATTCTATGTCCCAGGCTTTGAAACTGAGTTACTGGTTAACACAGGTGGCCAACCTCCCTGCTTGTGTCATAGTTCTACTAACTAGCTTCACTGCACTCAACTGAATTACTGTTTACCAACATTAAATGTCCCTACCTGAGAGAAGACTATACTTCCATACTCTGTTGAACTTGGGCCCTACTGTGTGAGAGTGACCAGTGAAATGTGAGCAAAATTAGCATTTGTTACTTTGGAGCAGAGGCTTTAAAAGCCACCATGCTCTTTGCCATGTTCCTTTTCTCCTCTGCTTGGGTCTCAAAGTGAAAATAACATGGTAGAGCCACTGCCAACAGATGATGGCCATGCCACTTGGCTGAAAAATAGACCTTTGTTATTGTAAGGCACTGAGGTTTAGGGTTGTTTGTTACTGCAGCATATCATTGTCTAGCCTGACTGATACAACCTCCAAGCCTGAGTTCTTACCTTCCCAGCCATGCAAATGCTATTGCTGCTGCTATTCCTAATAGCTAACATTGAGCATCTGCAATGCCCCTGATTTTGGACTAGGCTCTTTACACACATTGTCATGATCCATGCCAGTTCATGTTTTATGACTACTTTGCAAGTGAGAAAATCAAATATCAGTTTCCTTAAGTAAATTGCCCAAGGTCACGAACATAGTAGAACAAGTTTGGGAGCATAGATCTGACTCTAGAACCCAGGTTTTTAAAGCCAGAAAGTTATGCTACTCAAATTTCTTCCAAGACGGACAACATGCATTTCTTTCAGCATTTTCCAGCATGAGACCTCCCCACATCATCCCAAGACATCTGATTCACACCTCCCAGCAGGAGCTATGCCTGAAGTACCAACCACTCCTCTAATTCTGCTCTTGTACAATTGCAGAATATTGGGAGTCTTCTGCTCTGCCATCCCTGTCCTCACTGCCATCTCTGTAGCTGGGTCTATCCCCAAGCCCAGTCCTGACCGGCACCAACCTTCACACTGCTTCACCTTGTTCTTCTCCTCCAGCCTCCCTTCCTCTGCTGTCCCCTAAATGTGCACAGTTTCCATGTTTTGTTCTATACTAAGCCCACCTCTTTTCTCTGCGTAGAGTCTCCACCAGAAATTTCACCAGATCCCATTATTTCAACAGTTATATCCATGTGGATGCCTCGTAAACCAGTGTTCCATCCTAACCTCACTGCTAAGCCTCAGTTTTGCTCTTCTCCCCCCTGGAGCCATCTTTCTAGAGGCAAAAGATCTGTATCTCCAAAATGAAGTTCACATCTTACACCCTATTTCTTCTCCACTCGGTTTCTCCTGTCACCTTCATTTTTAGTAAGTTTCCTGCATCATCTCTGTTACTGTTAATTCATCCACCCAACATCTGTGAGCCCAGCGAGAGGCTCCACTTGGTCCCCCTCCCGTTCCTCACAGCTAATCTGCCACCAAGTCCTGCGGTATCCAGCTACTGTTTTCAGAATACACCTCCTCAGCGTTGATTATTCTGTTCTTTTAAAAGGAATGCTGTCCACTTGTGCAAACAAAATAATTTTGGCTCCCCCTTTCAAAAAGAAAAATCTGAAATCAGAAATATGAGTCTCTGCTGAAGAAGGAAATTAACTTTAAATTAAAGGGAAATTATGAGATAAGTCACTTAAACCAAAAAACACCTTATTTATTTGGATGCTATGTTTTTAAATTTCTTTACCTTATTTTTAAGGAAGCTGGCTATACAACCTACTGAACTAACAAGCTTTGTTTAGCAAAACAAAGTAGTTTGAAACAGAGGACTTCAAATCAGATTAAATGCTCTAGTCACCGTTGTAAGTGACAGATTTTCCTCCGTTGTATTTTTTCCCCATTCAACGTCAAGTGATAAAGACTGTCTCACTAGCAAATTGTTTTTTGTGAGCCTATGTTTACCTGCCTGAATCAATAATCATATTGAGGGGAAGGGGGGTGATGGGCATGAAGGAGGGCACTTGTGGGGATGAGCACTGAGTGTTATATGGAAACCAATTTGACAA
The DNA here is from genome assembly GCF_008692635.1 of Crocuta crocuta. Taxonomy (NCBI): domain Eukaryota; kingdom Metazoa; phylum Chordata; class Mammalia; order Carnivora; family Hyaenidae; genus Crocuta; species Crocuta crocuta. Next base: position 5,969,020 of record NW_027551558.1, on the reverse strand, counting down.
TAAACTATTAAAAAAATAAAATAAAACCCAAAATTTCCTTTTATTTTTCAAATAAATGTACTTCAATTGTGATATTAATGTGCATCGCCCTAATGACAAATAATGTTGAGCATCTTTTCATATGAAAAAAAATCATATTGCCATAGATGTAAAGTTCATGAGACATGCTTTAGATAACTAGAAAAAGTCATAAATGATAATTTAATAATTTTTATATATATCTTCTCTTCACCTGTA
>NW_027551558.1:5959416-5968755 GCF_008692635.1 Crocuta crocuta | reverse complement strand
CCCCACCCCGCACACCTCCCTGCCCCTCCCTCCTCCCCAGCTTCCTTCACTGTGCTTGAGCACTAATAAAAGATTCCTGCTGTTGTAGTGGGCTGGATGGCATTCTCTAAAAAGATGTGTTGAAGCCTTAATGCCTGGTACCTGTGAATGTGACCTTATTTGGAAGGAGGGTCTTTTCAGTTGTAATCAAGTTAAAATGAGGTCATGCTGGATTAGGATGGGCCTAATCCAACATCTGGTGTCTTTATAAGAGAAGAGAGTGATTTGGACCCAGAGACACTGGGGAGAATGCCAGATGACAGCAGAGGCAGAGTTTGGACCGATGCTTCTACAAACAAAAATGTTCCAATGATTGCTGGCCGCCACCAGAAGCTGGAAGAAGCAAGGTGGGGATCCTTTGCCAGAGCTATCAGAGGGAGCATGGTCCCGCTGATACCTTGATTGCACTTTTGGCTCCCAGAACCTTGAAAGAATAGATTTCTGTGGTTTTAAGACACCCCAGTTTGTGGCAACTTATTATAACAGCTCTAGGAAACTAATTATTAAGTAATAAACTAACCTAGTGTACAACACGAAAGGTTCTCAAATACTTGACCATGCCTTGTCCCAGCTCTTCAAATCCCTCCTGACTTTCCAGACTCAGCACAGTACCTGCCATTTTCCTGATAATTGTCCAAGTTGGCCTTGTATTCTGGAGAAGCAGGGATTTGTCAGGTTGCATCATTCCCTAGATACCTAAAACATAGATGAGAATGATGATCTCAAGCTTGTGCTGCCTTTTCTTGGCAGTGGGGAGAGATTTACCCTCCTCTTGACCACCATTGGGGGGAGGGGCGGGGACCATGTCCCAGGGCCACGAAAGTGGCATTTTGCACAAGGAATGGGACCATAAAGTGGTCTTCCTTTTGATCTGCTTCCCCCTGGTGCCCTCAGAGCCTGTGGTTGTATTGTCCCTCACTCTCATGGCACAATGCCATGGCTTTGTCACAAGTCCACAGAGAACCAGATAGAGCAGAAGCCAGAGGAGAATCTGGAGTGCCTGGGTGGCTCAGTCGGTTAAGCCTCCGACTTCAGCTCAGGTCATGATCTCGCAGTTCGTGGGTTCGGGCCCCGCGTCGGGTTCTGTGCTGACAGCTAGCTCGGAGCCTGGAGCCTGTTTCAGATTCTGTGTCTCCCTCTCTCTCTGACCCTCCCCTGCTCACGCTGGCTCTCTCAGAAATAAATAAAACATTAAAAAAAAAAAAACCAAAAAAAAAACCCAAGAAGCCAGAGGAGAATCCTTGCAGAAGGGTCGGGGGTGGGGGGGTTGGCACAGGGAAGCCAGTGCCGCTGGGTGCAGGGATGTAGGAGAGCAGCAGGCCATGTGTGAAGTGGGCTGGGAAGAGTGCTGTGTGCTGTGTCGGGCTGATGACTGAGGGACAGTGAACTCCTGGTAATTGTTAGGGAGAAGACTCTGCGTCTCACACTGTTTGCACTGATTTTCTCTCCCTCCCATTAATACAATCTACTTCTGGCCTGAAACCATCATTATTGAAATAAAGAGTGCTGGGATGCAGAGCAGAAAGAATGAGCTTGAGTCTAACTACTCTAGGCTTTAGAGATTCTCACTAGAAAATGATCATCAGCCTGCTCTTTCTGCCTCCCAAAACTGTGTGGGCAAAACCAGGCACCACAAGTGAAAAGTGCTTTGTAGGTGGGGGAGGCTACACACGGGTTAGTTGCGATTTATTATCATTGTTGTTACCCATCCATTAATTAGCAGAAGTTCCTCAAAGGCAGGAATAGTTTGCTATGGGCTTGATGCAGGGGCCGGTGCTGTGTTCTGCATGCTGCTGGCACTCAATACACAAGATGCTGCTGCACAAATGAGTGAATTTTGCTCAAGGATCAACTTCCTGAACTCCCATCGCACAGCCTCTCACCACGCCTGCCAACTGAGCCTTCTCTTTTTGCCCTTGGCCCCTCTGCTCAGGGCCTGGCCTTTCTCAGGAACCTTGGCCCCTGGCTGAAGTCTGGCCATCTGAGGACAGAAACATGGGATGGAGGTCTGCTAGGGGCCACCTGCTCACTAAAGGACTTTGGGCAAGCTACACCATCGCCTTCTTCATTTTATCCCCCCATTTCATGAGGGGACAGACAGAAATGCCAGCCCAGGGTGAGGGCTGATGGAGGCAATGTCAGGGGATAGTCATTCTTCCAGACAGATGCTTCATAGTGTCTGACCTCGTCATGGGCCAATCAGTGTTTTCTAGTTCCCTGGAGCATCAACTCTCTACAGGCATCTTGCCAATTGGCCCCATGTGGCAAATAAAAAGCATGTGTGCAGTCCTGGCCTGATTCTTCCAGCTACCCTGGCTTTGTTAAGGAAGAACAATGGGATAACAGTGCCGAGTTGTAAGATCTCAGTTGAAAAATGCACTGTATAAGTTGATGTAAAAATTTATAAAATCTGAATGATCCTTTCACACAGACATACACACACACACATACACACACAGACACACACATACACACATCTCTCACCCCAGTATCAAACCTCCCACCTTCATCCACTCTTTTTCATCTTTATGCCAAGAGAATACAATATGTGGGAATAGAACCTCCTACTCAGGAGTCACAAGACCAAAGTTGGTCTCTAAGCTGCTGTTTTACTTTAAACAAGTCACTGTACCTCTCTGAACTTTAGTGTCCGCCTATAAATTCCATTTATAACTCTATGACTTTCCATCTACATACTGAGGGTTATTAGACCTAGCTCACAGGATGGTTATATATGTATTACTGATGCAAAAGCATAGTAAAAATAAGTCATCACTGTCATTTGCCTTTTTCAAGCATATCTATAATTCTCTCAAAAAAACTGGTGATTTTTTTAAACCTAGTGATTGTTATGAAAGCCAAATAAGGTAAGCAACAAAACTACAAAAGGAATAGCTATGCCATCACAAGATGGCTCTCTCAAGCTCCACATGGAAATAAGCAAGATGGTCTTTACATTCTACTTCAGACCTTAAGGAAGTGTAGACAAAGCTCCATCTTGGAAAGGAAGTAGCTCCTACCTCCCCAGAGTCAGGACCACCCAGAAGAAGGCCTGGGTATGGGGAGAAGGAGAAGATGAAGAGAAAGGCACTCCAGAAGCCTCCAGATCCCTTGAGAGAAGGAGAAGAGCCCTCTCCAGACAGAAGACCCTATGGGCAAGGCTGTCGTCTGACCTCTCTCCAGCACCACTCGTGAGGTGGGTCTGGAGGGCCTCCGGGTGGCTAGGTTGACACCGTGCTAGCTAGACGCCTTCAGGATGCCATGGCCACTGGCCAACCCTGGCTTCTCCACTAACCAGTTTATACTGAGCTCTCTTAACCAGGGTCTGTGTGCTGCCAAACAGTGGAAAGTTGTTTCATTTGGCTCATTCCCCTCTCCCACCCACCCTCTCCACTGTGTGCTGGTCTGTTTCACACATGGTAGCTACTGTGGGTTGATTTCCTCAACCTCCAGCCCTACCCTATTCTGATGCGTCTTCCTGCAGGGAAGGAGCTGGAAAACTACAGTTGACATATCCCACACTTCTTGGCAGCTCGGCTTCAGGGTAAGACTTGGTACCTACACATCAGATGGAGACTCAGATTCTGAATGGAGTACCCAGGGAGAGGGTACGCCTTCCTGCAAGCGCCACATGAGTCCCAGGTGCCATGGCCTTAGCTGAGGCAGCATCTTCCTGGTCAGGGGAAAGGCATCAGCCTCCTCAGCAGCCTGACTCTTGTGGGATGATTTTGGACATCATTCCCATGATATTATTGTATAGCTTTGCTTCGTCTGTCCCTAAATTCTGAAAGCAAGCAATATCCCTATGGAAATATCATTCTGCTTAGACAGAGTGGATTCTGTTATCTACAACTGAGAGCCTGGACCAATGCAGTCAGTCACATTTTTCCATTCCCTGAGATAAAAACATACCCTTCAGTGTGCCAGGGAAGCTCCTGCTTAGAGAGCCATCCTAGGAATGTTGCCGTGAAGTGGTTTCCTTATAACCTGGCATCAGCAGGTTGATACATTCTGATATGTCCAGGACCCAGTATAAATAAATATAACCAAACCTTCAAAAAAAAAAAAGCATAATTTTGCCTCAGCCCTCACGTCCTCCATAGTTTAATTGATAGAGGCAGGTAGGAAAGAAAAAGATCAACAAAGGGAAGGGTTGCACAAAAGGGGCATCTGAAAAGGCTGGTTTTCATTTACCTCTTACTTCAGGCAGTCATTGAAGCTTGACACATATATGTTCACTGTCTTGTACAGACGAAAACTCTCAGTTCTAGTGGGGAGGAGGTGGCAAATCATTTCACTCTCTCATGTCAAACATCATCCGCATTTGGGTTATTTCCAGAGCTAATGCCATTCTTAGGATCATCTACATGATTTCTATTAGGTCCATAAATATAACTTTTGTGAATACCACCCACAGCGGGGGGAAAAAACGAGTGATACTAAATAATTTTTGGTAAGATTCTTCTTTGATATTTTTAGGAAAAGACATTTTGAATTTTTAAGTTGTGTGAGACAGCCTGTTGTCGGGCAGGGAAGAGAGCCTGTTTGCATGAGAGTCATCTCTGCATGGAAAACAGGGTTTCTATCCCGGGCCTGGCTGTGTCTACCCTGGCAACGCTGACGCACAGAATGTTATTGGAATTGGAAAAGGTAACTTGGGGAAACTCAACAGTGGCGTGTCTGAGCCACAAGAACGGCATGCCCATTAGGGCGCCTTTGCACCCATTCCCTACGTTCCTCATGAACCTGAAGCCACGGACTAAAGATGAGGCACACCGTGGGGTTGGGGAAAGAGACGTGTCTCTTCAATATGGAGGAAAAGAAAAGAAATAATGACTTCCTCTCTGAAAACTTAAACTGGTCTTATGGATTGAAAACTGGATGAAATTCTGCTTACCGTTAGGAATTTTAATATTAAAAATTGCCAAGCCACTAACAATCATAACAGAAAGTTACCATATGGAAAAGTTATCAACATGTCCTTTTGGAAGCAGAAAATCACGGCGATGTTTTTAAGTATCAAAAAAATCCATTAAACATGTTTCTGGGCATTTTTCCTCCCCTTGGGGTGAGAACAACATTCCTATTAACAGCAGAGTGAACTATTCATGTTCTCAGAAGTAGCAATGGGCTAATTGCAGATGAAGGACATAAATTCTGCTCAAGAGCCCGGGCACGGCTCCCACGCCCTCGCAGGGGCCCGCTCCTTTGGTTCAGGCACTCAAATGGAAGCAGTACTTTTTTCTTCCAGAAGCCCTAGTGGGAAGCCCAGGCCCCACACATGAAGGGTCTGGATAACTCTTATTTTCCAGCCATTACTGTAACCTTCTCCTCAATCCAACTGTGAGGGAGTAAGAGGTTCAGGCAGTTGTGGGGGGGGGGGGGAGTCAGGAGTTAAGTCAAGCTTTATTTTTTTTTAATTGGCCTTTTCTTCTCTTTCTATGTCTACAGCACACTGCAGATGGCTTTGATCGATCTTTGCAACTATCATAGGTTGAGAGCCAAGGTGTGAAACTTACTAATTGCTTCCTGGGACATTAATCAGAAGAGAGACGCTGGCTGTGGTGACGGGCCAGGTGAAGAAGGTGCACACCCAACTTCACCATCCACCCAGCACCCAGCGTCCGGAGAACAGGTGGGTGTTCCAGGTTCTTGGAGGGGATGCAGCTACGACAGCCAGTGACTGCTGCTCTGCTCTTCTTGGTCCTTGCATGAGTCCACATTTCAGTTGTATTGGAAAGAAAGTGTGTGAAAGTTCNGGGGCAAATCTGGGGGACAGAGACAGACAGGAGGGGGCCATAATGGGATTCCAAGTGGAAAAGCTCTCCAGCTGGTAGCTCAGAATGGATAGTGGGTAACTGACATCTGGTGGCAAAATCCTGTCCCCAGAGTGAGTGTCCCAACCCCAGGTACCAGCTGGGGGCTGCTGTGCTTGGAGCCCAGAACAAAGCCTGGGCCACAGTTTACCCAACAACACCTCTTCCCAGGACTGGGAACCCCTGTCTTCCCTGCAGCCCACACAAACCTCTAATGTTCTAGGTCATTGATTCCTTAGTCACAGTGCACTGAGGATTCTCTAAGCTGAATATAGGCTGCTTTTTGCCCTTTATTTCTTTCTGGTGACAATTCAGGATCCATTTATGAAAAAAAGGAGGGTGGAGGGGAGGCGGAAGAAGGAGAGAATTGGAAAGGAAAAGGCCTAGAGCTAGATCATTCATGATTGCTTCAGATGAAAGAGCAATCTTGTTTTTGGGGTGAGGAGGAGATCAAAACTGCCCATAGAAAGAAAGAAAGAAAGAAAGAAAGAAAGAAAGAAAGAAAGAAAGGAAGAAAGAAAGAAAGAAAGAAGGGAGGGAGGGAAGGGAAGGAAAAGGAAAAGAAAAAGAAAAAGAAAGAAAAAGAAAATATTTGTTGCTGTTATGGGGCTATTCAACACACATACCTTGGGTTCCTGGGTGGGTCAGTCACTTAAGCATCTGACTCTTGATTTCAGCTCATGTAATGCTCTCCTGGTTCATTGAGTTGAGTCCTGCATCAGCCTCCATGCTGACAGTGCTAAGCCTCTTTGGGTTTCTCTCTCTCCCTCTCTCTCTGCTCCTCCCCCCACCCCATCAAAATGAATAAAATAAACTTTAAAAAAAAAAAAAACACCACACATCCCCAGATGATACCACTGTCTCCTGAGATTGGAGCCCTTGTCCCTTCTGAGAGCTCTTGCTGATGCCTCACTCAGGAGAAATGTCCAAGCCTACTCCCTGCTTCCTCTCTCCGCTAGCACCTGTCCCCTGCCATATCAGCTGAGTCACCTGTGCACCTCAGTGGTGGACCAGCAGTGTCCCCTCTGGTCCAGTCACTTCTGAGCAGATGGAGGAATTCACATCTTTCTGCCCACAGCAATCTAAGGAGATAGCCACAAAGAAATCAAATAACTAAAAGAAGGTGTTCAGCATGAGTTTTAAAAATACGTGTCCAACACCCACTAGGATGGCTATTAAAAAACCAAAATAATAAATGTAAATGAAGAAATGGGAAAATTAGAGCCCTTGTGCACTGCTGGTGGGAATGTAAAATGGTACAGCTGCTTGTGGAAACAGTATGGAGGCTCCTCAAAACACTAACCATAGAATTGTCATATGATCCAACAACTCTGCTTCTGAGTATATACACAAAAGAAGTGAAAACAAAGTCACAAAGAGAGGCTTGTTCATCCTTGTTCATAGTAACATTATTCACAACAGCCAAAAGGTGAAACCAACCCAAGTGTCTATCAATGGAGGAATGAATAAATAAAATATGGTCTATCCATACAATGGAATATTTTTCAGCTCTAAAAAGGAATACATTACTGACATGCACTGCAACTTGGATGAACCATGAAGACATTATGCTAAGTGAAATAAACCAGTCATAAAAGGACAAATGCTGTGTGATATGAGATAGATAGAATTGTCAAATTCATAAAGACAGAAAGTAGACTGGAGGGTGCCAGGGGCTGAGGGGGGGAAGGAATGAGGAGTTGTTCAGTGGGAATAGATTTTCAGTTTGGGAAGATGGAAGTTCTGGAGGTGGATGGTGGTGATGGTAAACTGTATGCTTAAAGATAGTGAAAATGAAACATTTTATGTTAGACATATTTTACAATATATACCTTTGCATTTGGATTTGGGTGGTAGGAAATCTTTAACTGGGCCACCGACCAGGAGCAATGGAAGAATGCAGGAAGCCAGAAGCCTGACTACCAACCCAAGGGCCCCCCACTCTCACCCCACAAAGACGGTAAAGGAAGAGCCTCCCCACTCTCATTTTTACAGATTCAGAAAAGTTAAGTCAGCTGCCCAGGTGAGCCAGGTACTTAGTAATGATATGGTGACAGTAGGACCTGAGGCCAGGTTGGTCTGCTTCTGAAGCTCTTGATCCTGCCGCAGGCTAGGATCCCTTGTCCCCTCCTGCAAAATATTCAGCCCCTTCTGAATCTTCTTGCAAAAGGCGCCCACTCCCCACCATTTGCATCATCCTCCTAAGGGCTTCCTGAGTTCAAGTATGTTTTTACTGGATCAGTAGTCTGTGTGACTACAGGCCCCATGTTGTGCAGTACGTAACCTACACAGCTGAATGCCAGGGCTCTCATTAACATCTGATGTTACTTAAAGAAAGGCAATACAATAGTTCACTAACATTAACAGAATTCCTTTACTGCAGATACTTCTCTGGTAGAAAACAGGTCCTGCTTTAAGTGGCTAAGACATAGGACAGGCAGGCTTGAATGACAAGGGTCAGGAGGATTTTTTTTTAATATTTTATTTATTTTTGAGAGAGAGATCGAGACAGCATGAGCAGGGGAGGATCAGAGAGAGAGGGAGGCACAGAATCTGAAACAGGCTCTAGGCTCTGAGCTGTCAGCACAGAGCCCGATGTGGGGCTCAAACCCACGAACTGTGAGACCATGACCTGAGCCGAAGTTGGATGCTCAACCGACTGAGCCACCCAGGCAGGATGTGNTTTAGCCTCTACTACAAAGCTGTCGTCATCAAGACAGTATGGTATTGGCACAAAAACAGACACATAGACCAATGGAACAGAATTGAGAACTCAGAAGTGGACCCAAAAGTATACAGCCAACTGATCTTTGACAAAGCAGGAAAGAATATCCAATGGAAAAAAGACAGCCTTTTTAACAGATGGTGTTGGGAGAATTGGACAGCAACATGCAGAAGAATGAAACTAGATCATTTTCTCACACCATGCACAAGAGGATGTTTTGAGAAGATGCCCAAACAAGCAATGCCACTGTATGTGTCTACACAGATGTGTTGCACAGTAATGGAATGCTCCCTGGGACCCACACCTCTTTTAGATTGGACATGAAATACTACGAGTGGCTCCTTTGCCCTACCCACACCCTCCACTTGCTTTTCATTTGTTCAATAAAAAATACAGAATTTAAGGGCTGCTTCAGGAATTTCTCAGTTCATTCATTTGATTTCAACACAATTTCCAAAAATTCAAAATCTGCCTCTCCCCAAATCCTGGTGTTAGCATATCTGTACGTGGACAGCCTCTGTGATGCCAAATGATTGTAGTGGTGACCAACTTGGAACCAGGCACAAAGGAGACATGGCTGGACCACAGCTCCTCTTAAAAGGAAAACGAACCTCCTGGGAGATAAATAAGGGGACAGATGCTGTGCGGAGGCTCACGGGCTGGGAGGATCAGGTGCATTGATGCTACCAAACCCCCAACCATAGGGGCATGGGAAGGAAAATGGAATGAGGAGTCCAGGGTGGGAAGTTGTCCCTGAGG
>NW_027551558.1:5952578-5959365 GCF_008692635.1 Crocuta crocuta | reverse complement strand
GGAGGCTAAGCGATGTACATCTCATGATACCTTCTGGTCTACTGCATACATTGAGAATATCACTTAGCCTCCCCGAGCCAGTTCCCTCATCAACAGAATGGGGCAATAGATGCTTTAGGAGGTGGTTCAGTGAGCAGTCAGTGAGAATGTAATCCCTGGCACATAGTAAGACTCAGTAGTTCTTAAAATGAGCTCCAGGTCTCCTTCATACAACCAACAATCATGTGAGTAGTACTCAAGACTGAGTACTGAGTACTGTGCTACAGAGGGAGTGAGCCTGTGACACGTCTGCCGCTGAGGATGCTGGAAGAGTGGAAGAGGCTGTTGATACTGAACAAACTCTAGAATCTTCAGCTTTGTCTCTGAGATATAAAATGTAAGCTCTGGTCCACTCAGAAGCCCCAGAGAAAGCACTGATGTTTTTTTCCCTCTTCTTCCAACACGGCATTGACTTATATACAAAATGTCCTTTCTGCTGACTGGTTCAGGAAAGCTAGAACAGTCAGTACTTATTTTTTTAAAGGAAGTTGTTAAATAAAATATTTCACTCCAGGACACAGTATAGCTTACAGTCCAAAGCACATTAGGTTTAATTTAAGACAAGACATTTAAGTTTAAGGTGCAGCAGGGAAAGGCTGTGAATTTTGCATGTGTCGGATGCCATTCTCTCACTGCTTAAGCTAAGTGTGCAGAAAGTTCCCTTTGCCAAGTAGGCAAATGGGGTATATAAGGCTGGAGTTAGCCAGCCATTGGTCGACAGGGTGGATGGGACTCAATACCCTGATGCTGTGTGGTAGTCAGAGGGGAGACATGAGACCCCAGCTGTCCAAGCAGAGCTGGTTTCTGTTCCTACTCCCCAAATAATCTTAAGCTGATGCAACAACTTTAAGGTACTAGGTCATAAAGATTAAAGTAAGAATATATTCAATTATATGTATAAGATAATATATCCATAAAATATGCATAAGCAGATACAGCTACATATATGTGTGATAGATAGAGCGATAGATAGATAGATAGATAGATAGATAGATAGATAGATAGGGACAGGGAGAGAGACATAGACAACAAAGAACAGTGAGGAAGGAAAGATTACTTCTGGCAGAAGGATGCAGAGGCGACTTCTTGGAAGTGGTAGCAGATGAGCAAGGCCTTGAGGGACCAGAAGAATTTCAGCAGACAGAGCAGGAAGGGAAAAGCAAAAGCAGAAAATTGATGTTGGGATAGCATAAGTCACATACAAGGAATGCACTGTAGGAGTAGTGGAAAATAGACCAGAAATCTAGGTTATGGTCAGGTTAAGATGGGTCCTGAGGATGCCAAGGAGCGTGGATTTGGTTTGGCGGCCACTGGAAAAGCTCCTATGTTGAGACCAAGGTGGTTATAGAGTCAGAGCCGTATGATAGCACAGCTACCGGCGGGGTTTCTAACCACTTTCAGGGAGTCATGGGGGAGCAGCAAAGAGGTGAAGGGCTTTTGGGGGAGGGGCTGAGGACAATGGCTCAGCACAGAAATATTTTAGTACATTAACCATTGGTCTGGCTATACCAGTGTTCACTGGCTCAATACTGGGCTGTCAGTGGACTCTCTAAACCCACCCCCTTTGGCATATGTTTCAATTTCCCTAAGATGACCTGTTTCATTAATGAATGGAAGTCTTTCTTTCCAGGTCCTTGGGCTTCATCTTCTCTTGTACAGCTCTTTTGTGAAATCTCCTTAATGAAGTTCATTGCAGGGAGTTGTGAAGTCCTTCCTTAGGCCGCAACTCTGCCTTCTTTTCTTCTACAGTTCCTATTCTGGGGTTATGTATGGCCAGTTAGAATGCTAGTGATCATTCCTAGTCAGAGCTGAACTACAGAAGAGACAGACCATGGAATGAGAAGGAAGAGATGAGTGAAAGCAACATTGGGAAGCAAGGATCCAATAGGATTCAGTTACTGAATGGCAAGGGAAGATGAGAGAGAGAGAGAGAGCATTTCAAGGCAGAGTTCAGCTATTAAGCTCAGGTAACTGGAAAAAAAGTAACAGCATTAATAGGACTAGGAAAGATGGGAGAATGACCTGAGGTAGGGGGAAAGGAAAAGGGAAAAATCAGATTAGTTTTAAACAAGTTAAGTTGGATGACTCCAAATGGAAATATCAGCAGACCGTGGCGAATGTGGAAGACAGCTAGGAGGAGCTGTCAGAACCAGAGATAAAGATTTGAAAGACATTACAATGAGAACCACAGCACTGGATTTGTGCAGAAAGAAGGAGACAAACAAGAGGCTCAAGATAGAATGTTGGGGACCTGCTTGCTTACCAGGCAGCAGGAAGAAGTGAAGGGAAAAGGAAAGGGGAGGGGCATGGTCAGGAGGGGAGGTAGGTCAGGGCCTTGGCATGAGAGCAGCATAATGCTGAATGAATGAATGAATGAGGCACCAAGAAGGAAGAACCAGGGGCGCCTGGGTGGCTTAGTCGGTTAAGCGTCCGACTTTCACTTAGGTCATGATCTCGCGGTTCGTGGGTTCGAGCCCCGTGTCGGGCTCTGTGCTGACTGCCAGCTCAGAGCCTGGAGCCTGTTTCAGTCTGTGACTCCCTCTCTCTCTGACCCTCCCCTGCTCACGCTGTCTCTCTCTCTCTCTCCTAGAAATAAATAAAAAGAAGGAAGAACCAGACAGATAAAGTACCCTTAATGGGCTTTTCCCCTCATTTTTAAAATATTTTATTCAGACACAACTCACATATAAATAACCCGCTTGTAGTACACAATTCAATGGTTTCTAGTGTAGTCACAGAGTTATACAATCATCATCACAACCAATTTTTGAGCATTTCATCACTCCAAAAAGCCCTATAGTATTTATCTATCACATCTCAGTTGCCATACCCCCCATTTTAGGCAACCATAATCTACTTTCTGTCTCTATAAATTTACCTCCTCTGCCTTTTCATATAAATGGAATCTTCAGCTACTGGTCTTTTCTAACTGCCTTCTTTCATTAGCATAATGTTTTCAAAGTTCAACCATGTTGTAGCATGTACCAATACGTCATTCCTTGTTGTGGCCAAATAATATTCCATTGTATGAATATGCCACATTTTGTGTAGTTCATTCATCAGTTGATGGACATTTGTATTGCTCCCAATTTTGGCTCTTATGAATCATGCTACTATAAACATTCATGTACAAGTTTTCGTGTGCACATTTGTTTTCATTTCTCTTGGGTATATACTTAGCAGTGGAATTGCTGGATTGAATGGTAACTCTATTTTTAACTTTTTAAAGTAACTGTTAGTCTGTTTTTCAAAGTGACTGCACCATTTTATATTCCCACCCACCCCCAGTGTATGAGGGTTCTAATTTCTCCACATCCTCACCAACACTTGTTATTTTTATTTTTTTGTTTTGCTTTTTTTTTTAAAATAATAGCCAACCTAGTAATGTGATGAGGTATCTCATTGTGGCTCTAATTTGCATTTTCTTAATGATTCCTTATGTTCAGTATCTTTTCATGCACTTATTGGCCATGCATACATCTTCTTCAGAGAAGAATCTATTCAGATCCTCTGACTATTTTTTTTAATGTTTAAATTTTTTTAAGATTTATTTCTGAGAGAAAGAGACAGCATGAGCAGGGGAGGGTCAGAGAGAGAGGAAGATACAGAATCTGAAGCAGGCTCCAGGCTCCAAGCTAGCTGTCAGCACAGAGCCCGATGCAAGGCTCGGACCCACGAACCGTGAGATCATGACCTGAGCCGAAGTCAGATGCTTAACTGACTGAGCCACCCAGGTGCCCCAAAATCCTTTGACTACTTTTTAAATTGGGTTACCTGTCTTTTCTAATTGAGTTGTAAGAATCCTTTGTGTATTCCAGATATAAGTCCCTTACCAAATATAACACTTGCAAATATTTTCTCCCATTATATGGGTTGTCTTTTCACTTTCTTGATGGTGTCATAGCGAGTTTTTACTTTTGATGAATTCTAATTTATCTACTTTTCCCCTTTCATTGCTTGCCCTTTTGATGTCATATTTAAGAATCCTTTGCCAAACCCCATGTCATGAAGATTTACCCTATGTTTTCTTGAAAGAATTTTTTAGTTAAAAAAATTTAATGTTTAGTTTTGAGAGAGAGAGAGACAGAGAGAGAGTGAGAGGCAGAGAGAGAGAAAGATACAGAATCTGAAGCAGGCTCCAGGCTCTGAGCTGTCAACATGGTGCTCAAACCCACAAACCATGAGATCATGACCTGGGCCAAAGTTGGATGCTTAGCTGACTCAGCCACCCAGATGTCCTGAGTTTTATAGTTTTAACTTTTACGTTTATGCATTTGACCCACTTTGAGTTAATATTTTATATAGTGTGAGGTAGGGGTTCAACTTCATCATCGTGTGTGTTGAAGTGTCTTGGTATCCTTCTCCGAATCAATTGACCACAAATGTGAGGATTTATGTAGAAACTCTCAGTTCTATTTTCTTAATATGTTATGCTTGCCATCCATGCCTATTCTAATATTTCTATTTATTTGTTTAAATGCTTATTTATTTATTCATTTATTTATTTTATTATATTATTTATTTATTTTTAAATAAATAAATTTTATTATATTATTTATTTATTTTAAAAGTTTATTTAAAAGTTTATTTACTTATTTTTGAGAGAGAGAGATAGAGCACATGCACAAGCAAGCAGGGGAGGGGCAGAGAGACAGGGAGAGAGAGAATCCCAAGCAGGCTCTGCACTGTCAGCCTGGAGCCTGACTCAGGGCTCAAACTCACCAAATGCGAGATCATGACCTGAGCTGAAATCTAGAGTTGGATCCTTAACTGACTGAGCTGCCTGGGTGCCCCTAATATTTTTATTTTTATGTTAAAGTATAAATGTCTCCTTCCTGACTTGTTGACCCAGGTCAGTGTCATTTCCCTTAGACAAGTAGCTACCCTGCATCCAAACAATGCCTATCAACCTTGTACAGTGGCCTTTTAACTTACTGTCCCTCTGCCAACTTCCTCTTATCTGAAGGCTACAATTAAGCCAATTGGCTCTCTGGAAGTTGAAGTCACCAGGTTTTGGCTCAGCGCTATGATTCACACTTGGCCAAACTGGACTCATGAAGAGCCAAATGAGAACTAAGTAGAAAATAGATGGATAATATTTTACAGCAGCTCATTTCCATGGAGCAGGGCAATTAGGGAGGGAGAGAAGGAGATGAGAGAGGAGAAAGGACTAGAAGGTGTTGGGAGAAAGGGAAGGAATAAAGGAAAGGACAATGGGGAGAAGAATTGAGGAAGGGAACTTATTAAAACTCTGAGCAATCACTTGGCTGAGTGTGCCCACAAGACAGCATAAGTGCAGGGTGGTCAAAGGGTAGGCTTGACAGCAGAGACTCATGTCTCCATCCTGGCTCTGTTGGTCAGAGAAACACATTGAGAGTCACTGGTCTGAATTTTTAAGGGTCAAGAAAACAAAATGTCACTTGTTGGCATCTTAAGTTCTCAAGTGAAAAGCCTTTAAATAAAGGCCCTGGTACTTAGTCAGTCCCCAACATAGACACTATGCACCATTTGAACTTGCTAATATCATCAAAAAGAAAAGTGACCTTAATTATAAATTTCTGGAATGTAAAAATACAATCCAGCCCAGTCACCATTATGAAAGCATATTTAGCCTGAAAGCAACCCCTCATTTGCTTCAAAAGGAAGAAATCTAGAGTGACATGTAGTAGCACATGTGTGCTAAAAACATGGAGTCAGGTTGTCTGTATTATAGAATCATGTTCACTGTCAATGCCGGTGTTACACTGGAGCCACTGAGAAAAGCTTCTTTATCACCAAACCCTCACAGGAAAGCATACTAATAAAATAATGCTTGCCCATAAGGGGAAATTCGTAATCTGCTGCCTTCTTGGGAGGGGCTATAAATAGCTCCTTGGAGAACATTTTTCCATAATTAGCTTTCCACTTCAAGTGAACTAGGTGTAATAAATTTCATATCGCTAAATGTTCTTCCTGGGCAAAAGACGTGGTAGGTTATGTATTTGTTAGTATAGAAACAACTATTCAAACAGCACTGAGCAGAAAGTCAGAGAATTGAAAAAGTGAGACAGAAATGGAAACCACTCTGGAAAATGATCTGAAAATGCCCATTTAGGGTTGATGTGCTCTTATGAACAGACGCATGTAAATGCAGTAATTGCCTCGTCTTTGCTCTTACATGGGACATGAGCTGAGAACAGCTAAAGACAATGGTCACTTGTGTATCAACCCAGCTGTGTTTCTGCCCTGTGCTTAAAGTGTGTTCCTCACACTTGCAGAAACACAGCTTGCCTGTGCCTTCATGAATGCGACTGAGAGCAAACACCTTAGAGAGCTGATGTGATTTCTTCTACCCTTGTATGTGCCTTAGCTCTGGCTCTACAACTGCTCTGATATCCTCTCAGCTAATTGCAGGAGCTGAAAAACCCCTCCCATCCTTCTGGCACATTTACAGCTCACCCACATTTGCATCTCTAGAACCTTCCTTCTCCTGCTCCCAGAACCTCATACACAAAAGACTTCTCTTCCATTCCAGTTTTCTACATACTTCCGGGCCAGTGTTTCTTCCACATTGCATAGGCTCGTCCGAGATGGCTATTTGTTTAAGGTGAAGCGGTTTAAATACTTCTTTGAAGCATTCACCATTTGAGCTGGTTCCAGTGAGAAAGGCTAATGCCCCTGGCCACTACATTAATCAGAAGGGTGACCAAGAGGTATGAGCTTCTTTCGTCCCTGGGCAGACCTTCACCGGTCCCACTTTCACAGGTCG
>NW_027551558.1:5951732-5952373 GCF_008692635.1 Crocuta crocuta | reverse complement strand
GGCAGGGGCGGGGGGGGGGGGGGGGGGGGGGGCGGGGCTTGACCAGCTCCCAGACTTGAACTGGCTCCCTTTCCCAACCTGCAGCTTAGAGCTGGTCTGTTCATCACTTACGTTTACAAAAGGACATGCCCATCCCCCATCACCAAGGTCCAAACAGTGCCCTTGGCGAGGTGCCACTATGCCAGCAACACATGAGGTGCCACTGACTTTATCTCCTTCTATGAATCGACAGGACCAAGTGTTGCTCTTTTGCCAACTCTAATCCTTCATCCTGGAATGCTGTTTCGAACACTTGGAAGATAGCTGCCTCAAAAATGAAATAAAGACATTAATAACTGATGTACTGAAAGGACCAGAGAAAACTGAGACAAGAAGTATTCAGCGACGTTCGCAGCCCAAGCCGCTTCAGCATCGTTATCCGGCAAGAGCTCACAGAAAGCGAACGATGCCTCAGATAGCTTTGTGTTGGCATCCCTGAACAGCTGAGTGCTGGATTGGGTGGGAGGGAGCAGGGGGCTGGCAGTCTTCGAGCCAGGATCAGACCCAGCTCTGCCAAGTGACTGAGGGCACCTTGAGCCTCTCTCAGTCAGATTCCTTATCTCTTACCTGGAAATCATAAATCACTTTTTTTTTTTTTTTTT
>NW_027551558.1:5814010-5951452 GCF_008692635.1 Crocuta crocuta | reverse complement strand
GGGCCTTATGAAGATGAAATGAGGTAATACAAATACCCAGCACATAAGTATAAGATAAATGTTACGTTTTAGTACTGCAAATATGATGTACTAAAATATCATTTAAAAAAACAACTCTTATTCAGACAATGGAATCTTATCCAGGGCTAAAATGAAATGAGCTACCAAACCATGAAAAGACATGGAGGAAACTGAACTGCATTTTACTAAGTGAAAAAAGCCAATCTGGAAGGCCACCGGCTATGTGATTCTAGGACATTCTGCAAAGGGCAACACTGTGGAGACAGTAAAAAGATCAGTGATTGTCAGGGTTTAGTGGGGAGGGAAGGATGAATAGGTGGAGCACAGAGGGTTTTTAGGGCAGTGAAAAATACTGTATGATACCATATTGGAAGATATACGACACTCTCCATTTGTCCAAACCCACTGAGTGTACAACACCGACAGTGAACCCTAATGTAAACCATGGACTTTGGGTGATAATGACAGGTCAGTGTGGGTTCATTTATTGGAGCAAGTGTCCCACTCTGATAGGGGATATTGATAGTGGGGAAGGCCGGGGAGAGGGAGTCTGGGAATATACAGGAACTTAGTACTTACTGATCAATTTTGTTGTGAATCTAAAACTGCTCTAAAAAATAAAGACTACTTTTTAAAAATATTCTCTTTAGAAGCAAAATAAATAGGATCTAAAATCAAAATTTATTATTAGAGAAAATGCACATGAAGAGACTTCCTCTAGGGACTTAACTATAACGAAAGATTATGCTCAAGTGCCCATATTGTCAATAGTCTTACCACCTCTTTTTCGGATGTGTGTGTGTGTGTGTGTGTGTGTGTGTGTGTGTGTACATGCATGCACACACACATGTACGATTCCCTCCCGTGGTCCTCAGAAGCAATGCAATTAACTGGTGGGAATTGGCTGAAGCTTTGGGGCTTTGTCACCTCCAGACTCCTCTAGCCCAGATTTCCTCTCTGGGTCCTCCTCACCAGCTTTGTAAGGAAATCTTACTTCATTCTTGAGTTTGCCAACCACATGATCTAATAGGCACAGGCGCCAAGTCTTCACTCTACCAGGCGGGCCTCACAAGGCCCTGATTGTCTCCTGGTAGCATCCTCAGGCCCGCAGGAGAGCCTGCTGCAGTGAACAAATCACCATTCTGTGCTTTTCTATTGCTGTGACACTTCTGCGGAACCAGTGCTCAAACTCTAACCCTGACATTTCCATTTCAAGGTGGATATTCCTGAATCTTTCTTCTGTGGGTGCCCATCATTGAGTCTCTGATGACTGGGCTCTGAGGCCTCTTCTTCATCTTTATACTGACCTCACTTTCCCTTCTGTCTTGGTTGCTACAGTTTTCTTCCTTAGCACGATGTGATTCTACATAATGCCGCATGGAATTGTGTTTTCTTTTTCTTTTTAATTGTAGAGTGAAATCTGCTACTCAGAGATAAGAATCCATAAAGGGGCTTCTGGCCACCCATTTAAAAAAGAAAGAATGCCTTCTATCATATGATTATTCAGAAAAACTGTGATGATGTCGTCTGGCATAGAACCCTGTCCTTGTTGCCTACCCTAAAGTTTCTGTTTAATTTACTGACTATCCATACCTAACGTGGGCCCCAAGCCTTGAGCTGGTGCTATTATTACTGTAATAGCCCACACATTCTTGCCTGTATGTAGCAGCACATATGGACACCTATAGTGTACATATTTTGAGAAGTTAATTGGATAAATGTTTTAAATTAGGGTAGGCCCCGGATTCAACTTCTGTGATGGAAAAGAACATCCAATTAGATTGCAAAAACTGAATTGTTTCTCTGATCTTCAAAGATTGACATAATTGCAATTTAAAAATTTGATACCCCTCCCCATAAATTTTGATTCTTTGAAAATTATCTGAGGTTCCTGGATACACCATTGCAGCATTCCATGAATAAAGCCATGTTCTTTTAAAGAACTACCTATGTGAGACTTGAGAATTTCCCCCAAATTGGCAATGTAGTTTTGAGATGGTTCTTTTACTCCATGCTGCCCGTGTTGAATAATGTGTAGATTGTGATCTAGTTTGACTTGGTATCTAGTTGATGGAAAATCCTAGTACCAATGTCATCTCCTCTAAGAAGCCCATCCTGATTCCTTCCTTTGAACACACATGGCATTTTGTCTTCTGCCATTAGCCCTATTTGGGCTCTTGGGGTTTTTGGGGTTTTTTTTTTTAATTTTTATTTTTGAGAGAGAGAGACAGAGTGTAAACAGGGAAGGGGCAGAGGGAGGGAGATACAGAATCTGAAGGAGGCTTCAGGCTCTGAGCTGTCAGCACACAGCCCCAACTTAGGGCTCGAACTCAATGACTGCAAGGTCATGACCTAAGCCTAAATCAGACGCTTAAGGGACTGAGCACCCAGGCACCCCTGGCCTCATCTTTATCCTTGCCTCTACCCTGTAAATACTTCTTGTACAGAAGCTGCTGTAAAGTGTCCCTTGATCCCTCGTAGGCCAAGTCCAGGGTGATTCATGCAAGCTGTCAACAAATGCCAATAAAAGGAACTGAACTGTCAAATGCATGGAATGAACTGTAGGTAAACTTTCCTCTTTGATTCTCTACATTTTGGGGGAAGGGCAGATTCTTCTGAGGACACTGTGCTCTAGTACTGACTGGGTTCTGTGCTGCAGACTCCACTTTCCATTATGGTGAGTCAGATGTCCTACCAGTCGGATTAACACCAGGAGATGAGATGGAGTCTGGAATGTGTGCAACAACTATGTACACATTATCTCCACGATTAAAAGGCAGAAACTACACATTTGGTGGGATATTCTACTGGGCAACAGGTAAAAAACAGACCATAGCAAAAGCATTTGTTGTACCGCAGAATTATAGTAATTTGTTTCCTAAAAGATCATTTAAGGATTGTTCAACTAGTTCCCAAAAGGGAGGAGGAGGGAGTTGGAATCTCTTTCAAAGCAAGAAGGGAAGGGAGGTGGCTTTAAAGTCTGCATTGAATCAGCTTAAGAGCACATAACTTTATCCTTTAGTAGATATTAGTCAGGCCCATGCTTTAAAGGCAGGGCAAAACCTACTTGCCTGAAGAAAAACAAAGCAAATAAATAAATGAATGAATGACAAAATTGTTTTCTTTCTGGAAAGGGAGGGACTTCAAAACCATAATGTGCCAAATACCTCCTCCTCCTTCTTGAAAAGCCCTCCAAGTTAGAAGCAAGATTAAGGAAAACGCTTTTCTCAGGATGCTCAAAGTTCCTTGCAGCTGATTATTTTTCAGGAGGAGAATTAGACAAAAATAATACAAGTGGGAAATAAAGAGAGTGACCTACTTTAAGGGGAGGGGGGAGGGAGCTCTGTGAGAGCGTTTTGATCAAATTGACGATGTGGGGTTGCATGCCCAAATAAGGCGCTGTTGGTCGAGTCTGCGCGGGAGAGGGCCTCTCTCGAACTCGAGCCTCGGGGAAGATAAAACAAGGGCCCTGGAACTGGGTGGGCAGGGAACCCCAGTACACTGGGCCGACTGGTGTTCAGAGGACGTACCCTAGGAGATTCCTTCTGGCCAAACAACCCAGTATGATAGAAAAGGACCGGTAGGGGCGCCTTTCTTTCCAAGGGCTACTTGCTGGAAGTGTGAGGGACCGAGGGACATCTGATAAAGGCTGCTGGGTGCACAGCACTGTGCCAGGCGCTGTACTTAGGTGCTGTTAAGGAAGAGGTGACTTCCCGGGGCTAGTGGACCTCTCCTCTCTTTTGGTTTCTCCCCCAGGCGTCTCTGCGACACGCGGTGGAGGGAGGTCTGCGAGCCCAGGGGAACCTGGTCACTGTTCCGAGCCTCATCGGAGCACAGGATCTCCCCTTTTCAACGCTGTCTCGGAGCCCCGCAGAGCATCAAACCACAGCCCCTGGCTCCCAGAGACTATTTATGTGCATCTGTCTCTCTGGGCGTTTGCTGCGGGAGCCTGGGTGAAAGCCTCCCTGTTTTCTCGCGCGCGCACCGCTCCAGCTTCTCCTTTTCTTGGATTCTCGCCTGTCTCCTCCCACATAGGGAAAAAAAAAAAAAGGTCACGTATGTTTGGAAAAATATGTAGGTCAGTGGAACATTTCCTGCACTGGTGCAAAAGGAGAGGAGGGCAGCGGGGGAGGGGAGGGAGAGGCAGAGCCGAGCTCGGAGGGCGCGCTCCTGGCCACAGACCCCTACCCCACCTCCCTCTGCCTNGCCGTTCCTTTTCATCCTTGACCCATTTTCCAGACCGGCTATGTTCGCCTTGGAAGCGACACCGACTATTTCTCCCCAGCAGGCGCTGCGGTCCTCCCCGGAACGGCGCTCGCCAGCNCCCTGTGTCCCAACTGCCCCCTCCCTCCCCGCCCCGCCGCCAACACTCATTGAGAAATCGCAGTGGTCCGCGCGCAGAGACGCGCCCTGTGCCCGGGCTCTGGCTCCGCGCACAAACCTGTCTGTCCCGCAAGAACGGCGTGGAGGGGACGACAGTCGTGTGCTAGTCCCCCTCTCCCCCCAACGCACGGGACAGCGGGGTGGCAGCAGGCATGGAAAGGGTCTACACTAGGAAGGAGGGAAAGATTGCTTGCCACCCCCAGCGACAACTTTAACGGGACTTCAGCTGGCGGCCCCGCGTCCGCCTACCTCCCCTCTCGACCGGTTCACCTCTAAGCGCGCGCACACACACACACACACACACCCCACCCCGCGCTCAGTTGCGCCCCAGCGCCCCAGGCCCGACTTCGCCGCGCGTCCCTGGCAGCCCAGAAGAGGCGGGGGCAGCCTCGGGCGCGCGGGTGTCTGGGCGGCCCAGAGAAGCTGGGGGTCCGAGGGGTCGCATGATGCGTACCCCAGGCTGGGTCGGGGCCAAGGCCCGGCGTGCGGCCAGAAGAGACCCGGCAGCAGGAGCGGAGGGAAGGAGGAGGAGGCGAGGGAGGAGGAGGAGGAGAGAGGAGGCGGGAGGAGGGAGGAGGGAGGGGGAGGAGGAAGAGGCGACGGCGGCTCTCNGTGCGCGCGGGGTCGCGGGACTCGGTCACCTGCTAGCCTGCGCGGGGAGCGCGCGGGGCCGGGGGCGCTCCGGCACGGGGCTGCGCGGCGCAGGGGTCAGGGGCGCAGGATGGTGGGGCCCCACCCCCATCCCCGGTCCTGCGGCCCGGGACACGGCGCCTTGCCGGGCTGCAGCGGCGGCCGGGCTGGTGTGCTCCGTGTACCTCTCGCCGTAGGAAGCGGAGGACGAGACACCTCGAACCTCAGGATTTGGGGGAGCTCAGAGGGTACTGTCGGGGTGGATAGAGGCCGCGCCCAGGTAGCAGCCTGGAGGGTTGCCCAGTGGCTTCTCAGAGCCCCACCGCGCGCCTTCGCAAAAAGTGGGGAGTGGGGGAGCCCGGGCTCGCGATCTCTCCGGGTCCCTAGGTCGGAATTGTTTCTGGGCCCGATTGGGCGCCTGGTCTGCCCTAGCACGTTTAGAGAGCGTCCCCTGCCACTGCTCCCCAGGTTAGATGCCATCGAGTTGATTTGATAGGAGGTGTGCCCCCTCCCCGGGCAGAGGAGGAAGGCACACCTTTGACCTTTCTATATGGCTGCGCAGGGTCGTTAGCCAGAGGGTAGGGACAGGTGCCAGTGGGGCTAAATTAAAAACTAATCCGCTCCTCTGCCTGCCACTCCTTAACTGCTCAAGGTAAGAAAGTTTGTTTTCAGCCCTGTGATTCATAAATAATTAGTAACCAGTTTTGTAGATTAAGCAAGATGGAAACCTTAAAAATACACACGCACTTCCAGAAAGTCTACAAACTCCCAAGGTTGTATTCGGGAGGCTTTAGCTCAGGAAGTTAAAAGCCCCGGGATTCAACAGGTGTTCACAAAGGGTCCGAGAGGGGAGAGCTTTGCGTGTTTGTCTTTAGTACCTGCTGCTTTGGTATTGTGCCCCAAATTCGTTAAATTGGTTGGCCTGTTTCTTTACAGAGTAGCTGTATTGAGTATTGAGTAGCTATTAACTTAAATAGCAAAGATGAACTCCTCGTTTAGGATCATCCAGAACCCAAACCTTCTTTTCCTTAATAGGAGGGTTCTCCCCATTTCGACATGTCAGATAATTAGCTCTAAAGCAGTTCCTGGCAAGGTGCAGCTCTCTCTGTCCACACCTCTAACACTAGCCTCTGTCTAACACCTGACCAGTGAATTAACCAACTAATGATGGCTTGCATTAAAGCAGAGCTGCCCTTCTTGGGTGGGAGGTGCCAGTTCAAAATTCAAGGGCAAGTTCTAGCTCTTTCTATAACAAAGATTTTTGTAAAGGGAAAGTTTGGCAGAAATAATCCCAAAATGTATTTTAAAATAACCATCGAATATATGTAATGTTTAAAAGTGTTACTCTGACCAGAGCCACTATTTTGCAAAAGAAAAAAAAAATCTCCGTTTCATTACACAGCGAACCCAGGACCCATAGAAGTATTGGCATTTCTCAGCAGTCTACTTAAAGATTTAGTTAAAAATAAAGTGGGCAACATAAAGACATTCAATAATTGTCTTCCATCTCCCAGAGAGATGTGGCGTGTGGCTTAAAAGAATTGTAAATGTGCTGCTTCTAGTCATTTTCTTCTTGGAAATCGATGCCTCTATTTATTTGCTGATCTGTCCCACTGTGCACGATCATAGAATTGGTTTTATTCTTACTATTCCCCAGAGTGAATCCTGTGGAGGTGAGAGAAGGAACTACATTCTAGAGGAAATATGTTATTAATAAAACGTTACCCCCCAAAGAGTTAAACGTGCCAAGAAAAAAACCAAGTGAGGCTTTACTAATTAGTGTGATGAAAAAAATTCCCTAATATGATGACAGGGTTCAGATGGTGCCTAAAAAAATTCATCTTTATGAAAATAACAATTGTTTTTAAGCTTCTTTGGTCCTTTTAAGAGTTTGGGTCCTTTTTACTGTTTCTGGTTGTTCACTGATGAAAAGCATAAAAATCACAGAAATGGTAAAAAAAAAAATTACATCATCTGATGTATATCATTATTAAGTTGAATTTATCTTAGTTTTTAAATAATCTTTCTTAACTCTTGGTGATCTTTATAGGTGGCTCTTAACCCTGTCACTCGTTTTCAGGTTACATATTCACAACCAATGATTTGTTCAGATGAAAATAATAATGCATGCATATGCATATGCATTTTATATCGTCATCTGTATATGTTAATTTTTTCAAAGTCTTGCTCTTAAGCCTGAAGAGCCCAAAGGGCTAAGTCCTTTTTCTTAATTTTTAAAACAAGTAGATATTGTGTTCTTCACATGAAAAGTCAGTTTTTCCACTGTGATCAGGACACTGATTGTCCCATGCTGATCCCATGTAAGTGGTGACATCTCTTTCCCAAGAGAGGTCAAATTACAAGGTGTTGAAAATAGCCCGGTGACTCAGTATTCTTGGCTGCTGTACGCCAAGGGTTTAATTGGCCGCATCATAGGAGCATCTAATTGAGTTTCACATTTAAATAGTGGAAATGATACTTGATGCATTATTTGCTTACACAAATGTTTCATTAGCATGTTCCTGATCTTCAGTCTATTTGTAGCAAGGATGGGAGGTCAGGGACTGCTCATTCATATTCCCCACGGCATCTCATCCCTATGAGGCCTTGTTCATAATAGATGCTCAATAAATAGGTGTAGGAAATGAGCTGAATCGTTGATGAGAGTTATCCAACGGTTAGAAATTTGTGAGTGCTAATAGGGTGCTTGACTATGACTAACTCAAGTTTAAATCTGATGATGATCAATAGTACCTGAGAGCACTAAATAAACACTTACTAAATGTGAACATTTGTTTTAAAAGGGGAATTTTTTTGAATTCTTTGACAGTGGGGACCACTTGGCCTTGGAAACAAAGTAATCTCTTAGGTAAAGTTCCCCCAAAGATCACTTGAACTTCTGTGGGTCATAAAACAATGTGTGGTTTCCATTTGATGATTCAGAATAGAAAGGAGAGAGGTTGACTTCTACACTGGTGTGAGAAAAATAGTGTATTAAGGAGGGTGGAAGGTGCCAAAGATCGTGTCTCAAACTTTATAGTGTGTGCAGTTTCCTGGGGACCTTGTTAAACGTACATGCTAACTTAGCACATCTGGGTTGGGACCCAAGCTGAATTTCTCACAAGCCACTCTGTGCTCCTGATGCTGTTGAAACACCCACAAAGTTCTGGAATATACTTAATTCAATTCAGCATATGTTTACTGAGCATCTCCTACATGATAGGCCCAGGTTATGGGAAAATAACAAACGTGGGTCCTCTCTGCCCTCTAGTCAAGGAGCTGATGAGATGAGGAAGAGAAAGATTCTTTCTAGACCGAAAATGAGGTCCTGGACCCGAGAAGGGCCCAGGAAAGGGGATTTTCTGGTAGGGCTTCCACATTGCTGACCTTGACCTCTGTCTAGTCTTCTTTGAATGGAAAGCTTTGTGATCTGGCAGAAAATAAACAGCAAATGTTGAAATCAGACAGACCTCGGTGCACCTGGGTGGCTCAGTCGGTTAAGCCTCCGACTTCGGCTCAGGTCATGATCTTGTGGTCCGTGCGTTCGAGCCCTGCATCAGGCTCTGTGCTGCTTCAGATTCTATGTCTCCTCTCTCTCGGCCCCTCCCCTGCTTATGCTATGTCTCTCTCTGTCTCTCAAAAATAAATAAACATTAAAAAAAGAAAGTAATCAGACAGACCTGGGATAGCCTAGGGAGGCTCAGCTACCGTATGACTTGGAGCAACTTTTTTTTAACTTCTTTGAGCCTCAGTGTCTTGGTCAGAAAAAGGGTGGGAATAATGCTTAACTCATCAAGTTGGTAGGATTACCAGAATAATTGCTTTTATTTACTCTCAATGGGAAAGAGGGGGCTGGCAGGCAAGAGAAAGAAGAGGTTCCTAAAATATTTTTCCATGTAGTTCACCAATTAGCGATTTGATTTGGTTAACCAACAAACCCAAGGCAAGCCGTAGAGAACCAGGCTAGGGCTGGAGGGTGGGCAGCTGTGGAAGTTAATCAGATGCAAAACAGTATTATTAGGAGCATGCACATCTCCACTCTTCTCCTGCAGTGCCCTGGCTTCTGGTTAGCCTTGCTGATACCCTGCTAGCAATATATTTACCTGAGGCTGTTCCTGGTGCTTAGCCTGTAGGTTCCAGTGATCAAGATCGACTGGTGTTTGTACAGTCAGGCACTCCTTTAAAAATATGGTTCAGAGGGAAGGGCAAGTGCCTCCTCTCTTTGAGGGGCACTGGTGCATTCCCTGGCAAGGCACTTTTAAGGAAGGATTAAGGCATCAGTGAGTCCTTTCCTTTTAGAGGAGTTAGCTGAAATTAGTGCAGGGTGTGTCCGGATTCATCAGGCAGATGTTTTATACTTTATGCTATGGGATGATTGTTTCCTCTTGACATCCGGGGAAGATGGATATTCTAAGGCAGTAGTCTCTATCACCCTGGTCTTAGGAGGGATAATCTGGATGGCCCTCAGAATACTTCAACATTGCTCTACTTTCTTATATATAGATTATATATATAAGATATATATGGCATATATATTAGAGTTCCATTTATTATTTGCAGAGGGGATTTTACTGCTATCATTCCAGCTCCATGCCTCCCCAACTAAAATAAACCTTGAAAACCAAGTTGTAAGAGAATGCCAGTGGCCTTCTGATGTGCGGAGGGAGGAAAACCAGAGGAATGTCTGGAGCCAAGGCAGTCCTAGGGGTGTGGTAGAGGGGTAACAAGGAGGGCAGCAAGCATCTGAGCACCCAGAATGGAGGTCAGAGCAGTGGCAGGAGCAGAGGTGGGTGGTAGGAGCCAGGGACCCAGCTTTGTGGACTCTACTGCTGTGGAGAAGGCTGTGGAGGATTATGCTCCTGGGTCTTTGAAAATCATCCAGGCTTCCAGACACAAGCCCATCTAAAGGAAGGCAAGGGATGCCTTGGTGGCTCATTTGGGTAAGCATTGGACTCTTGATTTCCACTCAGGTCATGATTTCACAGTCTGTGGAATCAAGCCCTGCACCAGGCCCAGCACTGATGGTGCTGAGCCTGAGTGGGAATCCTCTCTGCCTCTCTGCCCCTTGCACATGTGCTCTCTCTCTCTCAAAATAAATAAATGTTAGGGGCACTTGGGTGGCTCAGCCGGTTAAGTGTCCAACTTTGGCTCAGGTCATGGTCTCAAAGTTCGTGAGTTCAAGCCCCATGTCGGGCTCTGTGCTGACAGCGCAAAGCCTGGAACCTGCTTCAGATTCTGTGTCTCTGTCTCTGTCTCTCTCAAAAATAAACGTTAACAAACAAATTTAAAGGAAGGCAAATGACAGAGCTAAACAGCATTATTCTTCCAGCCTCTTCTGAACCAAAAATGGTATTGCACAATTTCACAAAGAATATTTGTGCCCCTTACTAGTGAAGATATGGAGGAGAACATCTTTAAATTATTATTTTTCTGCCATAAAAGTACATTTAATTTTTGTAAAGCATAGAAAAAAGTGAAGAAGATGAAGATTACCTGCAATCTCAAGGTGTATTTCCTTTCAGTCTTCTTTTCCTATGCGTTAAATCTTTTTTATGTTAGATTTATATATATATGATTTATATATATATAAATGTTAGATTTATATATATGATCTATATATATATATATGATCTCATAATGTTTTCAAATAATCCAGGACCATTTCTAGTAAAAAGATGCCCTTCACAGTATGTGTCCTATGTGAGTGTCATTCCCCGTGTTCAGCCTAAAAGAAACCTGTTTTGCTCCTGAGTCTACCTTCTCAGGTCCCTGTGTTTCAGGGGTAAATCCTGATTAGCCAAAGCTACCCTAGTGAGCCTGCCGTCCTTGGCTGTGATTGGCTCAGCGCGTGTGGACTTCATCCTAGTCAATGAAGCGTGAGGGTGGGTCACTGGGACCCTTCCCTGGCCCTTCAAATGAGGCAAGGAGGGAAGCAGCCCTTTTCTTATGGATGTGCAATGCCTGTAAGTGGGGCAACCATCAGCCCCCAGAGCAGGCTAGGCCAGGTCCCAGCTGACCTGCCAAAGAATCCAAAGGTGAAGAATTGGACTCCACAGTGCCCTTAGCCTTCTGAGTTACCCACAAGGATCTCTGCTTTGGGATGTTTGGGAGATCCTGAAACCTTCCTGACCACGTAAAGCAGGTCAAGTTAGGTTTTTGTTAGTTGTAGCCAAAAACATCCTAACCGACGTGCTGCATACCTCTCCACCCTCCTCAGGAGATGAACTATGGGGGTGTAGTCTGCTAGTCATTTTCTGGTGCATTTACATATATACCCATATATCTATGTCTTCTTTTTTTTTTTTTTTTATGTCTTCTTTTTAAACAGAACTTATTCCATGCATTTTATGTAGTGACTTTTTTGGCATGAGAATTTTTTGGGTCATTCCTCATATCTACTTCATTCTTTTTTAAAGGCTACATAGTCAACTCAGGAGTACGGCTGACACATAATTTATTTAACTCATTGTTAAACACTGTGCCTTGTTTCTACTTCTTTACTATTCCATTCCATGTTGTCTTAACTTCCTTAGCTGTCTATCTTTAGATACATCCCAGGTTTTTCTTTCTTTTTTTTTTTTAATTTTTTTTAATGTTTTTTATTTATTTCTAGGAGAGAGAGAGAGAGAGACAGCGTGAGCAGGGGAGGGTCAGAGAGAGAGGGAGTCACAGACTGAAACAGGCTCCAGGCTCTGAGCTGGCAGTCAGCACAGAGCCCGACGCGGGGCTCGAACCCACGAACCGTGAGATCATGACCTAAGCGAAAGTCGGACGCTTAACCGACTAAGCCACCCAGGCGCCCCTTTCCCACGTTTTTCTAAGTCAAGGGATTACTAGGAGGGGGTACCTGAGTAGAGAGGCAGATCTGTTGGGAATTTGGATAGATGCTCCCAAATGGATGACTCAAATAGTTGGGTGCATGCCCCTTCCCACTCACCCACCCATGTCTTAAGCAACACCATGCATTACCAGTCTCTTGAATTTCTCTTATGCGTTTTCCCATGCTTGACGTCATGCCATTATGTGGTTTTCTATGCTGATTGCTTGCCTTCATCGAACATAGGCATTTCCCCATGTCATTAAGCATTCCATGGAAACACAATTTTAATGGCTGCATGACAGTTCATGATAATCATTTTTGGAGTGTTCCAGTGGTTTGTGAGGACACAAGAGAATAGTGGAAGTTGAACTAAGTAGACATAATAAACCCTGCAATCATCTCAAAAGAGCCCTGAAAATTGTATTAGGAATCATACCCTTTCAGCGATCTGTTTCCAAGAAGACTTCTGAGGAGATGGCCTTCCAAACCCTTCTCACCCAGTCAGACGGCCGGCTGCCTCAAGCATTTCTAAGAAGCTTTACTGTTTCCAGGATCACAGACTTTACACCCTTGCAGACATTCTTTCACTGAACATACAGGAGTCACTTAAACAAATACTTTGTGCATTGCCCGACGCATAGCTGAAATATGAATTTGTTGCCGTCTTTGAAATTTTCCATTTCTGCTAGGGAAAACAGAAAAGCAAATGGCATAGATGAAACTCGTAAAAGATGTTCATCACATTTTTTCTTCTTCTTAATTGAGAGAGGAAAATCTCATGTTTCCAGGAAGTTCCTGGGGCTGGGATAGTTCCATCTCCAGTCTGGGTCCTGACCATTGGTCCTCTTTCTGGGCCTATAGTGCTTTGGGGAGCGGTTTCACGAATAGTCCATTGCACAGAGATTCAGATTTGCCTCGAGTGCTTAGAAAAGTCCAGTATTTTTTCAATTTCAGAAGTAGATAGCTTCGATTTTCCACTGTTTCGTTTTGCAAGACTGAGGCCTGTTTAGAAGTAGGCAGCACGATAGGTGTACACAGTGCAGTGTGAGTGTTCAGCCTGCCTGCTGACACTGTGAGGGAGGTGAGTGGGCATTGCTTCGTAGCTGGAGAAGAGTTCTGGAGGACGTGGGTTTGGGGGGGCAGGGAGGAGCCCATCCAAATTGGGTGTTTGCCGCATCAACCCTTCCCTTTGTGCCGTCAATGAGAGACATGGCCCGAAGTGCAGTCATCACTCACTACATACGATGCTTGGCTTTCTGCAGATCCTGACCTAATAAAACTGAGGAAAACTTTAAAATCCCAGTTTTGGTATGTGTTTGTGGTTGGCGTGGGGGCAGGCGTGTTAGGTGGAACGTTACCAAGAACGATTGTTGTATAGCTCCGGAATATCCGTTCATCTCAAGACCCAAAGCAGAGATCGCTGCTGAGCTCGCCGAGGCTTTAATGGTTGGGGAGGATTTTATTTTTACGGCCTCGCCTCCCTTCCCCTTCACAGCGGTTGTCGGAGAGAGAGATGCATTCACAGCAGATTTGCATGGCAGTTTTGAAGAGGTTTTATGATCTCTCAAGTTAGAGAACTTGTTTCTATTTCCAATCATGATGCAGCCCTTGGCTGATAATAATCTCTAGGATTTCTGGCTCAGGACAAACTGATTTCATGTGAGGTAAGAAAGCTTCTTGTGTTGGAGCTGCTTCTGGGACTTTCCCTCAATGCTTCCACTCCTGGTCTCTCTCTCAGCTCTCTATCCTGAGCGGCCGGGTGGTCTCATCCACTGTCCTAGGATCATGGAGAGCACTTGGCACACTTGTCATGGAAGCACTTCTGGAATTGATGGCTTGGTCGCACACACCATGTTTACCAGCAGCACTGGGGTGGGCAGGGGACACAACTCCTAGAAAACCTTCCACCCTTGGTTGGACTAGTACTTTGGAAAGTATCTACTGTACTTTCATTTGATCAAGAAAGGTACCACTTTTGGAGATTGTGTCTGAAAAAGCCCAGAACCCCTCGATTTAGAATTATACGTGGCCTTGATGGAAACAGTGTCCTCCCCTGCCTTACACATCCCATTCTCAACTTGCACCTTCTGTGCTGTCGTTCACCACTCTCCTTACCCTCCCCCCCACCTCCCTCCCCAGGCAAGCTGGCTCTCTGCCCCTGGAGCCCCGTGTCCCTCACTCACTCTCTAGTGAGCCATGGGGTACTCCCTGGCAGGGCCCCAGCTGCCACCCTCTGCCAGTCCGGTCTTGGACACAGCCACCAAAATCACTGCCTTTGTCCATATGTGTGTGTGTCACCCTGGGCCTGGGCTCAGGCTGGGTCCGTGAGCCCTCCAGGCCCCCCAGCACCTCATGGGAGGAGGGTGGGTAGGTGTGCAAAGCATGCTGTGGAAGGGGTGAGGGAAGAACCTGTACTGGCTCCTGACTGCCACATGACAGGTGTGACTCCGTCAACAGGGTCTAAGGAAACATGACAGTGCCCTGCTCCCTCCAGGGGGCCTCAGAGCAAGCCATGTCTGCCTCCCCACCTGGGGGCAACTCCTCAGTCACTCTAGCCCCTGAGTTCTTTGGAAACCTGCTCCAGACACTCACCGGGGAGGTTTCCTGGCTGTTCCTGCCCTGGCACTTGTTTGCTCTTGCTCGGCCAGGGCCTGCTGCGGTGGCCACACAACTTCAGGGGCACCATTCATTCTCCTGGGTGCTGTGAAAACAGCCATTCTTAGTAGGCAGCATGGCTCCATTGTGCGCCACATACCTTTGGACTCATGCTGTTCAGTATATGTGGAGTTACGTGGCAGAAGAGTCTGTTACTCTTCCCACTGGACGGTGGGTTTCTTCTCTCTTTTGTCTCTCCATGGCTGGGCTAGTGGCATTCTCTAAGCACATGATGAGACCATTCCAGGTAACCTGCTCCAGAGACCTGTACTGGCCCATTACTGGCAAAGACCTGGGACATAGTGGGGATGCCTAACATCAGGCTTAAATTTTTCTTTAATGTTTATTTTTGAGAGAGTGCAAGCAGAGAAGGGGCAGAAAGAGAGGGGGACAGAGGATCTGAAGTGGGCTCTGTGCTGACACCAATGAACCCGATGTGGGGCTCGAACTCACGACCTCGAGATCGTGACTGAGCCGAAGTTGGACGCTCAACCGACCAAACCATCCAAGTGCCCACCCATGCTTAAATTTTTAAATTTTTTTTAATGTTTTATTATTCCTAGGAGAGAGAGAGAGAGACAGCGTGAGCAGGGGAGGGTCAGAGAGAGAGGGAGTCACAGACTGAAACAGGCTCCAGGCTCTGAGCTGGCAGTCAGCACAGAACCCGACGCGGGGCCTGAACCCACGAACAGCGGGATCATGACCTAAGCGAAAGTCGGACGCTCAACCGACTAAGCCACCCAGGCGCCCCTTAAATTTTTAAAAGAAGAAGAGTTCCTTTCGCATTCCTGGTTTTTATGAAGTTGTGTTGTGTTTGCATAAGTTGGCTGTTCCGAGAGGACAGCTGTTTAACCCCTGTGTACAAAATCTCCTCTTTCCGTGTGTCTAAGTACTTAGTTCCATTAAGCAGCAGAGTCTCATTCCCTGGCTTGTGCTACTTGGGGTGGTATCATTAGGATGAATCTACTTGAGGCTGTGTTTGTGTTTTCTAGCAGCTTGGGTTTGACAGCTCTTGTATATATTGCAGCCTGTTTATATGGGAAAGCCGTAAAAACACTCAGCCTTTTCCTTGGCTACAACAGCGTTGACCTATGACCTGACTTTAAATCAGAGTATGTGAGTGGCCATCGCCATGGAGGCCAGCAGCATTTTAAATGGTTTGATGAATACAGCTTGTGGCCCGTAGCAGGAAGCTTTGGCAGCCTGACATGTTCACTGTGGCCAAGTGAGCTTGGCAAGTCATAGACACCCCAAAACAGAGCCTCTTCATCTATAAAAGGGAGGTATTAATACTAAACAGTGGAAATCGAGAGGAGAGAATGTACATAACGACGAGAGGTAATAGTCATCTTTTTATCACTCACTGGTGGGACCAGCTCATCCCTCAGACTGCCCACACACCACCACTGCCCCCGGCAAATGCCAGCCTCTAGGTAATTTCTTAATGAATGGAGTCCTTTTTTCAGACAAGGTACACGCTAGTAATTAAAGACACAGTATATCCCAGTGTTCTCTTGAAAGCTAACATCCTGGGAAAAAGCAAAATACTCAAACTATAGCAGCACACTTGTAATGTCTTGGCAGGTGCTTGGGGTTGCACGCTTTCAAAAGCTTTTCCCATTTCTAAGAACAAAGTAGCCTGATAACCTTTTGTGTCTGAAAATTCAATCTAACTCAAATAGATTCCATGGATTCCTGTGGATTCTGACATCTTATGGGCTGTATGGGGCATGTCACCGTGATAAATGTGACATGTGCTATTTCTTCTGACCTCCTGTTTTTTTCTAAAGAGGGTTGGCATGCAGCTGTAGGGCTTAGCTCTGAGCACCCTGGAAAGATCCTGTTACTTTCCTCCTATGTCACAGTCCCCTAAGGAGGAAGAAACCACCTGATTTTCAATAGAAACGGGAGTTTACTCTTTAGATTGGATGCACAGACACACACACAACCTGATTCTGGTTGGTAAGCTGCTTTCGCAATGGAAGGAGAGGACCTACAACGGGCTGAATGTTTGTGTCCCCCTACAATTCATATGTTGAAACCCTGAATCCCAGTGTGATGGTATTAGGAAGTGGGGCCTTTGGGAGGTGATTAGGTCATGAGGGTGGAGTGCTCGTGGATGGGAATCATGTCCTTAGAAGAAGAGGCCGGAGAGCTGGCTAGCCTGGCCGTGCCGTGTGAGGACGCAGGAAAAGGCCCCCATCTGCAACCAGGAAGAAGGTCCTCACCAGAACTGACAGTCCTGGCATCCTGATGTCGGACTTGCAGCCTCCAGACCTGTGGGGGATAAATGTCTGTTGTTTAAGCCACTCAGTCTATGGTAATTTGTTACGGTAGCCAGAACAGACTACGAAAGGGCCTCGGTGATCATCCAGACAGCATGGCTCATGTTTTCCAGATGAAAATGAGAGGTTCTGAAAGCCAACGGTCCTTTACCCTGCTCCCAGAACTCTCAGGTCCTGCAGCCAGGCAGGCCTGCTGACCCATTCCAGAAGGTTCAGTGCTTCCCTTTCTCTGCCGAGACCTGAGCATGATGCCTCTCAGGCTGAAATGCAGCCAGTCGGCAAGAACGAGCCTCCCCCTGGCCTCAGCCAGTGCACTCACAGTCCAGAAATCCTGGGAGGGAACACAGTAGTCCAAATGGCAGGCCAGCTTCCCCCCAGCCATTGTCTTCTCTCTCCTCATGTGCTGGGCAGCCTGCTCTCTGACATGAGCATAACAAGATAAGGAAGCCAGCGCCCTGAGGCAGCCTGGAACGGAGAGAAACAAGCCCAAGGCTGGACACAGACTGTCCACTTTCACTTCTGGAACCCACTCACTCTTGTGGGCGCTGACATCCGACTTCCTTCCAGATAAGCAGAGTAAAAGCACAAAGCTCACTGGCGTCTGTGATGAAGAATGACACGCCCCTTGATTTGAACAACTTCTGATAGTGCTTCTCATGCGTGGGGGCCAGAGTCGACAGTAGGACTTTCCTCCTGCACATTTTATATCCCAAGTCTTTGTCACTGCCACTCCTTGGGCTTCTCATCGTCATTTTTTCGATAATAAATTAGGCAACAAAAACTATCACTAGGCATAGAGATCAGGGAGGGGCTGTGCCCAACTGTCACTGTCCCACGCATTAGCCCGTTTGATTCGACAACAGTCTCTGGAGGGAGCAGTATTTTATTCCCACTTTACAACTACGATACCGTGGCGTGGAGACGTTAAGTGGCATGCTCGGGGACATTCACAGCCAGCACTTGAAGGTGCCCCTTTAAAGAAGGACGAAAATTGGAACAGCCAGTTTTTGCTTACTTTTTCTGAAATGCCACTTCTAAGAAGATAGGATGTGTATAAAACAAAGCGAGCATCTTGAACGTGACCTCTGTAGCTTACGCAGCTATCCTGAGCGCAAGGTTGTTATGTGGTTGGCTAGGTTCACCTCGTGGTGAACCTCGTGGTTGGACAACAACTCTGATTTGTCGTCCTTCTTCAGCCTGGCCCTCAGGAAGAGGGGGTTGCATGTCAAAGGCCGTAAAAAAGGAAAGCTGGCAGGAAAATCGTTTTTAGGGCAAAATCACTATTCTGCTCCTTGCCATCTTTTAGTAGCTAACCTGCTTTTCAAAATTATTTCTTTAGCCGTAATCAGGACTGTTAAATCAGGACACTCCTTACGTCTCTCCTCATTTTCTCCGGAGTCAGGTATGTCTTTCTTTAGCTGAGAGCAACAGAGAAGTCAGCATTTAAAGGTCGGGGCCACCTAGCACCACTTTTGTGAAACATTATTTCACCTGAGTCTCATCAACGCCAGGGCCTAGAAAACCTGCAGCTGACTAGCTGATGGAGAAGCCTCCTCCATATCATCCAGGGTTCACGTGAAGTGTGTTTTCCCACATGCTTCCCCTCTGCACTAAGTGTGAACCTCAGCGCTCAGTGTCAGTGAAGGAAAATACGTGCAGGCAAGGTATTGAGTTTTTTTTTTTTAATTTTGTTAACATGTATTTATTTTTGAGAGAGAGAGAGAGAGAAAAAACACGAGTGGGGGAGGGGCAGAGAGAGAGAGACAGAGTACTGGAAGCAGGCTCTGCGCTCACAGATACGGGGCTGATGCGGGGCTCAAACTCATGAACTGTGAGATCCTGACCTGAGCCCAAATCAAGAGTCGGCTGCTTAACTGACGGAGCCACCCAGGCGCCCCCAAGGTATTGAAGAGTTTTGATTAACAGGGTCTGACTCCTGGGGAGGTGTCTGCAAAGCTTTGGGTGGCTGTGGGCCCAGGCTCTGGGCTCGTCTTGCGGGTGGAGCCTCGAGGAGCCCTGTCAGATTGCTTGGGTCTCTGTCTGTCTTGCTGCTCCCACCACCAATGGAATCAGAAGCAGAACCCCAAATGGACATCGGTATGGTCATTCGGTCTATCCTAGGATTGGCATACACGGGCACACACACATGAAATGAAATTCATTCTAGCCCCTGTGCTCAGATTTATGCCACACCCACACCAAAGAGGCAGGATTAGCCATCCAGGACCTTCTCAGAATGAGTTTTACTACACTGATGCGATAAATGTTTATTTTGTCACCAGAATCCTTTAATCACGTCTATCTGAATTATTCTGGACTGCGTGTTATTTCAGAGTGCTCTAAACACAAACTGACTTAGGAAAGTTTTTCAGCTATGGCAAGTTAAATTTGTGCGTTGGATGATGGCGATAGGGGACAGCGGGGTTGGGATTGCTTCTTTTCCTTTTTAAATTAAGTTTTTTTAATGTTTTTATTTATTTCTGAGAGAGAGGCAGCTTGAGCAGGGGAGGGTCAGAGAGAGAGAGAGACACACACAGAATCAGAGGCAGGCTCCAGGCTCTGAGCTAGCTGTCAGCACAGAGCCCGATGCGGGGCTCGAACCCACGAACCGCGAGATTATGACCTGAGCTGAAGTCTGCCGCTTAACCGACTGAGCTACCCAGGTGCTCCGGGATTGTTTCTTTTCTTGTCTGGCTGTGAATTTATAAGAGCAGGAGTTAACTCTTATTGAAGGGGCACTTGAACTCTGATCACGCCGGTAGGCTGTTCCAGGTGAATGTCCTCCTTCATCCATTCCACACACGCAGAATTTTGGCAGCTTGGCTTCAACATTTCTCTCGTTCTTCAGGGCTGCCTTTTGCTCCTAACATGAAGGCACATCCCCAGGCCACAAGAGCAGTATCAGGGGAAAGAGGGGTATGTGGTTTGGGAGGAATGGTTCCCTCCAGCTTTCTCAGATGGGGAAAAGTGTGGTTGGAACTATGGAAGAACTTTGGAAAGAAAATGAAGTGAGGTCTGTAAACTGTGCAATGTGGTGTTCCTCTTAATTCTAGGGCAGATTTTTCAGGATCCAATTAAAAACAACAGTACCTTTGAGCATATTAGTGTGGCTTAACTGGGCAGCACTTGTACGGCTAATTCTAGTAAATTGTGATGCTCGCAGACACCTGACTCATTTGGCTAGGTCCCCTCATCCTTCCAGAAGTTATTAGTGTTCTAGGGCAAACCTCATATCCCAAGGAGATTCTTTCCAACCACAGTAGAAGCATGAATCCACTTGAATTCAGGCGGAGGAGATCATTGATTCCAATAACTTGGGGCCCATACTGGATTTATTTTATATTCTGTCTAAAAATAAGGCTGTAAAATGCCATATTTACTCCAATGTCCTATTCTCTATATTGTACCTAATGACACATTACCAACCTTAAGATAAACAATTTGCATTTTGCTTTTGCAATTTCCTCTTTCGGTAACTATCAAGAAACTTCTGGGAAATCTGGGGGGTTAGCTTCTAATCTGATGGAACACTCTTATCCCTGGTCTTGATTCTTATGGCAGAGTCTCCCCAAGAGGAGAGTTGGGGTTGTGGAGCTGGAAGGGAGCTCAGAGGTCAGGCCACCGGGACCATCATTTTACAGAAGGAGAAACAGGCTGGGGCTTGGTGGTGACAGAGCCCAGCACAGAAATAGGTCTTCAGCCTCCTGGCACAAGGTCATCATCCACCCTATCCTGTGCCTCCCTTGACCTGTCTTTCCATGCGGGTGCTGACCATTTTACAAACAGGAGCAGGATTGTAGTGAAATAAAAGACAAATATACTGCTTGTTTCAAGTCCCCAGATTGCCCCATTAGCTTAGCTTCTTATCATGATTCCCATAAGCTGTAACTATAAACATTTAAAATTTGCTTTTCATGATCGTATACACTGATTTCACATCTTTGCCTTGAAGATGAATTTGCATAGTCAGTGGGTTGAGATGGAGAGGCCAGTGCAGGGCCAGGAGACCCCTGGTATAGCCCCATTTAGCCACGGGGAAGCACTTTATTTCTCTGCCTCATCTGAGAAATTGAGCATACGAGGCCCATCTTCCAAAGGCATTTGTGTGATGATCCAATGAGGCGATTGAGGGTGAACACACTCTGAAAATAGTTAGCACCTGAGAACTGTAAGGGGCACCTCAATCTACTGCTTTGGAGGTGTTACTTTTTTAATGTGCAAAAAAAGATTAAGTTTTAGATTTGTTTTTGTGGTTTAATCCAGATTATTTTTACAGTCCTTCCAATAAAAGAAATCTCCTTCCATTTCCTTTTTATCAAAAATCGACACCAGGTATGTCTAGAACATTTGTTTTATATCCTTTAGGAATGTTTGTGCTTGACTGTAAACAACCTTTGAATAGTAGTTAAAAGAGTATGTACTTACAACTTTTTGCTTTCTGACCAAATTAAGGATTGATTAAAAACTGCTCATGGTTGGTAGACATAGAGCATGTTAATGAAAACTGGTCTCACCTATATCCTGGGAGTTTATATTTTGATAATTTGCCAGAAAAACATATGTTAATAGCATGTTTGCCTCTCAGGCCACTGGCCCTTTACCCACGCTGTTACGTCTGCCTCAAACACTTTCTGTCTTTCTCACTTGCCAACTCTGATTCATGCTTTCAGACTCAGCTCTGGTTTCTAAGAGCCTGATGTCTGTCCCCCGGGGTCCTATAGAACATCTTGCTTGTCTTCTCACGGCAGCATCTGAGTTTAAAGTTTCGAAGTTACCAGCTTCTGTGGCTGACTCCCTGCTAGTCAGATTCCCTGGGGTAGAGATCAAATCTTGTTTGTTTTGTCTTTCAAGAGCTGCTGTATAGGAGACATACTCCATCAGCATTTATTGAACTGAACCAAAGGACAGGAAGTCTCTGTCATTTGAACCTAGACCGACTTTTAAAAAGTTGCATCATTCAGTTGCTTTTAGGTTCTTGAGATATTCCAGTGTATCGAAGTGCTCTTCTCAGCCAAGGGCTAATTCTTGTGTTTAGAGGCCTTGGGTCCTCAAAATAGTCTAATGCTTCCTTTCCTTCTGAGGCTGTTTCATACCCCAGACAACCTTCTCTCGATGGCCTCTCTTCTTGTCTTTTTTTAAAAAATGTTTTGAGAGAGAGAGAGACTATAAGCAGGGAAGGGGCAGAGAATCACAAGCAGGCTTTGTGCTGTCTGTGCAGAGCCTGATGCAGGGCTTGATCTCACTAACGGTGAGATCATGATGTGAGCCGAAATCAAGAGTCAGACTCTTAACCAACCCAGGCACACTGCTCTCTTCTTGTCTTAAGCCTCTACAGCTGATGTTCCTGAGTCTGTGAGGTTTGGAATAAAGCATCCCAGACTTGATATCTCAGAGAACATTGGATGCCTGTAAAAGCACATGTCCCACAGTGGTGGGCCAAGGAACACTGTCAACCCATGTCCATCAAAGAAGGTCACATGTGATAAGTGAAAAGAACAAGTGACAAATGACAGCCTGATTCCACTTCAGTTACAAAAATGGATGAATGAAAAGACTGACCTATCTGTCAAACACAGGAACTCAGTGCTTACAAGTCAGGGGCTTGGGGTCAGGCCCCTGCTCTACTCCGTCCAGTTGTGTAGATTTGGAAAGTTGCTGGAACCTGGTACCTCCACTTCCTCCCCTGTCAAATAGGGGTGTGGTAGTGCCAGCTTCATGGTAGTGCCAGTGAATCTGAGGATTCGCTGAGATGGTGTGTGCAAAGCCCCTAGGATTCCACCTGATACCCAGTAAGCAGGTAGTACCTATTAGTTGTCACTATTAAGTTTTCTTCAGTGAATATTTATGTTCATGCCAATTATATCTAAGAAAATCATGGGGAAAGTGTTAAAAGTTAAGAGAAATAAAGCAAACAGATCCCTATCTGTGTGGCTGGGATCTCGCTGTAGGGCTGGGTAGGGGAATGGCCAGGACCAGTGACGAAATACTGTGTCCACTGACTAGGTTGGAACATTCCATAGCCATAGTGATCCTGCAGAAAAACATAAACACAGTTA
Source organism: Crocuta crocuta (assembly GCF_008692635.1). Lineage (NCBI taxonomy): Eukaryota > Metazoa > Chordata > Mammalia > Carnivora > Hyaenidae > Crocuta > Crocuta crocuta. The sequence goes on along the minus strand of NW_027551558.1, from coordinate 5,928,602 downwards.
AGCCCCAGGTGCCAGGGAGACTAGAGTGCTATTTCCCTAGGTATTTACCGCCCAAAGGGACAAAGCCCAGACCTTGAAGATATCTCTAGGTTGTAGAAGCCCAAACACATGGGACTCTCTGACCCCTGGAGTGATTTCCTATTCAAAAAGGTCAAGGTGAAAACCCGGGGTCCTTTCCATCTTATCTCTAAGGAGCAAAGGTTTCTCTTCCTCCTTTCTCGATGGAGAGAGGGGCAGTTACTTCTTTCCTGTACATAAGCAGAGCAAATCTTTTGTGTTCCATCCCTCCTCTCTGGCATGTAATCTGTACCCATGCAGAACATCTCCATAGCCTCTCAGCACCTTGCCTGGGGTCAAGGTGTGGGGACCAATGCTGCAGCATCACTAGCTGTTGGTCTGGACGTGAGTGTCAGTAAAGAGCTGCCTCGTGTTTCTGCAACATTCACATGCATAAAGTATATAACCGTACAAGTGGGTCACATCTCAGACCCTGCACGATTTGACAAACAGGCCATATAACTGGACACATCACTGACCCAGAGAAACCCCTGTCCTGTCTCTGGGACACATTTAAGGAACAAGGGAGCTAGGTCAGGGGACATCGGCAAGACCAGGAAGCTCCAGGTGGCCTCACCAGTGCTCCTTCTTTCAGAAAAGCCACCCTGTACATGAATAAACAGCCAATTTTTACAAATTGTAGCTGGATTCTTTTACAGAAGAGTACAGTCCTAATGAAAGGACTCTGTCCCAAGCTGTTCCTGAAAGAAGTGGAGAATGTTGGCGTCTCCTGGCATTTCCGCTTCTGATCAGCCTCATCTGGGAATTTAATCCATTTTCTGATCAAAGTCCAAAGTGTCTGTTTTGCTCCAGCTTTAATCGTTGGCTGTAAAGACTTCCTGCTATTTCTCTCTCTCTCTCTCTCTCTCTCTCTCTCTCTCACACACACACACACACACATTCAAATCAGGTTACAGTCAAACAGTGATTTAGTTTTGACGGTTGGAGGGTTGGGTAGGGAGTGCACATCTAGATAAATAGGCAATCAGTACCTTCATTATGGGCAAGTGTTTTGACAATCTCATGTAAAAGTTAACAATGTTTCCAGCATGTTGGGAACATTTTATTCTATACGCTGAATTCTATATGTGAATTGTTGAGAGGGCTGTGACCCATGTTTTCTGTTATTTTTTTTTTTTTAACACTTATCCCTAGCAAAAGAAGAAAAATAAAGTCAAATGCTTTCCAGGCTCCACTATAAACTTCCACTTCTTTTTGATTAAAAAAAAAAGTTTCCATTTACTTTAAGAAGTAGATGATATTTGTGAGAATGACTGAAGGATACCTTTATAAAGGAGAGTGGGTGAGGCTTATAAAGGACTCGTGCATACAGGAACCTCATGCAGGACTTCCTTCACCTTACCTATCAATGGATCGTTCAGATGTGTTGGAAGATGGGAAGATGGTGTGTGAGATCCCAAACCAGAACTAAGAAATTCCAGCCTAGGATGCTGCTGAGGGTCCCATGCCAGGGGAGGGGGAGTGGGTTTGGTGCTTGGAAGGGCCCTGGGGACTTTTACCCAACATATTTGGAGACTCGGGGGCTCAGATCAGCCAGCATTTTGATGATTCTCCTTAACCATATATTTCATACTCAGAGCACCAATTTTCAGAGAATTAGAAGAAATAAAGATATATAAACTCTACTGGAAAATTCGCCTTTCTTTGCTTGTTCAGTCTCCAGCAATGCTGAGGAGCCCATGATTATGAACTGGTTTCCACCTGATTCCCATTGGCTTTCCAGGTATAGAAGATGTAGGGTGCCAGGCTGACATGCAGACATCCAAGGGTACATTTTGAAACAAATCCTTAATAACATATTGCCTTTCCATCGAGCTGTTATATTTGATAAGTGTAGGAGAACTTTCTGTTGTTCTAGTTCTGGATCAGTGAGTATTCACTCTCCATGCTGTCCAGATAAGTCATATATACCAACTGAATGTAAGAAGAATGTTTTATGATTGTACATATTGGTCCTGTGTAGGTCTGCCTTTTCCCAGAGCAATGGTTGACTCTCTCATTGAAATTCATTTTCTTCATGCTACTTTGGTTCAGGAAGGAGATAGAGAGGCAAGGATAAGGAAGGCCTGAGCAACAAAGGGCTGCGGAAAAAGTGGAGACCAGCCAGATGAGAACCAGCAAAGGCTATTTATGCAGAGCTGACTATAGCAAGGGAGTCAGCCACCATCTCTTGCATCTTGGCAGAGACTCAGAGGCAGGCAGAGGAGGGGAATGGCTGTACGTGGAAGTAGGGAGGGTTCCTGGTGTGCCCTGATGGGAGGCCGTTGGTGTGGGGAAGCTGGAGGTGGGTTCAGGAAGGGGGGCATCTGTGATCGGTTATAGGCGTGTGTTTGGCTTTCTCTAATAGTTCCTCTATTGGAAGTGGGAGGTGTTGGAAATTAGGGAAGTTCTCAGTTTTTAATCAAGTCCTGGCCATTTGGAGCTGATCGTTGCAGAGGTTATTGGTTGGCATTTTGCATTATTGCCAGTGGTGGAAGCCTGCCTGCCTACAGACATGATGTAGAGATAGCACGCTGGCTTCCTGGGCTGGTTGCTATAGATAAATGCTTGGTGTCCTGGCCAGGTTGCTGCAGGTTGTAGGTCAGAGTTCTATTTCTACATACTATCTGGCTGGTGTTTGTAGGTTTGGTACCACAGTACAAACATAGCACTGTCCGAGAATAAACAAGAGGGCCAGCACCTGTTAGCCTGGGAGCTACTTGGGCTGTTTAGCTTCTAGTCAGGTAGTGGACATGGAGAGTGCTCCAGCGGTTGCTGGCAGTGCCCGCTCTGTGACTATCTGAGATTAGCCATGCACTTGGTCATGAGGCTCATATACACCATAGCGTTTGTGTGCAAGGAGCTCCTGAATGCTTTCCTTCAACTTGGACTTCATGTTAGTGAACTACTTCCCTAAGGGACACACTATTTTATTGGTCACAGAAGCCCCAACCTGGTTTTTTGTCCATTTTTGGTAGTGACTGGCTATTTTCATCATCCAAGGACTCCTTGACGGTGGAAGATTTCGTCTGCCTTTTTCACCAGCCTTGACATGGCAGAGGTTTCCGACCAGGAATGGATCTTCCACATGCCTCTGAAATTTCTGTGGTAATCTCCTTCTTCAGTCAGTTTCTTGACACCCTTGGAAGTTTGATGTCATGGCCTCCCTGCCCCAGGCACTGCGTCTGGCATGAGGCCAATGGAGGCCACAGCCAGATGGGTTGGTGGTGTTTGTGCCCGACCTCAGTGCCCATCCCTGTCATCCTGGCAGGCCCCTGGGGGCTCTTCTGAAGGCAGTCCTCTCCCTGCCCTCCAGTTTATTGTTTGTGTTTTTATAGTGTGTTTAACATTACTGATAGTCAAAAGAGACACTGGAATCCTTTACTTTTCTAGAATCCAAGAAAAAAAAGTTTTCAGAGTTTGAAACATTAAGTTTTACATAAAATGTGTCTAAAGTATCTAAGTTTATAAATAAATTCTAAAAATATTATGTAGGGTTTTGAAAGACATCTGCAAGTTTTGAAGAGGGGATGGTTTTAAGTAGGCATTCCTTCTCTTGCCTTTGTGTGTGTTTGCGCTTTTACATTAAATGACATCCTCTGAGTGTAGGAGTTAAGTCAAAGCTGTCAAAAGATTTTTTTTCCCATTCTAATAACAACCCTTGTGCCATTGACTACCAAGAATAACAATGAGCCTTTTTTAAGCTAAAAAAGAGTATTTTTGTCACTGAAAGAACAATTATTCATGTCCGTAAGTTATTTAAGGTATTTTTTATGAATTCTAAGAATAAGTCATTTTGAAGTTCAACCACACAAAATAAAAATGCTTTATTAGTAGGCCCTCCACCTGAAATATTTCATTTGGTGGGTCTTGACCTTTCAATGAGAGTAGCTAACATTTAGTGAGGACTTTTATGTGCCTTACCCTGTTAGGAATGCTATATGACCCCATCTACTTTTCACATTATCCTCACTTTATGCTTGAAAACTGAGGCCCAGAAAGGTTCAGTAGTTTGCCCATGGTCACACAGCCATGATTTGGATCTGGGCCATCAGACATCCATTTTATGCCTGCACTGACCCTAGAAGGTTCCACTTGCATGCTGTTGAAGAATTTAGTTTCTCTCTTACTTCCTCCTAAAACATAAACTTGGAAAAAAAGAAAAAGAAACATTTGCTATATATGCTTTTATCTCAGAACCCTTCAGACTTTTGCTGTATAAGAAGTAATGATGATCATTAGGCTCTTCCCTAGAACTTGGCCTAAGCTGTTGCGGATATGGCCGTCACCACTGGTTTGCTAGTCATAGCACTACCTTGAGAAAAGACAAGTGCAAAACTAGGAGGAGTTGGGGCGCCTGGGTGGCTCAGTCGGTTAAGCATCCGACTTCAGCTCAGGTCACGATCTCATGGTTCGTGGGTTCGAGCCCTGCGTCAGGCTCTGTGCTGACAGCTAGCTCAGAGCCTGGAGCCTGTTTCGGGTTCTGTGTCTCCCTCTCTCTCTGACCCTCCCCTGCTCACGCTGTCTCTCTCTCAGAAATAAATAAAACACTAAAATAAACCCAACAAAAAAAACCCAAAAAAGCAAAAACGAGGAGGATGGTAGTAAAAGTAATTTCTGATTATCTTCTGATCTTGTTTTTTTTTTTTGTTAAATCAGTTTTTAGCAGACTCCCTTTTATTTTTAATTGCAGTAAAAAATTTAATGCCACTGAACTGTCCACTTAAGGATGGTTAAAATGGTCAGCTTTATGTTATACCTATTTTACCAATCAATCAATCATAGGAAGAGAAAAGTTTAAAAATTCAGCAAGCTGATGGTCAGCTGCTCAGCAAGGCTGTGGGCTGCATTGGCTGGAACAGAGTGAGACTTTCCCTGACATGTTAACATTGATCTCACAAGGAACCAGAAAGCCTCAGCAGGATGTGAAGACCTTCAGAAAGAAGCGGAGAATAGTGTATAAGTGCCTCCTTTTGGTGCAAAAAGTGGCTGATTTAGTGACTTCAAGAACCACTTCAGTTCCTGCTGGGTTTGGGGAGTGACAAGTGCAGATAAAGACACTGGGAAAATAGGCCTTTCTGTGCTTGAGAGAAGAAAACAAAGGATTGATGAAGAAGGGGTCCCTGGCGCATAATTTTAAGTTTGATGGATCTAGTCTCTTTTAGAAGTGAGTGTCTTCAAGGACTTTCCTCTGCAAGGAAGAAGCACAAGCTCAGGGAAGGAGGCTGTGCAGGACTGATGCCTGGGTCGCAAGGCTAGGCCAGGGAAGATTCAGCTGGGCTCATGTTTTTAGGAGGATTGTTAGGGATTTTGCGAGAATCCTGATTACAAAGTTCCGTGGGTTCTTGGTGGTCTGTTCCATCCCAGTTTTTTTCATAAGCCGTGGTTTTTAGGGTGCAATTTTTGAGGGTCTTCTAATGTCCTAGAAGAAATACTTGCATCATACTTGGGAGGGTGATGCCCTGAAAAGTTCTTATAGGAATGGCCAGGTCAAGATCTGGATCCAAGCTTGAGTTTTGCCACTCTGGGCTCACTCATAAAGGAGTTAAAGAAGGAAGAGATGCACAGTAAAAAGAGAATTCACAGAGCCTCAAATGCCCTGCACAACCTGGCACAGAGCTAAGCCAGGCCACCTTAAAATGGTCACCTCTGCATCTAGAGCATACTCTTTCTCAGAAGCATCCCATTGAATGACAGGAATAGATACATGCCATCACAAGTGGAGAAAGGGATCTTTTGCTTAAATGTATGGGTGTTGAAGAGCGTTACCTGCATGATCAGAAAACATAGAGCTGGAGATACCTAAGGAGCACATTTCTCTCTAGTTGGAGAATACATAGATCTAGAGCTGGAAATTATTTTAGATTTGACATTTATGTTGTCAAGAAACTTTCCCATATGTCCAACAAGACTTTCTATTTAACTTCAGACTGGCAAAAATAGTTCTATTTGGGAGAAAGTCTTGTTGTTGTTGTTTGTCCCGAATTGCCCTGACACCTGCTCTCTGCTTTGAGCTGCTTCCCCATGAGCCCCCAGTCCCCTGTGCTGGGGTATAGCCAGTGCGTGGCTGGCACACATCAGTACACAGGGCCCACTGTGGCGGGTCACCTGACACCATTGTCTGCATGTCAGTCTCAGGAGTATGGAATTCCCCTGAAGTCTGAATCTAGGTGTGACCTGAGTTTAGAGACTCAGTGGGGAGAGGAAGGTAGTCCATTTTCTCCCCCAAGTGCTGTTCCATCAGCAAGATACACTTCTTCCAAACAATCCTTCTGGAAGTATTTATTTTAGCCTCTGTGGCACATCAGCCTAAAGTGAGCTCTTTGTCTGGTTTGGACGGTAGTTGAGTGTAGGAAAGAAGATAGTTAAGAGACCCTAAATAGTGTCTTTAAATCAACTGTCCCCTCCCTACTTAATTATGACCACCAATAAATCCTAGAAATGAGAAGATGGTGGCTGAAGGTCAAAGTGGGAGGAGGCCTTTGGAGTTGCCAGCAGACACTGGCCATGAATTCCAGCCCTGTTGCCCATTAGCGGCAAGGATTTGGGCACCGGTTTCAGGGCTCTCTGTTTTGGTTTGTTTCTTCACAGGAACTGAACTATAGGTAGCTGTTCCCTAAGGTCCCTTCGGCTTTAAAATTTCTGCCTCAATGATATTCAAGTCACAACATTATTGTAAACTTCTTATAAATGTGACTTTAACATATTTACAAAAAGCTATAATGCTTTCCCTAATCATCTGTAGGAAGAAATTAAAACTGTTGAATTCTTAGCTTTGCTCTAAAGCCACATTGTGGAAGGTTTCGGGAATCAAGAATTTTCTCAAGGCTAAACTTTGTGACAAAGAGATTTTGAAAAACTGGGGAGAGGACATGGCATGGGTCTCTCCCCATCAGAGGCCCCACTGTCTGTAAGAATTTGATGTGAGTTAAAAGAGGCATCAAGAGTTGGTGACGGAGGGAGAAATTACCCTGTAATGGTTGGTAGAAAGGTGGTTAGTCATTTTGAAAAACAAAATCTAAAATTTTACATCTTCATTTTATGCCTGATAGCCAACTTAAATTCCAGATAGATTTAGCAGTGATTTTTGTTTTTAAAGCAGGAGAAAATAGAAAAAGAAATATTTATGAAACTTTACTCTGAAGTAAAAAATTTCCTGTAGAAGAACAGAAAGAAAATATTGACAGATTTGACTTAAATTCCTGTGCTTCATAAAAGGCAATCCAAAGGTAAAGGCTGTTCATCTGGAGAGGATATTTGCTGAAAAGAATGAAATCTTCAATGTAAGGAAAACTCTAGAAATTGATTTTATAACTAAGACTCTAACCCAGAATTTCTCCACTTCTGCCCCAAGAATCACTTGCATTAGAATTAGTTAAAAAGGTAGATCCCTATCCTCCACTGAACTTTCCCACCAGTTCTTCAGCATGCTGAAGGTTGGGATCCATTGTCCCACTCTGGCAGAGACAGTCGCTTCCTATGAAGGCACAAAAGAGGAATGACCTATGGTTAATATGAAAAAATTGGTCTCTTGAGAAGTTGAGGAAGTATAAATAGAAACAAGATAATTTTTCATCAATCAAGTTATTGAAAAAAAAATCTTAAAGGGTGATTCCTAGGGATGTGAGGCATGCTTTCCATGGCATTGCTTGTAGTGATGTGTCTCAGGAAAGCTACCTGCAGCCCCATGTGTTGAGCTCTTGACATCTATATACTCAGAGCCCCAGAATTGTACTTCTGGGACCTCTCCGAAGGGAGTACTAACCACAGTGGTATTTGTATTGGCAAAAAGTTGGGCACAATGATATCTAAAAGCTTGGTGTGGTTGAACAAACCTTGAGCAGTCACTGGAGAGAATAATCCACAACCATTGAAAGTATTATTTCTGGATACTACAGAGTAACACAGGAAAATACATATAATGTTAAGTGGAAGAAGGCTCATACAAAGTTGTATCTGTAGCATGATCTCAACTATATAAAATGCACTCGTACTTAGGAAAGGAAATGCAAAATGTCAGTGGTAGTTGCCTTGGGTCATGAGTCCATGGAAGGTTTTAAAGGCTTTATTTAATTTTTTTTGTTTTTACTTTTCTGGGTCCTCCAGGTTTTTGAATGACTAAGTATTCTAATTTATATGAAGGGAAGGGATTGCCTAGATGGCTCAGTCAGTTGAGCACCTGACTCTTGATTTGGGCTCAGGTCATGATCTCAGGGTCATGGGATCAAGCCCTGTGTCAGGCTCTGTGCTGAGCATGGAGCCTGCTTGGTATTCTCTCCACGTCTCTCTGCCCTTCTCCCCTACTTGTGCTTTCACTCTCTCTCTTAAGAAATAAAATAAAATAATAACATAAATATAAGAGGGGAGGTGGGAACACACTCAAAGGTGACCTTCAGTGAAGGAGAAGAGAAAGTGATATCCTGCTACAGGTAGGCTCAGGGGGAGGAGGTTCAGGGAGTCCTGCATTACCTCAGGTGGTGCTTGCGAGGTAGGTAGGTAGGTGTGGTTGGGCCCCCAGTTTGAAGATAAGGCAGTGAGGCTTGGGTGGGGTAGATAACTGGCCTTGGATCCCTTAGTAAGTAAGAGTTTTTGGAGGGGCGCCTGAATGGCTCAGTCGGTTGAGCATCTACCTTCAGCTCAGGTCATGATCTTGTGGTTGTGAGTTCGAGCCCCGTATTGGGCTCACTGCTGTCAGCACAGAGCTTGTTTCAGATCCTCTGCCCCCTCTCACTGTCCCTCCCCTGCTTGTGCTCCCTTAAAAATAAATAACCATTAAAAAAAAGTTTTTGGAACCTCGAGGAAAGGGTACCCTGACCATTTTGAGGAAAATATTTTCTCCATGGGACTCTACCTACCAGTCTTAGAGCAGGTCCTAATTTGACAGATGTTTGCATCTTCAGCAGACTCAGAGTGACCCATTCAGACCCACAGACCTATCCTCTTGCTGAAGTAGGGAAGAAAGGAACATGTGATGGGGCAGTTTGAGAAGGGCACCCAAACTGATGTGGCTGCAGAGAGATGGGAGGGACTGCTCCCTGATTGTGAGCCCCCCACTCTTCACAGCTGAAGTAAGAGAATGAGCAAAATAGGAAAGCAAACCTCTATGGTCTGCACTCTCCAGAAGTGTCAAGCCCGGTGGATTCACACTAGTTCACTGGCAAGGGATTTAGTTCAGTGGGCAAACAAAAACAAAAACAAAAAACAAAAAACAAAACCCACTAATGTCTCCATATGAGTTTCACTCATTATTTCTCCATATCGTTTAAAACATTAAGCACACTGAAGCATTAATTAGCGTGCTGAACTTCCTGAGAGGAGCCAGAATAATTTGAGCTGTGAATTTTAATTACCTATCTTACAAACTCCTTCGAGGTAAAGAAGCCCTGTCTACTTCCCCATAGACTTTCAAGGAGACTCCTTCAGATTTCATAAGACTCTCCATTAGAACTACAGTCAGTAAAGTGTTGTGGGAATATATTGATCACAGGCACCTGAAGGGAATGCTCTCAGCATCTGTCTGGAACTTGCACAGGCGAGACCAAGACCAAAGCTAGAGGCAGAATTGATGAGTACTTCATTTAATGATGAATCTTCAATTTGTTTCTTAAAAAATAGCACAGTACGTAAATTTAGGTGGACATGTCTCAGAATTTTCTCAGTCACTTATCCTCTATGATGGAGCATTGGACAGTCCTCCAAAGGGTTGCTCACCAGGGCCGTAGGTAGCTATGTCCTGGGTGAACGTATTTGCTGTCATGCTGCAGATATCTGTGCAGATCCCATGCATATGCAGAGGACATGATTGTCATCTTTGTGTTTATAACCTCAGGACAGGAACAGTGTTCTTTTGTGCTCACTTGCTTCTAAAAGGTCAGTGCTTCAGAATAGGTCTTTCATACATTTCAGAAGGAGGCCAGGGAGACCCTGTAGTGCCAAGACAAACTCGTAGCACCATTCTGCTTCTCAATGCAGGATGCATGAAAGGGGAAATAAAATAAGACAGCAGACATGTGGGGAGAACAAAGGGGAGCCATGGGCTCTAGCAGCAAGGTGGAGCAGCTCACCTTTCTGGCACACATCTGCCCACCGGATGGAGGGGTAAGGGTGAAGGTCTGCAAGGTGGTGACCTGGGGAGGCAACAAGAGCTAACACAGCACCAAAGAAATTTAAAAGCTCTAAGCACTGCCATTTGCGAGTGGCCGGTGGGTCCTCTGTGGCCTGGTATGCTGTCTACCAGAGACAGCACCAAGGCATGTGGTGGCAGATCATGGCAACCGGCCAGGCCTGCGGCTGGGGCCAAATCATGACTCTGTCTAATGAGAGTGGGTGAAACACATCTCAAATTAGCCTGAGCAAATAAGAGAAAGTACTGGGTGGATCTAGAATAGGTTCCGAATCCATGGAGGGAAGATCATACCAGGGCCAACGTATAGACTAGGGTTTTCCTTTGCTGCGTCAAGGCCCCATCCTAAGACAGGTTCTCCCTGTGATGGGAAATGCCCCCATATCACATCCTAGCACCCTGAGGGGAAAGAGAAAGCCTTTTTCCCTGGCTTCTATAGTCCAGTCCTAGGGCAGGATTCTCATTGGCTCTGCTTGGTCACATGTTCTCTTCTTGGGCTATTGCAGTGGCATAAGTTACAGTTGTAAAGGCCAGGGTCATGTGCTCACACTTGGAGTCTGGTGACAGCTTCTAAGAGTGACAGCCCTGTTAAAACACTGTGACAAAAACCCAAAGGAAATAAGAGTAGGCTGAAATAACTGAAGCCCACAAAGATGTGTACTCCAGACCTGCTGCTTTTTTGATGATTGTCCTTGTGAATATGTCCATTCATCAGTCTTTCCAGACCTGTGCTGACATGGTGAGGCTATTGGCTACCTGTGGCTGTTGAGCACCTGAAACGTAGTGAGTCCAAACTGTGATATGCTGTAACTAAAATACAGACTGGATTTCAAGATTTAATAGGAGGGAGAGAATGTAAATTATCCTATGAATAATTTTTAAAAATTTATTACATATCTAAGTGGTAGTGTTTTGTCTATGTCAGGTTTGACAACATATATCATCAAAATTACCTTAATTCTACATCTTTTAATGTGGCTACTAGACATTTAAAATTACATATATGGCTCACATTTTATTTCTTTTGATAGCACAGTGGTAGACTGAGTTCATATTTCTAGGGAATATTCAAGTAACAAAATACCGTTTAATCCTTAAGTGTACTAATCACTGGGTCGTGTACTTTGATTTTCCTTGAAACTGTCTCCTATAACTTCAATGTGTATTACTTGTTTAAATGTTGGGGCATTTCAGTGGGTCAGTTGCCCTTCATAATTTTGAGACCGAAGTCTTTTCTGTCTAGAAAGGCCCAGTGTGTCTTACCAAGACCCAGAGACTGTGGTCCAGACTCATCAAGCTAAAACCACATCAGATTCAGGGGGCTAACGGTGACTGACAGATGTCACAGTTTTATATAGAATCTCATTCTTGGATCCTGTTAGTGAAGGTTTGCACGTCTCCATGAAAACCACCAGCATTATGAGTTACTTTGTTTTAGCTCTTGCAAATTATTTTTGCACCTCCTTTGTTGACTCACCATGCATTTAGTCTGCAATCCAGATGTGGGAAAACGTTTCAGAGCTTAATCAAAATGGGAGCTCTCTGCCCACTCTTAGGTCTCACTCTGGACTCCCTCCATTCATCCATCCTAACATTCCTTCATTCAACAAGTGCTTACAGCCTCTGGTATGTGCTAGCCACTGGGCTGGGTCCTGGGAATGCAGCGTGAGCCAGCCAGGCCTTTCCCCGAACTGGTGGATCTGGCAGTCTGTACCTCCAGCATTCCCTTGCCTTCACGTCCGGTGAATCAGTGGCTCTCAACCACTTTCCCCCAAAACTCTTGCAGGAAAAGTACAATGCCTAGTATGGAGAGACTCCAGAGAGTTCCGCTTGAGTGGAGCCAATGAGGAAATGGGCGGGGGCCCCATGCTGCTCCCCTCTTAAAGGCTCCTCTGAAAACACCTGTTTAAATCACCTTTCTCACTCCAAACATGTTTTAGTTATTATGTCTTCCAGTAATACATTTTGATTAGCTGGATTAGAGCTAAGATCCCCACTTAATCAAGCAAAATAAGGAGCTTTTCCTGCAACTGACATATTGAGAGAAATACATCCAAAACCAAACCAAAAGAAAACAAAAAATGGGTCCAGCTCTGACTCCTTAGGAATGTTTTCTCTCGGCCAGGCATTAGATTTCAGGTAATTCTCCCCATGACATGCAAATACCCAGTAAAAATCAGGCAAGACTGCAAATTAGTTCATTGGGTTGGGGGATGAGAACTGTTTCATTAAGCTATTGCCTACTTTCCTGAGCAAAAGCTCCCAATGCTGTTGCTCTTACTCTTCTTTCTCTTGAGCTGTGCTGATCCAGTTACAGGGCACCCATTTTACCTGCCGGCAGAAGGAACATTCTTTGATGAGTATTTAAATGCATCCCATTAAGACCTTAATGGAACTAAATTAGCGAAGATTTGAAGTGTAAGAGAGAAAAAAGAAAGAAAGAAAACATTTCCCCTTTCCACTCCTTTGAAGGAAACCATCTGAAACTGATTTTTTAAAATTCAATGTTTTTAAAGGGAAAAAATTGAAAATGATAATGCTCAGCAGAATTTAAACCACTTAGCACGCTCTGAGTACAATTCGGTGCATTTCCTAGTTGCTTAACATCTAGGAAATTAGAAGCTACAAAGAGAAAATGTGTATATAGCTATGTGTGAGGAGGGATGTTCAGAATCATCATTAATATGAATCGAAAGGAAGCGTCCGTGTGGTCAGGGGAGAACTGAGCCAGAAGGAGAGGAAGATGTTGTGCTAGTTAGTCAGATTATTGCATCCTCCCCTTTTGGGGTTTGGTTATGTCATGTAAGAGTAGGTAGTAAGAAGAGGAGCAGAGCAAGTGCTGGAAGGTGGTGGGGTGCCTTCTTGCTGGAATTAGGATGACCTGGGGTAGAAAGGACAGTGTGTCTAAGCACAAGCTTAAGATGCTGTCATTCCCTGAAATCCCCTTGAGCTTCCACTCACCAGAGACATTCGCTAAGCTTGACTGTGTAATAAGGAGGCAGAGACGTAGAGATAAAAATTCCAGTCCTTCTTCTCCAGGAACTGACTAATGGGAGAGGCAGCCAGTGGACCATCACTCAGTGTGACAGCTGCCCTTGGATGTGGCTGCTGGGCTTCCTGGGTCCATGCTCATCAATGCAGGACAGGCCAGAGCAGGCCACTGTGCTAAGTTGCTAAACTGCAGGCAGAGGTCACTGGGTTTTAGTTTCAGGGAGAGTTCTAATAATGAGGGGCCATTGCTTCCCCAGTGGGAGCTGGCCAAGTAGGTATGATCACGTGCTCTTGAGTGCCTGGTTTGGAGGCCTCAGGAGTGTTTCTGTATACCCGGTGTCTGCTATAGGTGGGCCATGCTTCACCCTGCAGTTTGGTTTCCCTTCGATGTCTTCCAGAGTTCTCTGCTTTGTGCCCCTGAAACAACCACTCGTGCATATTTTCTTATGCATAATATGTGGTCTCCCTTACATCTTCCTTTGAGAACTCAAGCCACCTTCCTGTCTGCACTGAAGAAAAAGCATATTGCCCTAATCTGTTACAGGTGAGCTGGAAGCTGGTTCTGAAACATCCTTTACTTTAGGAATCTGGAAGAAAAAGTTGGTACTCAAAGGAGGAAATGATACTGTTTTTTTAATGTTTATTTATTTTGAGAGAGAGAGAGAGTAAGTGGGGAGGGGCAGAGAGGGAAGGAGAGAGAAAATCCCAAGCAGGCTCTGCGCTATTAGCACAGGTATCAGGAGTCAGATGCTTAACCAGCTGAGCCACCCAGGTACTCCAAAATAATGCCGTTTTTAAGAACATGTGATTTGTTCAGTGTTAACCAATATGCTGGCATAATGGGCCTAGAAAAGAGGTGGGGGTTAAGTCACCCTCACTTGCTTCCTATCAAGGCTTGTGCTACAGCTGACATTACTTGTCATAAAAGCCACCGGTCATCTGACTTGGTCTCTGCCATCTGGGGTTCAGGGTCCTGTCCACATTTAAAAACTGAAACCTAGGGAAAGTGAGACCTAGAGAAAGAACATGATTTGCGAGGCTATTAAGTGGTAGTAGTGATTAGACTTGAACTTGGAACTTCTCTTTATTGAATATAGTCCTTCTCCTTTTTGTCCGCTGCTTTGCACCTTTAAAAACTGCAGAGAAAAAAATGCATTATACTTCCAAAATACTCTCCTGCTCATATTAATTACTTTAATTCCCTCTCGGCACAAAGAAAGCATTGCCAAACTAAAGTTCTACTGCACTTCCGGTTCTCTGTGTTTCCCCTTTCTTTACAGGGAAGGCTGGGCTGTAGGGAGGCTGGAAGAGTCAAGTGTGCTGGTCAAGGTGCAATTCAGGAGAAAGTGGTGGGGAGCCCCCAGGACTACACATAAAAATTAATTACAGAAAAATACATCATTAACAGCAGCTCTTACAGGAGGTCCCAGGGTGACTATTATGTGAAATTAATTAGTACTTATTTAACTCTTTTTTAATCACCTTCTTGGTACTAGGAAAATAGTCCTAATTACTGACATTAGTCGTTTTAAGTCATTATGGATCATTATGTGTCANATGGTAACATGTTTGGACAAAACTAAGGCTGGCAAAATCGAAGTCTCAGGGAAAAAAGATGTTGGAGTAAAATAATTGACCGTTATCTTGGGACCAGGTCACCAAGGACCTGATGTTGCTTTTTTAGAATTTGTCCTGAGTGTAATGGGAAAACAGTAAAGATATGTTTAACTTTTTATTTTGAATAATTTCAAACGTAGAGAAAAGTTGCAAGAAGAGTACAGCTAGCTTTCATATACCTTTCCCTAAGAATTCCTGTAAACATTTTATCACACTTGCCTGATCACACTCCGTATTTATATACATATTACTATTTTTTACCAGACCGTTTGAATATAAGTTGCTGCTATGATGCTGAAGGACACTTTCCTGTATGTCCATAGTGCAGTCATCAAAATAAGGCAGTCGCTCCTTCTAATCCTCAGGCCCCATTAGAACTTTGCACATTGTCCCTTTAATGTGCCCGGTGGGTCTAGAGTCCAGTTGTCTCTTCCATCTAGGACAGTTACTCTTTTTTTTTTTTAATGTTTTATTTATTCTAGGAGAGAGAGAGAGAGACAGGGTGAGCAGGGGAGGGTCAGAGAGAGAGGGAGTCACAGACTGAAACAGGCTCCAGGCTCTGAGCTGGCAGTTGGCACAGAGCCCGACGCGGGGCTCGAACCCACGAACCGCGAGATCATGACCTAAGCGAAAGTCGGACGCTTAACTGACTAAGCCACCCAGACGCCCTGGACAGTTACTCTTTTTTCATGACCTACACACTATGGAAGATCACATGTCATTTACTTTATAGCATGCCCCTCAATTTGGATTTGTCTGATCTGTGCTAATGATTAGATTCAGAGTATGTATTTTTGACAGGAACACACTATGATGCAGCATATCAGAAGACCATGCTGTTGAGGTGCCTGTGTAACTCAGTCAGTTAAATGTCTAACTCTTGATTTCGGCTCAGGTCATGATCTCACAGTTCAGGAGTTTGAGCCCCACACCAGACTCTGTTCTAACAGTGCAGAGCCTGCTTGGGATTCTCTGTCTCCCTCTCTCTCTTCCCCTACCCCTCTCTCTTTCTTTCTCTCTCTCAAAAATAAATAAACATTTTTTTAAATGAAAGAAATCTTTAAAAAAAATAAGACCATATTGTTTTTGTTTTGTTTTTTATAGTTTATTGTCCACTTGGTTTCCATATAACACCCAGTGTTCATCCCAACAAGTGCCCTCCTCCATGCCCATCACCCCCCTTCCCCTGTCCCCCACCCCCATCAACCCTCAGTTTGTTCTCAGTATTCAAGAGTCTCTCATAGTTTGCCTCCTTCCCTTTCCCCAACTATTTTCTCTCCTTCTCCTCCCCCATGGTCCTCTGTTAAGTTTCTCCTGTTCCATTTATAAGTGAAAACATATGGTATCTGTCCTTCTCTGCCTGACTTATTTCGCTCAGCATAATACCCTCGAGTTCCATCCACGTTGCTACAAATGTTCATAACAGCACTTTCAACAATAGCCAAATCATAAAAAGAGCCTAAATGTCCATCAACTGATGAATGGATCAATAAGATGTGGTTTATGTATACAATGGAATACTACATGGCAATGAGAAAGAATGAAATCTGACCATTTGTAAGACCATATTGTTGACTAGTCCCATTATAAGTGATGTTAACTTTGACCACATGATTAAGGCAATGTTACCAGCTTTCTCCACTAAACTATCTTTTCCTCTTAATAAATATTAAGAGGTATTTAGAATATGTATATATTGTTTCTCATCAAGCATTCACTCACTAGTAGATGCTCACTCACTAGATGCTTCATACATGAAATAGTTATTACTGTGGTGGTAGGCAAATGATAAGCTTGGAACTCCTTCATCCCTTCTACGTGTTTTAGTTGGCAGTCTACTGGAAGAAGGAGCTTTCCTTCTCCCCTATTCATTCATTCATTCATTCATTCATTCATTCATTCATTCATTCCTTTGGATCAGTATGAGTTCATAGATTCTTGATTTATTCAGTGAGTTATAATTACATTTGTGGCACTCAGGCTATCCCAGGTTTGGTCAGCAAGGGCCCCCTTGAGCCAGCTTTTGACATATCCCCATCATTCTTTGAATATGTGTTACCTTCTAGCACAATAAGATGGTCAAGTCTCATCCTGCCCTTTCCCTGCGCCAGCCCTGGAATCAGCAGTACATTGAAGGGCTCTGAGTTGGAGAGTGGTCTGATCTGATTAGCATTTAAAAATTATTATGTGACTCCCCTGGAGAACACTGTAGGGAAGGGCAAGAGCCAAATCAGAGAGGCAATTCAAAGAACTCCCAGCTGTCACTTGGTCTGAAGACTTGAGCTAGGCAGTGACCGTGTGGACAGGAAATGGGGATGGATTCAAGGTAGATTTTGAAGCTAGAACTGACTGACTGAGTGTAATGGTGGGATGTGAGGGGGACAGAGAGAAGAATGGAAGTTCCTTTTCTGAAATAAGCAAGGTAAGGAAGGGGATGACAGCTTTTGGCAGGAAGGTCACAAGTTCTAGTTTGGGCCCATGGAACAGAAACTTGGAGGTAGCCAGCAAAGTGGAGGGCATGGGTAGACAAAGGAGTCTGGAGCTCAGGACAGAGGACTTCTTGGACACACAAACCTGAGTATTGTGAGCTTCCACCACATACTTGAGGGCCTCTTCTATAATTTTTTTTTTTTTTTGAGAGAGAGAGAGGAAGAGGCTCCATGTTGAGTAGGGAGCCCAACACAGAGCCTGACTTGGGGCCTGAGCGGGAGCTCAATCTCACAACTGTGAAATCATAACCTGAGCTGAAATCAAGAGTCACATGTTTAACTGACTGAGCGACCCAGGCGCCCCACTTCTCCAAGTTTTGCATCAAGCCATACTGGCCAGCACAGTTGCCCTGCTCACTTGCATTCTGCCTTCTTTTCTTTTTGCAGCTCTTGGCAAGCACTTGGCATTTTCGCACATATTTCAAAGCTTTGGGGCAAGTTTTCTGAACTGGCCCTTGATCCATTTTTCAAGAAGGAGGAGTATAAACAGATTTCCTCTCTGCATTACCCCATGACCACCCAGTCCCAGTAGACTGGGGGAGGTGTCAACAGTAATTGCCACACATTGTTTGTGTTAAGGGATCTGTCCTGAACTATGCATGTGTTAAGAAAAGAAGAAAGAATATGTGTGTGTCTTTACACGTGCATCTATGTGTGTGTGTACATATTAAAACGTTTGGTTTCGAAAAATACATTTTCAAAAAATTAAGATTTACAGGGGTTTTGAAAACAGAACATAGATAAAGAATCCATGAGGGGTGCCTGGGTGGCTCAGTCGGTTAAGTGACAGACTGGCTCAGGTCTCAGATCTCACAGTTTGTGGGTTTGAGCCCTGCACTTGGCTCTGGGCCGACAGCTCAGAGCCTAGAGCCTGCTCCAGATTCTGTCTCCCTCACTTTCTGCCCCTCCCCAACTTGTGCTCTGTCTCTGTATCTCTCTCAAAAATAAATAAACATTTAAATTATTTTTAAATAAAGAATCCATGATAAGGAGACCATAATCCTGGCATTGCCATGGCCCATCAGATAGGTAAAAGGAACGGTTTAGAAGAACACATACCAAACAAGGACAGCCAGAGTCAGAACTACTTCCAAGTAGATGGTTGCTCACAAATAACACAGTGCTTTTGTCACCCAAAACTTGCTCCTCGGACCATAAACAAGGGATCTGGCTTTCATGCATAAGTTCAGTCCTCTTAGTAGATACGGATGTCATTTGTTTTGGCATTTTTGCTAAAGTTTATGGAGTTATTTTTGCTTCTAAATCAGAAACAGCTGGTTTTACTGCCGTTCATGGAGCTGCTTTTTTAACTTTTGTCTGAAAAGCTACACTGGGAGCTCTCAGTGCCTCTTACATTAATTTTTATTTTAAATCTAGGACTGGCATTAACAGTAACTTGGCAGTGCAGGAGGCCAGACAGACAGCCAGGGCCACGGCCAGGCAGTGCTGTCGTGTGGAACATGTGATGGTGGAGGGCCACGATGATGCAGTGGTCACCCCAGCAGCTACTGCTTCCCTATTGCAACCTTCTTGAGTCCTTGGTAGACTAGAAGGGGAGGTCTTCGGGTCCCCTTTATATTCCCCACAGGTATATTTTTTTCATCAGGTCAGCACACCCTCCACTCCTTTTTCATAGGAGTGTGTAGGGTCTGGTTCCTATACAGATCTTCCTTCCTTTGGCTGGAAGATCTATGGAGAAAAGTACAGACAGTGTTCAGCTCTGTTGTTTTTATTGAGGTAGAATTAACATACAATATTATATTAGTTTTGGGTGTACAACATAATGATTGGACAATTTTCTGCATGACTCGGTGTTCACTGTGATAGTGTAGTTACCATCTGTCACCATACAACATTATTACAATATTATCGTCTGTAGTCCCTTTTCTGCTTTTCATCTCTGTGACTTATTTATTTTAGAACTGAAAGTTTGTGCCTCTTAATCCCCTCCATCTATTTTGCCCGTTTCCCTAGCCCTTCCCCACTCATAACCACTATTTCTCTGTATTTATGATTCTGTTTGTTTTTTGTTTTGTTTTTAGATTCCCTATATAAGTGAACTATGGCACTCATCTTTAAGATGTCTGACTTATTTCACTTAGCATAATACCCTCTAGGTCCAACCATGTTGTCACTAATGGCAAGATCTCATTCTTTTTATGGCAAAGTAATATTCTATTGTGTGTATATTCCACATCATCTTTATCCATTCATCTATCAACGGACACTGAGCTGCTTCTGTACCTTAGCTATTGTAAATAATGCAGTAAACATAGGGGTCTGTGTAGCTTTTTGAATGAGCGTTTTTGTTTTCCTTGGGCAAATACCCAGCAGTAGAATTACTAGATCATATGATAGTTCTATTTTTAATTTTTTGAGGGAATTCCGTACTCTTTTCCACAGTGGCTGTACCAGTTTACATTCCCACCAAGAGGGCATGAGGGTTCTCTTTTCTCCACATCCTTGTTGACCATTGTTATTTCTTGTCTTTTTGATACTACGCTTAATGAGATTCTCCCTTTACAGGACATACGCATGTATGGGTCCCATTTTGTGTCCTCACCATATTAGAGATGACAGCTGTATGGGACTCATTTGGCTCTCCTTACACCACCTGTTAGCAGCATTAATAACAGATGCTTGTAGAGTTGTTAGTGAAACAACTTGTTTAGGGGTGGCATTGTCTCCAATAAAGAAGAATATGTATTCACTTCTCTGTCAGGAACCATAACTCATACAGAGCAGAGTAAAAATAGCAGCTACCAGTCTGTCCGGTTATTCCGATGCCTCTGAAAGCCTACCTTGAAAAATGTCCCCCCAAAACAAGAGAGAGCAAAAGGGCTAGCTTGTAGCTAATAAACACACACCACAGAGGACATTTATCCCAGGTGTTTAGTGCCACATATAAGTAATGCAACTTTGCTGGTCAGCCAGACTAGTTTTATACAAGCGGGAGGGGACCACAGCTGCCAGATTGTGCTCTCTTTTCCACATTGGGTTGGTTGGTTGGTTGGTTGATTGGTTGGTGATTGGATGAGAGCCCCATGTGGTTACCCACCAACCCCTGCCTGGGTTACTGATTGCGTCTCAGAGGGAGAGACTCTTGCAGGTAAATAGAAGCTCATGTCAATGCTGTGCTGCCCACAGGCCCACACATCCATACCCAATGTTCAGTGGGTTGTTTGCCACCATCAATGTCCTCCAGGGATGTGAAGCCCATCACTAGCTTCGTAGGGGAGAAGTATATCTCATGGGTCAGAATTGCACGTGAAGGACTTTAAATAGCTTATCTTTCCTCCTTCTAGTCTAAACACAGGAACGGGAAATTGTGGACACCAAAGAGTTGCATATTTAAATACAGCTGGACTATTTTTGCACAATGGTGAAGGAATGGTTTTTTGTGCAATGTTTTATATCTTTGGCATTTTGACCATTCTTATTTTATCTCTTCCATCTGTGAGCTCTAATAGCTCCTATTATGTATATAATTCATATAGAGCTCCCTAGGTTCCACTTTGGATTGTGATTATTGCTGTACATTTCTCTCTCATACACTATACTCTCCCTGAAGGCCAGCTTGGGAGCTAAAGCACATCTTAATTTGTCACACTGCCTAAGCTGAGCCGAACACAGTTCAGCACTGAGGAGTTGCCTGAAATGAATGAGCAAAAACATTCCTACCACATCAAGACTGGTCTACTTGTGAAAATGCTGTGCCGAGATGTTGTCAAGAAGGGATATGTATTGCACCTAAAATATCGGAAGCTAGATGCTCAGTGGGAATTTGGTTGACTTGGAGTATTGTGATTTAGCATTATATTCCTTTGGGGGTTATGAATAATTCAGAGCACGTAGGGGATACCTTTTATCTTTTCTGGGTTGTTGATTTGTGTGTGGTTATTGTGCTTCATAAAATATGAAAAAGAGGACAGAGAGCTCATCTGAATGTCAGCTCAACATTTTGTGGTTATTGTTTTAGTAACTATTACATTGCCTTAAATGCTAGACCCAGTAGCCCGTTGAGGTAAAATATTAGGAGTGTATCAAAGCTGCTTATAAAGTTCCTTGATATTTTCTAAAATATTGTGATATAATAAGATTCTCTGCTTCCTAAAAGGGTATAAATAAGGCCTCTACAGCATATAATGGTGATGAGTTGAGACTTAAGTTTCCTTCTGATCAGCCAAATAACTCTCTGGAATGAATAACTCTGGGAGAAGCTGGCTTTAGAGCACATGTATGAAGTGCCTGGCTCTAACATTATAGAGCCATTTCTGAGGCATAAGGAAAATGACATTGAAAAATGGTTCTCAAGTCATTTATATTGTTTGTACATCTCTATAGCCAAAAAAATGCGGCACAGCACTCCCTTATTTTTTAACTACTACATGTTTCAGTGCTTGTCACCATGGACTTATGGTGAAAATACAAAGCAATAGTTTTCAAACTTACTCAGCTCAGGATCCCTTTACATTCTTAAAAACTGGGGAGAATCACAGAATTTTTGCTTACATGGCTTATATTTATGGATGTTTACCATCTTAGAAATTGAAACCAAGGAAAATTTAAAATAATTATTAGTTCGCTTGAAAATAACAATAATAAAATGTACTGTATTGTAAAATAACAAAAATAACTATGTTTCCCCTAAACAATACACTTTAGTAAGAAGAGAGGCATTGTTTGACTTTCAGCATCTCTCTCCAATGTCTGCCTTAAGAGAAGTCAGATAAAACACATTAGTAGCATCCAGGAAAACTCCACTGTAGACTCTTGAGAAAAATGAGATTGGTAAAGATGACTAATGTCTTAGTATTATTATGAAAGCAGTTTTGGTTCTGTGGATCTTGTTGCAAAGGTTATGAGCAACCTAGGGGTCATCAGCCCACGTTTTGAAAACTGAGTAATTAGTTGAATACAAAGTAATTAGTTGAATCAGGATATTTTTGAACATAAAATCCCTTAACCCAACTAAGAATCTGTTCTCTGTGCCAAGGTGTTGGCAGTCTCTGGTGAGGAAGTGTGTTGTTCTGCCTCCCCAAGCTGATGGGATCCTTTGGACAGACTTTCAGCCTTGCCTCCGTATTAGAAACAAAACCTGGCCTCCTGCTTAAGTGGTGCAAAGCCTCTACTTACCCACTCTTGTCTTCTTCACACACTTTCTTCTCATACTTTCCTCCCATTGCTGTGCTTTGGAAAGCTCTCGTGATTCACCTAGTTCCCTGCCCAGTGACTATTGACATCTTCTGCTTTATGTGACACATTTGCTCAACTGAGGGAACCTGGTACACTGTTCACCACCATGCACTAAAATAAGAAGTTGAGCTCTTGAACAAACAGAACCCTAGGAAGACCCAATACTTTGACCTTTAGAGAAGAATTTAGAAAAGGGGAAGTTCCAAGTGCTTTGTACTGTTGACTGAATTCTCAACCCACATAAAAGAGGTCAAGCTTCCACTAGGTTTAGAAACTAAAGATGCTCTGTCCCCAAACTGCCCACTTTGGGGACAAGGGGACTCCTGTTTAGACCAAGACCATGTAAGTTCTAGAAGACAAGACCTGGAGCAGTGCTTCAGAAGGAGACTTTGAGCTGCCTCCAGTTAAAACTGTTAACATCCTAAGCACTTGCCTACGTGTTGACTGTGATACCTGCTTATTCCTGCCTCTTTACTGATTCCAGCCTGTGACACAGCCCCCAGCCTGACTCTCCCACGTGGTCCCCCACCCCCTCATCAGTGTTCATATTAAACTCTTCCTTGTATGAATGGACAGTTTCCTTCCTCGTTGCCTGGCATTGATCCCTGCTGCGTAACCACAAATTCACCTGGAGCCTAGCTGTATCATCAGTTAGGTCTGAAACACTGGAACTGGAGTAAGCAGTGCAGTGTGACAAAGGGGCTAAGACCAGAGAGAGGAGAAGAGAACAATCAATCAGCACAAAGTATTCCTGTGCATCTTCTGCTTTTCTCCTTGAACATTCCTGACACAGTTTGTCAAGAGCAAGCTACTCATGAGTCACTTGTTTACTGTGGGATTTCATTCCTCTCCCTGTAAGAAAACTACCAGGGAAGTAGAGCTGAGTTAATTTTCCTTTTATCCAGCCCCTTTCTGCTTTTCCCAGCAGGCTTTATCCCTATCAGCAGGCCCAGATATTTCCATCAAGGTGTATCTTTGTCAACATTCTCAGATAAAGTTAACCTGACATGTCAAGGTTAACACGGATGCTCTGTGCTTTCTTTCTGAAACATTTTGCCCAAACTGGAATGCAAGACGATTAGGTTACTCTCCTAAATGGAATATAAACTACAAAATATCCAGAATTATTACAATGCCACAAGTAAAAGCAAGAAAACATAGTAGTAGTATATCATCTTTGTTCATTTATGCATCCAGTCATTTAAAAATATTTATTGAGTGCTGTTATGTGCCAAACACTGATTGATACATCTGTAAACAAAACAAAAGATTCTTACTGTCATTGTACTTACATTCTAGCCAGTAACCACTCATCATTTGTCCAAATTTTGGATGAAATAAATCTTTTCTCTAGATTCTCAGTGGTCATATTTGTTGATGTAGTTTCTTGTTTGCTATTGGGTAGATGTCTGGGAAGCTGTGGTGAGTGAGGAAAACCGTGCTTGTTCTTTTCAGTGACATAAGGCACACTAGTCTAAAAGCAACTCATTTACAGATTAACTAATTTATTTTGTAACCAATGTAATACCTGGTCACTCAACAACTAGCCAAATTTGAAATGGTGGTTCTGATCTTTTGTTAGGAGTACTGAAAAATAGTGTACTCTGACCTAAAAAAACAACTTCCTAGATAGTCAATATTTGGTGTGTGCTTGAAAAGACTGTTTATTCTTCCATTATTAGGTGTAGTGTTCCATATTATGTCCATTACATCTGTGCTGTTCAATTTTATATATCATAACTCATTGTTATGCTGCCTAATATTTCATTTATGAAATAAGATTTGGCAGAAGTTTCTGATTGTGATAGAGGAATTGTCGGTTTCTCCGTATGGTTTAGTACATTTTTTTTTTTGCTTTATATGTTTTGAGACTGTATTGTTAGGTGCATATAAGTTTAGGATTATTTTTCCTTCCAGGTGAACTGAAACTTTCATATACATTTTGTGACCCTCTTATTTCTAGTTATGCTTATTGCCTTAAAATGTGCCTGTCTGATATTAGTAGAGGTACCCTGGATTTGTTTTGTTAGCATTTACCTCGTAATTGTTTTTCCTCCTTTTATTTTTACATTTTCTATTCTTGTTACCTTTTAGATGTATTTCATATAAACATAATTTACTGGATTTTTAGAAATCATGTATGATCATTATTTTAAACTGGGGAGATTAGTCCATACATTTCTTATGATTACTGAAATATTCTATTTTTAACCATTTTATATTATACGTGGTATTTGTCCTTCCTTTTTGTGTTTTTTATGCTTTTTTTAATTTTTCATTTTCTTCTTCATTACATTTCCCTCCAATCTGAATTTATAATCTTTTTCAAAAGATTTTATTTTTAAGTAATCTCTACACTCAGTGTGGGGCTCAAAGTAACAACCCCAAGACCAAGAATTGCACACTCTACCAACTGAGGCAGCCAGGAATCCCTGAATTTATAATATTCATAACTCTTAATTACCCTAGTATTTTAACATGAAAACTTAACAGAGTTCTATATTAATAATATTTTTATTCTCCCAAAACACAGGAAATTTAGATTGATTTATTACTTAAATGCTATTGTTAGCCAACATTTTAGTTCATCTTTTTTTGCACCCTCAATTAGTCATTATTATAGTTGTTTGGTGAAGCATAGTATCTTTTCCACCATTTCTTCTTGCCTCTCAGAATTCCCATCTGAAATAATTTATCTTTCTCTAAATGATGTCATTTAGAATTTAGTTTAATGAGAGCTTGTTAATGGAAATTCCTTTTCTTCCTTCATCTGAAATCTCTCTATTTTATCTTAATTCTTAAAAAAATATTTTTATGGGGTATATGGTTCTAGGATGACGATTAAGTTCCCTTAGGACTTTAAAATTATTATTTCCTATCATCTGGCTCCTATGTTATGTTTGCAAAGTCTGGAGCCAATCTAGTTGCTATTCCTTTTTTAGGTGATCTGTATTTTCTCTGACTGCATTTAAGATCATCTCTTTGAATTTGGTAACCTCCCATATCATGGCAATTGTCTGTAGGAGTAGATACATTTTATTTATTCTGCTTGGGGTTGTTGTGTATCTTCAATGTCCAGATTCACGTTTCTCATAAACTTTGGAAATTTTTCTTTTTTTTTTTCTTTTTTATTGAAAGGAAGAGAGAGAGTGTGAGCAGGGGAGGGTCAGAGAAAGAGGGAGTCACAGACTGAAACAGGCTCCAGGCTCTGAGCTGGCAGTCAGCACAGAGCCCGACGCAGGGCTCGAACCCACGAACCGTGAGATCATGACCTAAGCGAAAGTCGGACGCTTAACCGACTAAGCCACCCAGGCGCCCCTGGAAATTTTTCTTTTGAATATTTCCTGTTGCCCATTCTCTCCAGTATCTCTTATTAGAACTGCAGATTGACATGTATTAGGTATCTGTTAGGCTTCACTCTGTCCTCTGAGTCTCTCAAACTCCCTCTTATATTTTCCATCTTTTTGTCTATTTTGCCATCTGGGCAGTTTCTTCAGATCTGTCTTAAACTTTACTGATTCTTGATTAACTTATGTCTTACCTTAATTTTAACAAGTCTATTGATTTTAAATTTTAAATTATTATATTCTTATTCTTTTCTTCCTTTGTCAATATTTCAGTCTTCCTTGATCTTAAAAAAATTCTCATTTCTTTTGAGACCTCCTGTTAGATCTTTAAACACATAAACACACTTATGGTTTATCTATAATCTTTCCAATGTCTAAAATCACTATGGATCTGATTTCTCTCTCTATTGTTTCTACAGGATCTTGTTCATAGTGTTCTTTTTGCACATTTTTGTGAATTCTGACTGGGCTTCTATACCTTGGAACTTGATCTGTAAAAATTTTTGACACCTAAGTTAAGGTTATTTTCCTCTAAAGAGGATTTGCATTTGTTCTGCTATGTACCTGAGAACTCTCAACCTGAAGTTATTTTAAATTCTCTCATGTGGATTTTCAGACCACACACATAGAATTTGGGCCTGAGACCTGTGTGAAGACCATCTTGTGGTTTTGACTATTTGGGGGAGACTCTTTTTCTCCTTGAGGTTGAAAAAGTCAAATTCCTTCCTGTCTCTTCCGTGTGACCAGGTTTGCTTCTTATTCCCATTTCTGCTGAACATAGCCCTCCTCTGAGATCCAGGCTTTATGCAAGGGTCTTGTATAGGATTCCCCACCATGAATAGGGTTTATCTCTTCTTTCTGCCTGTTCTTGCACAACATCCTATCAAAGTATATGGTCACCAGAATTCGCCTCCTGGGAAAACCCAGCTCTAGCTTGCTTACTCTCAGGACCCCTACTTCCGCTCTGTGTTTGGCCTGTACACACTTATCAGCTCAGCAACAATTCAGATGTTTTCTATTCTTTTATATTTCATTTTCAGTTGACTTCATTAGGAGGTTGTCCAGTGTATCTGGAAGTAGACCCGCATGCTTAATTAGTTAATAAGTGGTCCGTAGGCTAGAACATTTGAAGGACAAGGGACCCAATCTTTTTTCTAGAAGAATCCACCATCTCTGTTCAGCTCCTCAACCAAGGATGACATTGGATAGGCCCCATTCTTCTTCCTTGTCCTTACTAGTTCAACAAACACCCCCAACTAGCAATTTAGTGCGAGGGGGGCTATACATATACCAACAAGTGTGGTTGTGGCAAATGCTGATCTTTCTGATCCTTACATGTGATGATTCTTGTGAGGAGTTGGCTTTTTGCCAACTTCCCCTTTTTACCTCTGAGTTAAGCTATGTGGCCTTTAGTGTCACCTGGGACTTTGGAAGAGCCAAGTCTTGTATCATTCAGGCCTGAGATCAATGACTCTTGACCTCTTTGTCACTGCCATTCTGGTAGCCTTCTCCCTGGTGAGCCTGGGTGTCCACTGCCCCAGGCATCCTGTTGCCTTCTTTCAACCCCATGCTCTAAGGCAGAGACCAGCAAACTACAGCCTGTGAGTTGTAGCGCACCCACAGCTGTTTTTATAAATAAAGTTTTATTGGAACACAGCCATGCTCACTTGTATTTCTTTAACTACTTTCACGCCACAATAACCCACCGGTAAAACTGAAAATATAGTAATCTGTCCCTTTACAGAAAGAGTTTGCCAGCTCTGCTCTGTGGCCCTATACTAGGCTGCTCACCCCTCCTTCAGCTCTTCCCTACGGCATCCTGTATCCACACGTTTCCTCCTCATTACCCACACTCCTAACCTTGACAGCTCAGGCCTTGTGCCACTGGCAGCTCCTTCCTTTCCTCAGCCTTCTCAGCATTTGCCCTTTGAAACATAGAAATGCATCTCTGCATGTTAAGAGACAATTAATAACTTGCCCTAGGAAGCCCTCGGTTAATTAAGTGAGACACTTATAGTGTCCCTGCTCCATTAGAAACCTTCCTCCAGCCTGGAGTAGGTCTTCAATGGCAGACTTTTTGGAGAAAGACAGGTATCTTGACATGTTCACTGCAAATACACATTTCAAGAGGCAGACATAGTGTTGGAAATAAAACAACAAACATTTTAGTGAAGTTAAATAGCACTTAATGGCATCAGAGGAGCTCTCCTTTGAAAGCAATATCTTTAAGAGTGAAGAATTAATTTCTAATGAAAACAGCCACCACCAAGCATGTCTGTCTCTCGGAAGAGGCACATCAATTTGTGCTTTTTCTAGCTGAAAGAACACAGCCTTGTGGTCAGGAGTGTGGACTGTGCAGCCAGACTGCTTAAGTGGCATTCCCCACTCTGCCATTAACTAAGCAGTGATCATGGGCACGATACTTAGTTTCTCCATGCCTCAGTTTCCTCATGTGGATAAAGGGGCCAACAAGATGGGTTACCAACAAGACGCAATGAGATAAAATATTTTAAAGTACCTAGAACAGTGCCTGGAGCCTAAGAAGACTTTGTGTTATTTAATCTTTCTTATTTCCTCATCTATAAAATGAAAATCAAAATAACAAACTTTTATTTTGTTTGAAGAGTAACCACGACAGATTTAAAGCACCACAAAAGGATACTGTAGGAGCCAAATGATTGGTAGATAGATGCCATTTTCTGGGGTTTCATTAATATTTGTTCCACTTTTCCCTTTCCCTAATGAGGCTTTCTATGAATTCCTTTTTATTTTTTTTATTTTATTTTATTTTTTTTAGATTTTTTAAAAAATATTTTTATTTATTTCTAGGAGAGAGAGAGAGAGACAGCGTGAGCGGGGGAGGGTCAGAGAGAGAGGGAATCACAGAATGAAACAGGCTCCAGGCTCTGAGCTGGCAGTCAGCACAGAGCCCGACGCGGGGCTCGAACCCACGAACCGCGAGATCATGACCTAAGCGAAAGTCGGACGCTTAACTGACTAAGCCACCCAGGCGCCCCTATGAATTCCTTTTTAAAAAGAAATGGTTGAACAAGAGGCGTCACCATCCCAGACTTTAGCCTCTACTACAAAGCTGTCATCATCAAGACAGTATGGTATTGGCACCAAAACAGACACATAGACCAATGGAACAGAATTGAGAACTCAGAACTGGACCCAAAAGTGTACAGCCAACTAATCTTTGACAAAGCATACATACATGCATACATACATACATACATTGGAATATTAGCCATAAAAAGGAAGGAAATTCTGACCCAGGCTACAACATGGATGAATGTTGAAGATATTATGCTGAGTAAAAAAAGCCAGACACAAAAGGACAAATATTGCATGATTTCTGCTATACGAGGTTTCTAACGTGATCATATTCATAGAGACAGAAAGTAGAATAGTGGTTGCCAGCGGCTGGGTGGAGGGCAGATGAGAAGGTGGTATTTAATGGGCATAGAGTTTCAGTTTGGGAAGATGGAAAAGTTCTGGAAACGATTGGTGGTGGTGGTTGCTGAACATTGCAGATGTGCTTACTGCCACTGAACTGTCTATGAAAAATGATTAAGATGGTAAAATTTTTTGGTGTAATATATATTTTACCACAGTTTAAAAAAAAAATAAAACTCTTAAGCGTCCACCTGACACGAAGGGATCATGCAGATGTGATTGAGAAGCGGCAGTAGGTGGGCTTTGGGGCAGGGGCGGGGCGGACGGGACAGCCCCTTTCCTGAGGTCGAACAGGCTCAGACCCTGGTGGATCCTGGAAGCAGATGGCTTGTCCAGACTTGAAGGAGTGGTGCAGGGCTGCATTCTGTTGGTTTTGCAGACTGGAGGTCATTTACTTTGGCATTTTGAACAAAGATTTAAAGCTTATGAAGTTTGCCAGTTGGGCTGGACTTAAGGCCCAGATTAAGCAGCATGCACTTTTTTACCTAAAAGGCAGAACAATAGCTGAAGGCAGAAAAGCTCTCCTAGGCGGCTTTTCCCCTCAAGTAACAAAAAGGAGGGTGGATGGGGGAAAACTCCCACGTGGAGTCAAATACCACAGAAAGCAAATCTCAAACCACATGATGTGAGCGCAAAGGGAAATGGAGTTGGGTGAAAACTGTGTGGAGCGCAGAGAGTTCTGAAGTGAAGGCTCTTAGCCCTATTTTTAGTATCAGAAATGCTGTGCGTCCTGTTATTCCATTACACTCCAGCGAATCAAATTATTTGCCTTTCTCCACGTTTACCACTACTAATTGTTGTGTTTGAGTAAATCAGAGGAGGCTCTCCTGCCAAGGCAGTTAGCATCAGTAGAAAGCCCTCATTTGGTGGGGAAACGGGGCCCCCCTGGTTCTCTTATACCTTCCGCGTACCTGGCACTTGAGAGACACACTCAAGTCTAAATGCACTTTTTGGTATTTCTCCGGGGTAGACAGGCCAACCAAACATTTTGAACCACAGCACCTGGCCAGTACCATTTTGTGGGACCAGAATGTGTTGTGTGGAGCAGGTACGGCCATGTCTCGCCCCCCACCAGGTGTGGGAATGAAAACTGCCATGAGGGGCACCTTCCACTGCTTTCCAGACTCATTCATTGCGGCGTCAATGCTGCCCTCCCTTCTGCTAGCTCCGCCCCCCACCCCAAGAACTCTAAATCGGGTGTCGGCCTCTTGCTTCGGGACCTGGCCTTCCCAACAGGCATGCATCAGAATCTGTGGGGGGCCCAGGAGTCTGTATTTTAGTGGCTCTCCAGGTAATTCTGCTGCCCCGCCAGACTTGAGAAGCATGGCCATAACCAGTTACTTTCCATCAATGGTAGTGAATAACCAGCTCCAGTGTGAACCTGGTACGTGATTAGAGGAGAAGGAAGTTGCTTGAGGCCGACTGCTGTTACTGTTAGTGGTCGTGGTGTGCATGCTGGCACTGATAGCTCTGGTCTCTTAGGAAAGCTACACCTCACTAAAATCCATCTCTTTGGCCATCTCGACTGCCTGGAAAACACAGCCAAACAGGTCACAGGGCATTGCATGCTGAGCTCCTAAAGAAGACAGAGAGCCCGGGGTGCCCCTCCACCTGCCCTGACTGTCACCCCAGACATGCAGGTGGAGGCGGCCACCTGCTCCTGGATGCTCAGGGAAGAAGTGATGTGAAGAGCAAAACTGCAGCAGCCAGAAGAGGCGGGTGGCTCTGGTGACCAGAGAAAGGACAGACAAGGGAGAGAAGGCCAATAGAAGAACCGAAGAGGTCTGGTATTTCAGGGGCACTTGACTTTGTACATAGTCCACTTATCAGGAGCCCTCCCTGAACCTCACTGATCACACTCATCAGGATGAGTCTGAGCCGTCGGGAAGACGTGATAGGCACGTTCACATCACTCTGTGAGGCCGGCAGGGAGGTGCGAGATCCGTATAGGAATTGTTCCATCCAAAGTGGATAAAATAAGAAAGCTCTCTGGAACAGTTTGTTTCTGAGAAGAATTTGTTTTCCCACAGAGCTGAGCTACTCAAGATCTGGCCCAACAACACACCGGTATTCACAGCCTCCTCTTCCCTTAAATGGGCTCTGCAGCCCTGCAGCCTTTTCTGGGGACTCTTTCATTTGAAAATATCTGTGAGTATTGTCACACCCATTTTATGAAGCCCCCCACACACACACACACACACAATTTCTGATCCTTTTTCATTCCAGAGTCATCATTCCAACCTTCAGTGGCAAATTAAATATGACACAAATCTTAAGTCAAGCAGCTCTTCCTAACCTTTCTTAGGGAGCCCTCTCATTTTGCTATAATGCCGCTTTATCTTCAGTTGATGAACTCTTTTGATTTCATTCCATGAACCAGCTTGTAAAAACCATACAATACCAGGGACCAAGACAAGTGAAATTCATATCCGTGGCTGAAACCAAGTGGAACGTGTTTAAAAACTCTTACAGGCTGGGGCACCTGGGTAGTTGAATCAGTCGACCGTCCACCTTCGGCTAGGCCATGATCTCATGGTTTGTTAGTTCAAGCCCCACCCACATCGGGCTTATTGCTGTCAGCCTGTCAGTACAGAGCCCACTTTGGATCCTCTGTCCCCTGCCTCTGCCCCTCCCCTGTTTGCACTCTCCCCAAAATAAGCAAATATTAAAAACAAAAACACAACTCTTAACAGGCTGACGACTTCAGGATTTGTTAATTACTTGCACCGTAGCCAAACCGAGAATGCTGTGTGCTTGTGGGCTGTCTGGACTCCTACATTAATTGCAAAAAGCGATGAGAAGTCAGAGTTACCCAATGTCCGTGGAAGGTTTTTTTGGCAGCAGCTGAGCTGGGCTGCCTGTGGCAGGCGACTGCCTCCAGGAACTGGGTCAGTGCGTGTGGCCAGGCAAGGGTCAGTGGCCACCTGGCCCCAACCTCTAGGGAAGGCTGGGCAGAAGGAAAAGGCTGGGCAGAGTCTGGAGGAGTGTCCCAGGAGCTCAGTAAGGAGAGAGGACCAAGGGAGACAGTATTCCCTGATATCTGTGTCATCAAGACGGCTGCAGGCCAAGGGAAGACAGGATCACCCCTAACAAAATGGACATGGTTTGGAACAGCTGAGAACCTGGAAAGTCAGC
Organism: Crocuta crocuta; assembly: GCF_008692635.1. Taxonomy (NCBI): domain Eukaryota; kingdom Metazoa; phylum Chordata; class Mammalia; order Carnivora; family Hyaenidae; genus Crocuta; species Crocuta crocuta. Next base: position 5,896,188 of record NW_027551558.1, on the reverse strand, counting down.
AGTTCATCTTTCCAGCGTTAGGTGAAAGCATGAGAAAATGCCACAGCAACAAGCTAGAGAAAAACAGCTACCTGTAGCGCTGAAGGAAGAAGATCTGGCTGCTTTGTCTGTTCTTTAAAATGAATACCTGGCTTTAGCTGTCATCTGCAACGGCCCTGTGTGGTCATTAAGCTCATTAAGAATATACCCCCTGGTTTATCTGCCGCCAAATCAGGGTCACTTCCCTGTTTCGTTTGCAAGAAAAGTTTGCTAATTTTGTTGGTGTTGATTTTGTAGATTCTCATTGACACCCAGCTGTAAGGGAGTGATGTTTACTTCTTTGAAATTTATCCCAGTCAAATAATACAACCTGGGCTTTAAATGTTACCCACTGATTTTTTTAAGGTGCCTGTAAGTTATTTAGGACAAAATGCCTTCTAAGTCTTTCCGTGAACGTGCAGTAGAAAACATCTCTGGAGCACATATGGGTAGATATGAATAATTTGCTTCACATAATATTTAAATATTCAAGACATTTTCTCTTCTAAATCTCTGAGATGGAGAGATGGCCCATTGGGAGGCAGTCAACTGCAAATCCAAGGCCATAATTATGACCGTGGAATCAGCTTTCCCTGACTCCCCTCTCCCAAATTCAGCAGGGCCTGGCTACAGTGAGCACCTGTCTCTAGAAATGTGGAGGCCAAGGGAATCAGGACAGGAAAGTGGTAGAGAGTACTCTTTGCAAAAGGCGTTCACATTTTTTAAGTTAAAAACCATTGTAAATAAGGAACAAGGTGTGGGCTACAGCAGCTGAGGGAGAGAGGCCACTGATTCTATGCCTGAGTGAGCTTGCTTTGGAGGGGTGAAGGTGTTGGCCAACGGCCCTGATGAGATCTAAAATCTGGCCACCATAGGCACACACCACTCACTTCCAAAGATAGCATTTCAGGGGAGAGGGGGCACTTGAGGATATTTGGCCTGAAAAAGAGGCCTCTGTGGGGAGAAGATCACCTTTCTCTGGTATTTGAGAGCTGATTTCATCCCTAGGATGGCTTTAATAAAAAGAAAATGCTTTTAACGGAAAATAACAAGTGTTGGTGAGGTTAAGGAGAGATTGGAACCCTTGTATGCTGTTGTAAACTGGTATACCTGGTGTGGAGAAGTTTGGTGGTTCCTCAGACAGTTAGACGTGGAGTTAACATATGATCCAATAGATGAGAACACGTGATCCACACAGAAACTTACACCCATGTTCATAGCAGTGTATGCAGAACAGCCAAAAGGTGGAAGCAACCCAAGTGTCTATGAATAGATGAATGAATAAATAAAATATGGTATCAACATGTAATGGGACAGGGTGAGCCCTTACAAATGAAGGGAATTCTGAAACATGCACCCATGTGAATGAACCTTGAAAACATTTCACTTTTGGGAGAAGCCCGAGACAATGATTCCTTTTATATCCATCTATCCAGAACAGACGGAAAGGTGATTGAAGGGGAATGGAAGGCAATGACTTCCTGGGTCCAGGGGGTTTCTCTGAGGTGATGAAACAGTTTTGACCCTAGACACAGGTGGTGGTTGCACGACCTTGTGAATGCAGTAAGTGTCGCTGAATCCTACACTTTATTTTATTTTTTTTTCTTGAGAGAGAGAGAGAGAGAGAGCGTGAGCAGGGGAGGGTCAGAGAGAGAGGGAGATACAGATTCTGAAGTAGGCTCCAGGCTCTGAGCTAGCTGTCAGCACAGAGCCCAACGTGGGGCTCGAACCCACAAACTGTGAGATCGTGACCCGAGCCGAAGTCAGACGCTTAACTGACAGAGCCACCCAGGTGCCCCCCTACACTTTAAAATGGTTAATCACAAGAGTGCCTGGTGGCTCAGTCGGTTAAGCATCCAACTTCGGCTCAGGTCATGATCTAGTGGTTCATGGGTTCAAGCCCAGTGTCTGAGCCTCATGTCCGGCCCCATGCTGGCAGTAGGGAGCCTGCTTGAGATTCTCTGTCTCTCTGTCTCTCTCTCTGCCCCTCCCCAACTTGTGCTCGCGCATGCACGCTTTCTCTCTCAAAATAAATTTAAAAAAAAAAAGAAAAAAAAATAAAATGGTTAAGTACATGTTACATGAACTGCATTTCAATTTTTTAAGATAGTAATCTAATCTGAGTGCTGCTATTCTCTGTGTAGTCCCTGGGCATGTAGCAAGAAGAAATGAATAGAAGCCCTGGGATGGCGAGAGGGGGCCAGTGGTATTTTGGCTCAATAGGAAGAATTTTCTGCTAAGTTCAACTAACAGGAAGTAGAAGAGGCTGCTAAGGACAGTAGCAAGTCCCCTCTCCCCTCTCCGTGGAGACAATGGCCCCCGGGGATGCTATGGATGGCATGCAAGCCTGTGACAGTGCTTGTCCACCCTGGGTGCATCGGACAGAGGCTTCTGGGTATCCATCCGCCTTAGGGGACAGTGTTACCTGCCATGCCCCGCTATCCTCACTGCACAGGGTGAACACTGCATGGGCAGCCTCAGCGGCTCCCAGGTGCTGGTTAGGAATGCAGAATCTCAGCCCCTACCCAGACCCTCTGCTGGATCAGAAGTTGCCCTTTAACCAGACTCCAGGGCGATTCACATGTACATTTGAGTTTGCTAAGCGCTGCTGTAGACCTTGATTTACAAAACGCTTTGAACTCCTTTTTTCATTTCACCTCCTGAACAATCAAGAGTAGCCACCAGGGCAGGTGACACACTGTTATTTGCCAGATGAGGAAGCTGAGGCACAGAAGGCTTCACTCCTGAACTCCAGGTGTTGCTGGCAGTGCTCGTCTCCTGGTGCCTAATCAAGGGCACCCTCCACCAGACCCGAGAGCCTGTTGCTTTCATCCCTCACCGCCTACCCACCTCCCTCCTGCCGCCCATGAGGCTGTGCCCACAGCCCAGGCTGAGTCCATATTCTATGTGCTGAGGAGGAAGAGACAAACGATGGAGGAATTGCAGGTCCCCTTTGCCGAATCAGACTCTCGGGTGCTAAACACACCTGAACTTCCCCAGGCACGCTTCTGTTTCCTGATCTCATTTCATGACTTTACGTGATATTCTATGTTGTGATGTGGGGGCCATGCTGAAGAAGGTTCTGGTAAGGGTGGGAACAAGGATGAATATACATGGTGCCTCCCCCCCCCCCAGAGGTGGAGGCAATGCAGGGATCTCCCTTGGAGAGGGAGCTGGAGGAGCCTTGTTGTTTCCTTGGTGCTGGACCGGGGAGCAAAGGGGTAGGGCCAGCAAAAGTAATAATACTCCCGGTTTGGGAAGTATTGCTACTAGCATGACCAGCTATCGTCAGAGAAATATTTGCAGGCCGTGTGAACTTCTTACCCCTTCTCTGCTCTGGATTCCTCACTAGTGAAGTGGGGGGCAGCCCTGTGGAGCCCAGGATGGAAGGGAAGAAGTGTCCCATGGCCCGGCTGACGTGCCAGTTGAGGGTCCCAGTTCTCTTTACTGCAGGAGCGCACTGAAGAATCTGGATGACCCTACAGGGCCACACCACAGTGTGATGAGAAGGGGAAGTGTAGCTGCTGGAGGAAAGGTCCAGGAGAAAGCCATGCTGGCCGCCGAAGGCCACCATGCTTCTCGTGGGAACTCTTTACACTTACAGTGCTTGGTCCTAAGCACATGAATTTGCAGCAAGCCTTACTGCCGAGTCACCCTTTGAAAGTGTACAGGTTCCAGGTGTTGCAATGCTTGGTAAAACCAGGAGCTGGAAGATCAAACAATAATATAAGCAATAGGGGCCCCTGGGTGGCTCAGTCACTTAAGCGTCTGACTCTTGATTCTGGCTCAGGTCATGATCTCATGGTTCTTGAGTTTGAGCCCTGCATCAGGCTCTGCAGTGATGGCATGGAGCCTGGTTGGGATTCTCTCTTTCTCTCTCTCTCTCTCAAAATAAATAAATAAACATTTTTTAAAAAATAGAATAAGCACAAAGAACAGGCAACATCTGAAATCTCTGAACACCAGTTTTCTCGTCCTTGTGTTGGTGGCATCCAGCATAAACACGCAGAGAGATGGATTAGGGAGTCCCGTTTCTCCACACTTGGGGGGTGTTGGTGCAGGGCACTTGCCCAGGCTGAACTAACTGGAGGCAGGGCCTGGAGAGAGTGGAGGACCCATCCCATCTTGTGGCTTGATGCTGGGTGGTTCCTCACTTTCAACGCTCTTGCTGTCATTTGCCGGTCCCTTGCCTTTAAAATTTTTTATTTTGCAATAATCATAGACTCAAAGGAAGTTGCAAACAGTCCGTGTTTCATGTACCCATCACCCATTCCCCCCAGTGACTATATCTTACCTCCAAGAAATTGATACTGGTACAATGTGTGTGTATCGTGCTGTCATTTTACTGCACATGTAGCTTTTTGTGACCACTATCACCTGTTCCCTTGATTTAAAAAAAATAGCTGTGGGATCTTCACAAGCTCCATAAAGACTGATTTCTTGGTGCTACCCTGCTGGCAGGGAGGGGCTACTGTGCATCTCAAATGGAGGAGGTGTGGTTCACATTATATTCTAGAGCTGTGCGGTACAGCAGCCCTCTGTTTTGCCTGTATGAAGCCACATACACACACGTACACACATTCTGTCTCTTCGCTCTCTCATTCTTTCTCTGTGGAAACTCGGAAGTGTTCAGCAGACTGTTCCCGTGGCCTTTTCCTTCCTTGGCTGGGAAAGGGGAGGAGCCTGTTCTGTTTATCTGAATTCCTTTTTAGAGGAGAAATCAGTGTGAAGTCAGATAGTCTTGGAAGCAGAAGTTGCTTTCATCTGTAAGAGAAGGAAATCAACCTAACCAATGAGAAATCACCCTAAACTTGCAAACATACATAGGCATCCTGCAGTGTCTACTCTATTGTAGACACTAGAGTCTACAATAGACTGGAATCAAAACAACTAGAAGAAGAATTCGCATCCACAAACCACAGCATAGACAACCTACAAGTATTGCCATTTTACTTGTTTAATACTAACTTTCAGATAGAAGGTAAAAATTTTTTAACTGATCCTAATCCAGGAAACAGAGGACTTGCTGGCATCCACCAGGGCTAGATGTTGTCATCAGTAATTGTGTTTATGCCAAGCCATCAGCAAACTCAGTCACAGGTGGCACCAAGAAGACCCTACGGGATCAGGATAGGTTCATATTCTAGTCATTCCCAACTGAGAACGTCAGTACCTGACAGATGACTAGAAGTCAAGGTCTTTGACCTATGTCTGACTCATTTGCTGAGAGGCATGTCAGAGCCACACACAGTAGCAACCTAAACCTGAACTTCAGGTAGCCACATGCTTCAGGATATTAAGCATTTAGGTCCCCATGGTTAAGAGAGTATAAATGACCTTGATTCATCACCATGGCACAGTCATGGACGGACAATGCTGTTTTGTAACCATGGTTTCTACCTTCATGGGTTCTTATCCCCCTTCCTCACCCTGCCTCCTTGTCACCTGTATGGACACCTGTGCAGGTCATTCTTCCCCAGAATAGAACATAGGCTAAATGACCATATTCAAATAGTTAGAAGATCTCATTTTTATATGGCATTTCATAGTTCACAAAGTTACTTCATATTTTAACCAAAGGAAGAAACCACAGTCCAAAAAAAGAATCACCTGATTCTCAAGGTCCCCCAGCTGGTCAGTGACGGAACCAGCACCACACAGTCCACATCTTCGGATTATCCCCTCCCACTGATTAGGCTTCATCGTACAGAGCAGCCTTCTGGTCTCACCCCTAGAGGGGAGTGTGCAGCCCTGGGGCATTTTGTGAATTTGCAAAAAGAAAAGCAGCTCCTTCCATGGGGAGCCCAACGCTGGCCCCCTCTCTCCTCATCCTGCTCCTTAAAAGTCCCCCAAGAGCAGAGGAAGTGCTTGAGACAACTTGACTCTGGTTCTGAATTCTGGTTTCCAGACCTAGATCTGTGGCTACAGTCCCATGGGTTATTATTCAAGCTGCTTGCTTATGCATGAAACCACTCTATTTTTCAGCATTTTAAAGTTTCTTTGAAGCTGTTCTTCCTGAATTCAGTTCCTTCCTCTTTGTCTATACCCAAGTCACACTCTCAGTCTTCTCCTTGTGGCCATACAAGGGCACTTAGGAACTTATCAGAAAGCAAACCAAGATAAGAGACAACAGAAAGAGGAAAGCATATGCTTTGTGCAACTGACCACAATCCCATCTCTGATGTGGATGTGCTCTTCCTGCCCCTGGATGCTTGGCCTCACAGTGGTGTAAGTCTTACTGAGTTGCCATCTTACTGTGTTGCCATGCTACAACATATGGGAACAATGCATGTGTGTGTACACACACACACACAAACAAACACACCCATACATTGTTAAATCCTCACCTGTGATCATGGCTAAGAAAGGCTATGTCATTGTTAATATCATTTTTTAAAACCTCAAAGTGTTTGCAAGCATACAGCCAGAGATGGACCACCCCCCAGAGCGAGCTGGCCCTGTGTCATTGTCACATAGCTGTGAACTAGGCTTCTTACTCTGGTACTCTGGAGCAAAGCAGCATAAACACTTTCAACCACATGACGGAGAAAAGAATCTCAAATGAGCAATTTAGGGAGAGTATAGGTTAAGATGAGAGAAAACATTTCTAGGAGAAAGAGGAAGGGCTTAATACTTCTTATTGCCATTTTATTTTTTAATTATATATAATTTTATGTATATACACACAAGTAATATACATATAACAGAGAGCTTGACTTTATTTAATGGAAACTGGCCTAAGATCTTTACCTTTTTATTCTTAGTGAAAGAAGGGATGGATTGCAATGAATATGCATTGCTTCTCCCTCAGAAAACAATGAGAAAATTTGCAAACGTTTTCATTCAAAACAGACATCTCCTTTTGTTTTACTTGTCCGTTGGCTTCCTTCTCCTTTAAACAAACTTGCAAAAATGAAATTTATTTGTTTATATTTGTAATCTCCAAAAATGTTAGTATGACCTTGGAATAAGTATTTAGTTCTGTTGTTCTAAAGAATCGGATGGTTTTGGGGGGTCTGGGTGGCTCAGTTGGTTAAGCATCCAACTCTTGATTTCAGCTCAGGTCGTGATCTCATGGCTCGTTGAGTTCCAGCCCCACATTCAGCTCTGCACTGACAGTGTGGAGCCTGCTTGGGATTTTGTGTCTCCCTCTCTCTCTGGCCCTCCCCTGCTCACATGCTCTCTCTCACTCTCGCTTGCTATCTCTCTCTCTCTAAATAAACTTAAAAAAAAATAGTGTTGAACCAGTTAAACCACTGACATTGCAGAGACTGCTTGGGATTCTCTCCCTTTCTCTTTGTTCCTCGCCTGCTCTCTTTCTCTCTCTCTTTCCCTCTCCTTCACTTCCTCTCCTAAAATAAACTTCACTAAAAAAATAAAATCTGATAGCTTTTTAATTTAGCATCCCCTGGGGATTGAAAACCACATGACTTAATATAGGTAAAGATAAGACTGTAACGCTGTTAAATATACTGAATTACTTAGTTAACTAAGCAAGTAGATCAAACATGTTTTGAGATGCTGGGGCTGCATGGAATAAATAATAATAAATGCATTGAAGAGTAGATCTGACTAATGTGTACTCTGTATTTTCACAGCGTTTCACTTTCAACTTTGTTAAATTTGGCTAAAAGATGTAAAATTAATTACTTAAAACCATATAAGGAATCCGAACTTCCCCCAATTTTACCCTGAATTACAGAGTTTAAAAAAAAAATGTAGTTAGTTGTGACCTAATGGAAATCAGATGAATGATACTTTGTTAGGCAGACTAATTGGTGGTGATGAGCTTTGCACCGGCAGAAGGGTCATTAGCGAGGGTGGGATTCTGCACTCCTCCGGCGCGTGGGCCTGAAGCCACGCACACACTTAGAGTATGATTCAGTTCGCAGAAATGTTGTTTATCATCAGCTCTTCAGGAAAACACTGTTATGCAAGCTGAAGTCTCCTAGTACAGGAACCTCTGGGATTGCGAGGGACATTTAAAAGGGCTTGCTGTGTTGGTTTCCTGGTAGCTGCAATTTAAAAATAAAACTAATTGATGTCCGTGGTTAATATCTGTTATTTAAATGTGGAATGGCACCTTTTGAATGGCTCCTAGGATTGCTGCAGTAATAACTAGAGCCCGAGCTAACATTCATTGGGCTCACATTTTAGGTGGTTTAGAGCTATTGTGACCTTAAGTCTCAACCTCAACCGCTCTTTGAAGGTGAGAAACGGAGGCCGAGAGAGGTGTAGTGACTTGCCTCCGGTTGCTCAGCTAAGGGCATTACAGAGCTGCACTTTGAACACAGGACCCTCCTGTGCTGTTGCCGGCGGATCTTCATCTCTCTGATTTTGGTGGGGCTCCCAGGGCACAGCTATGTGCTAAGCAAGTGTGTGAACAAATGTTCGAGGGCCAGGAAGAAGGAAGGGCTGACTTGCAAAGGCTGGAGGACGCTCTTTCTGCCGTTTTGTTCTTGAAAATGAGAAGGAGAAGTTTTCTGATAGGGTTGTTTCTGAAAGAGGGTAGGTGAACATTCTCAAAGTTGTGGGGTTTTAGATTGGAATGTTTCTAATTTTTTTTATGTGTTTATTTTTGAGAGAGAGAGAGAGAGAGAGAGAGAGAATGAGTGGGGGAGGGGCAGAGAGAGAGGGAGACACAGGATCTGAAGCAGGCTCCAGTCGCTGAGCTGTCAGCCCAGAGCCTGATGCAGGGCTCGAACCCACGCACCATGAGATTATGCCCTGAGCCGAAGTTGGACAATTAACGGACTGAGCCTCCCAGGCGCCCCATAGATCTGAATGTTTCTGAAAGGTTATTTGACAAAACCTTGTAATACCTTTGTCACGGAAATGAAATAAAGAGGAAACCATGTCCAGCACTTTAGAAGAAAGCCCTCTAAAAATTATACATATCTGCATTTACAGATTCTGTCACCATAGCCTGGCCTGTGGAGAAACTTCTCTGAGACCACCCCCACCCCCAGACTAACTTTTGTTTGTTCCTGCTCTGGGAGCACCAGGGAGCTATTTGAGGGTTGAACTAGGGGTCCTGTGCCTCCTGGGAGTCCTGGGGAGCAGGACCTGGCCCTCTGGGGACCCCAGTATCAGTCTCGAGGTTTGAGCTGGGCCCTCCTGAGAAAACCAGATTTCAGGCACCTGGAAGTAGGTTAGATCACCTGGGCCTCAGGGGAATTTCCCTCAACATATCTGGTGCTTTGTCCAGCTCCTGAGCCCAGGAAGCCTGGACGGGTAGTTTCTCCGTCTGCACAGCTGCAGGCTGAACCAAACACGAGGACCAGAGCACAGTGCAGCAGGGCCTCCTCTGCGGCATGGGGTCCTGGGGTCCTGGGGTCCTGGCGCCGCTGGCTCGAGCCTGTCATTGCTCCAGATCACCAGGCTCCATGCGGGAGGTGGGAGGAGAGGCATCAGGTGGAAGAAGCTCCCAAAGAGGGCGGCCTCAGCGTTCCCGCAAATTGTCAGGGCTGTGCACCTGGGCAGGTGAAGCAGCTGATTTCACTTAATAAAAACGTGGATTGATTGGTCTCTCAAGGCAGCAAAATGGTAGTGGGTCCGTCCACGCTGTTCTTTATAGGCAGTTTTGGTTTGTATTGGTTTGTTTTGTTGTTGTTGTTCTTGTTATTTTTATTTATTTATTTATTTATTTTTTGAAGAACCATCTCTCAAGCTTTCTTTGAATTTTCCCCTTTACCTGGGTCCCCTGGCTGCCCCCTGGAGGCTGGCCGTGGCCACCCAGGCTGGGCTGCTAGCAGGCACGCCCCTCTCCCCGCGGACGCAGCACATCAGTAGTTCAACACAGCGCACGGTGCTGCTGAGCTGACCTACTTTTCCTGTTTGCCCACAGCAGGCTAAGCCTGTTTAGCGTTGTCCAGAGGGGCTGGGCAGAGCAAGGAGCTTTCCGAGTCGTACAGATGGCAGTCTTTGGGTGAACGTGGTTTAATCTGTTTGCCCTGTTTTCCATTAGTCTAAAGGGTTAGGCCCCAGCACCCAAGGTGACGCGGGGACAGGGTCTGAGCGTAAGGCATCCTGCATCCCGATTCAGCCTGTCTCCTGGAGGTCCTGCATTATGGTGAATTATTGCTGGGAACCAAGGCCTCTCTCCAAACTTTAAAAACAGATTTCTAGATGGAAGCCCTTCTACCTTATCTCCTGTAGTAGGAACCTATACTGAGCCCCAGGAGCCTCTACTGGCTGAGATGCAGACAAGTTGGGAACTGTGTTTGCCCACCCTTGAGGGGGGCTTCCTTCTCATGTGTGTGAGTGTGTGTGTGTGTGTGTGTGTGTGTGTGTGTGGTGAGGAGTGGCTGGCACAGGGGTTGACGGGGTAAGGCCAAGTCACCATAGAAACGAATAGAGATTATGAGTCGGGGGTGGGGATAGGGATGCTTCCCTCACCTAGGATGGATCAGGGCTGGAGGGACGAAGAAGATGGTGTTGCCAGGGTAGGTGTCAGGGGACAGGGACAGAGGAGGAGACAGTGTGACCATGGAGGGCAGTTCGTCATCCACGGCTGGGGATGCCATGCTCAGGAACGTGGAGTAGATCTTCTGAGCAGAGGGGAGTGTGCACTAGAGAGTGTACATATCCCCCCCAAACACACACATGCACTTACTGCCTTTATTCTTTGCTGAATTATTGCTGCGTTGCTGCTTGTAGGCGTAGGATAGTGTCTGTTAGAGTTGTTCAGGGAAGAAAATCGTGGGATCAGAGAGTCATGATTAAATAAGCTGACATGAGAAAGCCAGAAGCTAGCGCTTTATGGTTTTCACTAATTCCTCCTGTATTTTGTGCATAGCAAAATGCCTCATGGAAGATGTCCTGGACCTGCCCTTTCTAATCGCAAAGCCCTGCCTGACTGAACCACCCGCACAGTGGGGCTTGTGTCTGGAACTCTCCTGGACACCTTGAAGCCAGTGCTCCCAGGGGAGAGTCGGGCCAGTGGGTACATTGTGCATTTCCTGGGGTCGCTTCATTAGACATTTATAAGAGGAGAGGATTCAAACTCTATTTGAAAAAAGAAAAAATAGCCGCCTCATACTTTCCTTTGCAGTTCCTTCACTGTAATCTGGCCAGATGGAAGGAGAGATTGAAAATGCCTTAAATTTTCAGCATGAATATCTGAATGTACAAAATGAGTAAACTGGAGGTTTCTAGTCCTGCTGGGGAAAAACCCAAATGGCCTTTAAATGGTGTAGAAGTCAGGCTGTTTTGGACTTGCTGACACTCTTTGCTTGTCTGATGAACTGGACTGTCTCAGGCAGTGATTATCCACACCATCGGCCAACATCTTCCTGGTGGAAGTGCTTTGATCCTCTTCTCTTGGGTGGGCTGGGGCTTCCTGGGTCTGTTCCTGCGTCTCATCTTCCCATGTGTATTGTTGTGTCTGTAGAGCAGGGCTTTTTTCAGACTCCATGTGTGGAAGGGGCTGCTTGTTTCTGGAAGACAAAATGGAAGGCGGGCATCCAGAGATAAAGGGACAGACGTTAGTCTGTGTTGGAAATCATCCTCCAACCAAAGCTGGTGGGGCATCCAGATCTGAGATTGCTTCCATAGAACATTCCTGTCATGGCTGCCTCACAACTCATGAATGCCACTTGTTCAGTGGGGAGTTGGGCCACCCCTTTTCCTTCTGCCCTCCCTAGACAGGGGCTGCTTTCCGATGGTGGGCTGGACCTCTCCTTGGGGTTCCCCCACGCCAGGCCCCTTGTGGCATCGGTGGCTGTGGCTCGATCTGCACACAGCCTGCCCACAGAGGCACATGTGAGGCGTGGCACCCACCAGAGGAGCAGTGACTTTGAGCAGGCAGAGAGACACTGCCCAAGGCACAGGGCCACCCTCTGCTTGCTTCGACAGGTCTGAGTGTTAGCCGTCAAGGCCCATCTCCCAACCATGGACACCAGATACAACCAGACTCTTGTCAGGAGGGGAGGGCTGTCCAGGTGGTTTGGATGACCTGTCAGGGCTCCCCACCCCAGAGGAAGACCCCACAGGCCAGCACCCACCTCCCCTGGGGGAATGATTCTCAGCTGAATTGTACCACAGAGCCAACAGTAGGAATACCAGAGGATCTAACATCATGGATACCCGTGCGAGTGAACACATTAAATACAGTAAGTCACTGCGGGGCCTTGCAGCATGAAGAACGTGCCTGTGGACTCTTGCAGCGTGTGAGCTTGGCTGGGCCCAGCTGTCCCAGTGGTGGGCACGGGCTCCCTGGCTTTCCATGGAGAGCATTCTTCACTTAAACTGTAAAGAAAAATAAAATCTTTCAACGAGAGGAAAGAGAAGACCACGCAAAGTAAAGCTGTTTGTACGAGTGAGGTGTGAGGCATTTGGTGTGCAGCTCTGGAGGTCCGGGCCCGCTCTCATCACAGAGTCATGATCTCTGACCACTGTGCTGTGAAAAAGGAGGCAATTCACCTTTCTTGCCCAGCCTTCCCCTGCTAAGTGCCCTACATGGGCAAGCTGCCTTCCTGGGTCTTACACGGATGGGGGAAAGTGGGTATCATCCTCCATTCGCGGTGAGCTAGCTGTTCCCAAGGCTCTGTCTAGGCCACCACACTAAGTGAAGGGAGGAAAGCAGAAGACACTTGTACTTGGGTCCTGTTAGCTCCCAAATTAATTTCGTTGCCTCCCACAGTTAGCAGTTCACATGAAATATTCCACATTTTTATTAAGCGTTATTTGAAGCTCTGATAGGAAACCCAAAATTCCACAGCCTACAAGCTTGACCTCTCCTTTCAACGATATCTTTTTCTGCTCTTCTTCTTGCAGACTTGAGCACAATTTGGATGAGTGTTCCCTGGGCCGGAAGGGGCATGAGGGCCCACAGTTACATGGAGGGGAGCTGCGGGCTGGATCAGGGTTTTACGGACTCATTTCAGTTTGCGGCAGCTGACGAGCGGTTCCCAACAAAGGCTTTCACTGACTCAGCTCTGAACATGACTCATAAATCTCCTTTTCCCCTCTTGCTGATTTTTATAGACATCTATTGTCCACACCCTGACCACACATTGTCACCCGTCAGATTCTCTAGTTGACTCAGGTTTACATTTTATAAAGGGGCCCTCTGAAAGGAATCTTAAGGGGTTGGAACACAAGTTCCAAAGATTGCAAGAATAATATGTCATGTTAGCATGACCTTAAACATCCAGATATCGAGATGATTCTTATTTTGGAAGTTCTTTGCTGACCAAACGATGTCACTGTGAATTTATTAAGTAAGTTTCTAACTTTCTCTACCCATTCCTTCATTGCTATGTCACTGTTTCCCTGAATAATGAATCATCAGACCGTTGCATGGGAGACTCATGATGGTACCAGGCAGATAAAGCCTCAGTGTTGACTGTGGAGAAGNGGGGGGGGGAAGGCAGCTCTCTTCTCACTTGTTTCTGGGAACCGGGCTCAGTGAGGCTGCCAGCAAGGCTCGGGAGGCATGACTACCTGAGAGAATTGCCGGAGTGGCTGGGGTTAAGGATGGACCTGTCCACTTTGCAGTTTCCAGGTCAAGGGATGTGCCCAAGTATAGTGAGCCTTTCTCAGTCGGAGGGAAGTTGGGATTCCAGGAGCAGGCAGCGCTCAGATTTCCACTGCCCATTTCCTTTAGAAAAGCTATTTTTTCCCCCCAGCAAATGAATCATTGCAACCAAAACAACATTCCCTGGAGAGGAAGAATTAAAATGTGGAAGTTATTTTCTAGCCTCCCCCAGAGGACAAAGAGAGAGAAGTAAGCATCGCAGTTCATCAGTGACTGTTTTGCCAAGTACTTTTATTTCTTAAATATAATGAGAAAAAATCATTATCAAGTTCCCACATGGAAGATAAAGATGTTAATCCAAAACGACATGAGGTCCCCTCATCAGGGGCTGACCGGGAGGACAGAAGGCACCCTCATTGTCGACAGTAAATAAACTCTAGTCAGTGGGGGAGATGCGTGCGCTTGGCATTGCCTCTTTTGATTTCAACCCTTTCTTGCTTTTAATATTTTTTCTTTTTAATGAACTATGTTTACCAGGTTTGGTTGGCATGCTGGGGAGGAATATTGGGCTTTGTGGGGAGGAATATTGGGATTTTCCAGCTAACTTGGGGTCTATAATTCGAACCATTTCTCATCCATGAGAAAACGTCATGCTTTTATTTTGTAAAAATCATTGACCTTATAACACAACAGGCTTTATAATAGTCAGTTGGAGGGAAATTCAAGGTGATACTGAATGATCCACTGGGTCTATAGTGGCTATATAAAAAGTTAGAAATTAAAGGCCCTGAAGAGTAAGGCTGAATAATGATGCTAGTGAATCTGTCTGGCCCCCAGCCTGCTTTTGTAAATAAAGTTTTATTGGAATACAGCCACACCCATTCATTTACATACTGTCTATGGCTTCTTTTGTGCTACAACAGCATAATTGAGTATGGTCCGCATCTAAAATATTTACTAGGTAGCCCTTTACAGAGAAGCATTGCCAGCCAAGCCCGGTATTAGTAGAATAACATACTTTTCATGTATGTTGCACGTAGGGTGCTCTGGAGACCCAAAAATGAACCGCCAGTCCCCAAGTATGTCCCTGTCACCTGTATGATTTATTAGTCTCCCATCTCACTGCTGACACACTATGGGACCCAGGACAGATGTGCCATAAGAAAATAGTTACACTGACATTTGCTGGTCCCTGCTCACCAAGGGCCAGCATTCCAATCAATTATATAGCAGTAAGTGGCTGTGAGAAAGAATGCTTCAGAACCCTAAGGACAGAAATTTCACCTAGGTAATGAAAATGTCCCTTGCAGACTCACTTTTGGTCTTCAGTTCAATTAAAGGCAATAGCTTTTTATTGAGGACACCCTCAGTCACTCTGTGTTTGCTCCATTCCCTTCTCTCCCCGCTCCCAGCCTCACGACCCGTTTCTGCTCGGTTATCACTGGACACTATGGGCAGTATGTATGCATATCTGTTTGTCTTTCTGCCGTGCCTGCTTACACACACACACACACACACACGCATGCACACACACACTTTTCAACACTGACTGGGAGACGGGAACAATAATCCCACTCTGCTCGAAGACATTTTATAGGCTTAAGTATCAGTTTCTACTGCGAGCTTTTAACTCATTATCATCACTGATATTGTGATTAACAGTAGCTAGAAATTTCTGAGGACTTCTATGTGCCAGGGCCTGTGCTGGGGGTTCTCACAGATTCTCTCAAGGAGGGAGGCCCTGCTGTTGTCCCCACCCCACAGGAGGGGCACTAGGACCCTGGTAGCACATGTCCTTCCCGGGGTCACACAGAGCTACCGAAAGGCCCCAGTAGGGTTTCTGGCAACTCCAGCCCACCAGTGCTGTTTCCCCTTACTTGAGGTGATGCCAGACGCCCCAAGAGCTCAGAGACACAGTGTGCCCCACTAACCCCGCCTCCCGTAGTGGTGGGTGTGGGTCTCTGCTAAGTTGCTGGGAACTTCCTGAGCCCAGCCAGTACTCACTGGCTCTGCTTGGTTAGATTCTCCAGCTGGTCTGCTTCCTGGAGCCCAACGTGCTTTACGCACTGCATCCTGCCAGCTGGGCTCCGCAACCCTATTTGCTGGCAGCCACAGGTGGTCTCAGACCCATCTATGGGTCTTGACCGATAGACCCATAGCCTCTCTTGACCGATGAAATACTCTTCCCACCAATATAGTCCTTCCTTTCTCTGGTCCAGAGCGCCTCTCAGAAATGTTAGGTCTTTGTGGCTCCATTCACCCTGCAGTGACCTTCCTGCTGTGCAGAGAGTATGTTTATTGAAATTCAAGTGCAGATAAGAAGAAAGAATGAGACTGGAATTACCTGCCTTAGCAGGGGATCAGGACCACCACAGTGGGAACACAAAGGTTAGGACAGTTATGTGACAAAGGCAAGGGATGGAAGGACTCACCTTGAGGTCTGTACTGCAAGCACCACGCTGGCCCTTTATTGCACACATGCATGCAGACATCTCATTTATGGCTCATGCGCTCTCTGCCTGGTGGGTGTCAGCCTCACGTTTAGGAGTGAGAGAAACAGAAACCCATGAAGTTTAAGGGACTGCTCAAGGTCATAGAGCAAGTGGGATGGAAATGAAATTTAAATCAGCCTGACCCTGAAGTCAGAAATCCACACATTCTCAGTAGGCTGTGGGTGAAATGCCGGAGTCAGCTCCAAGGAGACGCAGCCCAGGGTGGGTTCTGCCTGCCGTCCCGTGTCCACGGTCAGGTCACTTGGCCCTTCTGGGTGATGCTTCCTGATCCATTAGGGGAGGTAACCAGAGCTGGCCCATTCTACCCATAGAACTAGATGGACGTAAAATGAGATTATGGTTTTTCAGAAGTTTGCTATGGCTGAGGTTGGTGAGGGAGCCATAGGCCCTTCCTGAAGAGTCCGATTGAGCTTTAGTTAATGGCTTCTGCACACACAGCAGTGTTTGTTTTAATTTTTAGTCTTTAGGACATAGCTGTACCTTTAAATGTACTTCATGAGTACTGTTACTCTGGATTATCCGTGATCATTGAGAAACTTGTGGGAGTCGTTGTTAGGCAATCACACCAGAATTCAGATAGGGTTTGGCTCTGGCTCTGACCTTCCTTTCCTCCCTCTCTGCCTGTCTCACCCTCTGTTCCCGTTCCTACATTCCTCAGATACTTATTGAGCACTCCGTGTGGGTAAGGAGCAGGTCTGGACATCACGGCATGTGTAAAGATGGATGAGGCCTGGTCCTTGCCATCAAAAAAGATACCTTGATTTTTTGAGTGCCTGCTGTGGGCCAGACTTGCACTAGGTACTTTCACATGTGTCAACTTAATTCTTTCCAGAGTCACAGCTGTCCTCTGAGGGAGTTGTCTCTCATACCTCGGATCAGAACCTCCAGTGTCTTCCCTTTCACTCAGAGCAAAAGCCAAATTTTGTCCGGCCTCCCTGGTGTGTATCCCCATGGCTCACTTCCCTCATGTCATAGTGCAGATATGGTCTTATTAGCGAGGACTTCCAGGACTCCCTGAAGCTCCCAGCGCAAGACCCCAGCTCTGACCTCCCCTCCCTCACCAAGTCTCCGGTATTTTTCTCCATAGCAGTTACAAGCAGGTGATGATGTTTGCTTATTTACTTGCTTGTGGCTTTTCTCCACTCTCCTNCATCTACGAGCCATAAGAGCAGGAGCTTTGCAGGGTGCCCTGGCCCTCGGGAGTGCCTGTAGAATCACCTAACATTACACACGGACACCGTGTTAGTGCTCAGTGAACACGCTCTGTTACCTCTTCACAGACAGAAGCTGTGTACATGGATCAGAGGCCTCAATGTTGTTAAGATTCAGCTTTTCCCAAATTGCTCTCTAGATTCAACACAATCCCAATCAAGGTTGCAGCAGGCATTTTATAGAAATTGACAATGTAAATTCTAAAATCTGCAAGGAAATGCAGAGACTTAGAATAGCCAAGAATCTTAAATAAGAAGAACAAAATTGGAAAGCTCACACTACATTGCTACCAAAAATCCCTATAAAATCCGAGGAGTTAAGCTAGTATAGAACTGGCATAAAGATAGACAAATACAGGATGCCACAGAGTCGGGAAACAGAAGAAGTTTCCCTACACAGAAGGTTCGCTGTCTTCCAATAATATGCTCAATATGTTTCCAGGTGAAGGGCCTCTAAGTTTAAAGCAATGGGTCCAATTGTCAATCTGATGAAAGTTCAATAAGTATGTCTCGAAGTCTAAAAACAGAGAAGATAGTATTTTCATTGTACTCCTTTGACGTTCATAATTGGAGCTACCACTTTAAATTTACAGAATCTTCATCTGGAAAAGGGGTATTTGAAAGCTGAAGAAAAACATTGCGTTTTCTATGTGTAAATGTAACTAACGTGCAGTTTAAAAATAAGTTTATCACTACGTCTGCCAGGTAATTAAGGCCAGGGCCACAGTGATACATGCTGTTAATACCCTTGATATGATGTGAAGAGAATGTCCAGTCTGACCATGAGAAAAACTACCAGACAGACCCAAATTGAGGAACATGCTACAAATACTCCTCAAAATTGTCAAGGTCATCCAAAACAAGGAGAGTCTGAGAAACTATTACATCCATGAGATGCCTAAGGAGGCATGATGACTAAGTGTAATGTAGTGTCCCAGATGAGATCTTGGGGTGGAAAAAGGAGATTAGGTAAAAACTAGGAAAATATTAATAAAGTATGGACTGTGTTTAATAATAATGTGTCAATGACAGTTCATTAATTGTGACAAATGTACCATACTAATATAAGGTGTTCATAATAGCAGATACTGGGTGTAGCATATATAGGAGCTCTCTATAATGCCTTTGTATTTTCTGTAAATGCAAAATGGTTCTAAAAAATAAAGCTTATTTTAAAAAAAATTTTTAACGTTTGTTTTTTTGAGAGAGGAGAGAGAGAACGTGAGTGGGGGAGGTGCAGAGAGAGAGTGAAACACAGAAACTGAAGCAAGCTCCAGGCTCTGAACTGCCAGCGCAGAGCCCGATGCAGGGCTCAGACCCATGAACCATGAGATCATAACCTGAGCTGAAGTCAGATGCTCAACTGACTAAGCCACCCAGGTGCCCCAAAATAGAGTTTATTTTTAAAAAATGTTTATCCTGTGTGTCTGCTACAGAGACTTGGTATATAAATGGACCTGAATAGAGATTCTGTTGATATATGTATAGGATCATACAAGACATTTGACAAAAATGCCAGTGTAATTCAATAGGGAAAGAAACATCTTTTCAATAAATGATTCCAGAGTAACTGAATGTCCAGGTCAGAGGACAAAATTAAAAGATGATCCTTGACCACTTTTACCCCACACATAAAATTTAATTTGCAGTGGACTATAGATCTAAATGTGAAAGCTAAAATGATAAAGCTTCTAGAAGAAAACAAGATAACAATTCATGACATTGAAGGTTTCTGGCAAAGGTTTCTGGGGACACAAAAATCACTAGCCTTGAAATTTAAAAGTTATAAATTGGACTTTATCAAATTTAAAAACTATTCACCAAAAGACACCGTCAAGAAAGGGAAAAGGCCAGCCACAGACTGGGAGAAGATGTTCACAGATTGATCTCTAGATCTGGCAAAGTACTGTATGCAGAAGAGAGAAACTTATACAGATCAGTACAAGGAAGACAAGCAGCCCAATTTTTAAGATGAAAGAAAGAAGAGAAAAAGGAAATGGGCAAAAAAGTTGAGAGCTTCACAAAAGAAGCTGTCAGTGGTCATAAAGCACATGAAAAGATTCTCAGCATCATCAATCATGAAGGAAATGAGAATTCAAATCCCAGTGAGATCCCACAACACACTCACTAGAATGACCAAATGTAAGAAACCAGAACCAAGTGTTGGCAAGAATGCGGAGCTGCTGGAACCCTCATATGCTCCTGGTGCAAATGTAAAATTGTACAGTACTATGGAAAACAGTTGGCAGTTTTTTAAAAACTAAGCATATGGCTACCATATGATACAGCACTTACCCTCCTAGGTATAAACACCCAGGAGAATGAGCACTTATTTCCCCCAAAAGACCTGGGTAGAACTTATACTGGTGATGTTCATTTTGACCCTTAGGGAAGGTGGTGTCTGCCAACCTTCTCCACTTATAAAGTTACCATTTTCCTTTGTAATTAATAAATATATTAAGGGAGATACTTTTTTAAAGTTTATTTTAGGAGAGTGAGAGAGAGCATGAGTTGGGGAGAGGCAGAGAGAAAGAGAGAGAGGAGAGAGAGAGAGAATCCCAAGTGGGCTCCTCACTGTCAGCATGGAGCCTGATGTGGGGCTTGAACCCACAAACCATGAGATCATGACCTGAGCTGAAACTAAGGGTCAGATGCTTAACTGACTGAGCCACCCAGATGCCCCTTGAGAGAGATACTTTAAACTATGTAGATAGCCTGAGTCTTCTCAAACTTTTGCCTATTAATGTAAGCATCCATCGGTGGATCTTGCCTGCGACAGTTATTACTATGGGGTCCTGATGGTGATTTTCTATTTCCCATATTGTTTCTACATTTGTTAGTTAGAATTATTCTGTAAGGGAGACCTGTCCCCGTGCCCCTTTCTTTGTTTGTATCAGTATGGACTCCTGAGTAGTTTCTTCTGTGGGTTACAATCTATCATTACTGATTTTGTGGCTTAAATAGTTTCAAGACACTTCTCTGTCAGGCTCTCCTTCCTCAGCCTCTCTCATCATTATTGTGTTATTGTTTCTTAAGAGTTATTATTTCTACATGCAGATATCCATACTTCAGATTTGGGGAGATGTAAAAGGTTTTTTTTAAAAGGCTCCAAATACTTTGTGTTCCAGAAAAATCCAGATACATCCAGAACTGGAAGAGCCCCTCAGAGACCAACATTAGTGGCATGCTGGGCATCCTTCCTGTTCCCCTTCACACTCTCCACCCTTCTCTCTGCACCAGGGGCTTCCCCATGTGGATGACATCATGGCCTCCCTGCCCCAGCCTTCTGGGTGGCATAGCTAATAAGAGACACAAACAGGAGATGGGATGGGTGGAGACTGAAGTGAGGTATTTATTCCCTTGACTCCTCTCTCAAAAGGTTTCTTCATGCCGGCCACATCCTTCCACCAAGTGCTTCCTCCCCTATATGAAACACTTCTTCCAGGTTTGGGAAACTATTTGCCTCTGGTCCTTTCACCCTCAGGGCTGTTAACAGCTCATCTGATACCAACCCCAGGTATTGCACCATCCATATTGGTTCCCAAGACCCCACACATGCACTTGGTAACGAAGTCCTATTTCCTATTGGGATTCTGACTAAGAAATCTCATAAATGTCTGACATACTTAGAATATGTATTTGTCTGGAGTAAAAATTCTATAGCTTCCCTTCCTTGTTCACTCTGGAGGTTAATCGCATCAACAGTTATTTTCTCAGCTCCAGACAGAATCTCTCTGCCTTCACTTAAGCTCATTCTCTCTTCCCTGGCTCTGTGTGGTCATTAAAAAAAAGAAAAAACAAACAAAAAAAAACTTGCTCAAAATCCTTCTCAGTGGAAACTCTTTATGCAGTTGAGAAAAATAGTTGTCACCTCTTAAACTTCTCTACTATTCCTTTACCCAGACCTCACAGAAGAGATTTTTTTTGCCTTTGACCCCCCCATTTCTTGACCCCCCTTTTTTGTGTGCCTTTGGGCTCTGTCTGTCCCTGCAAATCTTAAAAGTAAAGGAATAGCTCAAATGGGTGCCTGGGTGGCTCAGTAGGATAAGCGTCCGACTTCGGCTCAGGTCATGATCTCATGGTCCGTGGGTTTGAGCCCCGCATCAGGCTCTGTGTTGACAGCTCAGCTCAGAGCCTGGAGCCTGTTTCAGATTCTGTGTCTCCCTGTGGCCTCGTGGCGCAACGGTAGCGCGTCTGACTCCAGATTCTGTGTCTCCCTCTCTCTCTGCTCCTCCCCAGCTCGTGCTCTGTTCTCTCTGTCTCAAAAATAAATAAATGTTTAGAAAAAAACAGCTGAGGTTATTAAAAAATAAAAAAAGAATAGCTCAAATATATGAGGCAGCAGGAGCACAGCCATGTTCATAGCAGCATTACTCATAACAGTGAACAGGGGGAAGCCACTCAGTGTCCATGGATGGATGACTGGATAAACAAAAGTTGGTATAAACACACAATGGAATATTATTCAGCCTTAAAAAGGAAGGAATGGGGGCACCTGGGTTGCTCAGTCAGCTAAGCGACCTACTTCAGTACAGATCATGATCTTGTGGTCTGTGAGTTCAAACCCCACATCTGAAATATCAGCTCAGAGCCTGGAACCTGCTTCAGATTCTGTGTCTCCCTCTCTCTCTGCCTCTCCCCCACTTTCACTCTATCTCTCAAAAATAAATAAACATTAAATAAAAAGATTGATTTTTTAAAAAGGAAGGAACGAAGGAATGGTGGTTGCCAGGGTCTGGGGAGAGCAGGAATGGGACATTAGTGTTTAACGGGCACAGAGATGCAGTGGTGCAGATGCAAAAAGGTTCTGGAGATGTTGGTGATGGCTGCACAGCAATGTGAAGGCACTTGATCTCACTGAACTGTACATATAAAAGTGATCAATGTTATGTTATGTGTGTTTTGTTAATAAAAAAACATGGGGATGACATGGGAGACAATGGGCTCAGCGAGGACTTTGGCGTGGGGCTCCTGTGGCAGGTGCTACTGAGGAACTTGGCTTAGGTGCCATCTCTTCACCAGGTGCGGTTGAGCGGAGTGGCGCAGACAGGGGACAGATGACAGGAATCAGGCAAGGAAACAGGAGGGATGGGGAAGAAGAGGAAGGAGGTGTAAGTCATCGAGACTTCATGGATTCAGGAAACATTTAAGGACAAACAAATATAAAACAGAGAAGATGTGGTCAATAAAGAATAGCTATTAGTCACTCCTAAATGTTTCATTTATGACTAAGCAAGTCATTTATGACTAAGATTCTGGAACCTCAGGAAAGCAGTGTGAAGCCCACATCCCTCCTGAGATTGTGTGCTGCCCAGGGGCACCTGGTGAAGGGCTCGGCATGGCTGGGTCCTCGCTCATGCCCTGGATGCATGGACAGCCAGCACTCGCTTCGTAGCATGGACCTGGGGCAGTGCATCACTGAATGAGTTGATACTGCATTTTTCATGTCTTAAAACTTTGAACAGATTCCATCTGGAAGACATTAAGCACATGCCTGTTTGCAGATGTGTTAACCCCCTTTTAATTATGATACAAGCCTCAACTGCTGAATGGCATGTCTTGCAACTCTGTCGCTAAAATATGCCTTGCCGTTTACTGAATGGGGCATGTGTGTAAACAAGGGCCGTAGCTAGAATTCCTCCTCCTCTCCACAACTCACACCTCTCCCTATGCCCTTGGCAGACCCAGATCACAAAACCAAATTATCTTAGAAGTATTCATTTGCCCCAGTAAAAAGTATCTAAAGCTTTAAGTTTTGAGAGGGTTAGTGCATTTGCAAAGTATTGGTTTTGGAGTTCTGACTTCAGACCCTCTTCCAATAGAAGCGTGTGGGCAGTGGCGATTCAGCTTCTCCGGGGTCCCCACACCTTATCTCAGCCGCTCCGCCCTCCAGGCCACTCCTGAAGGCTCTGGCTTCATGGACCCCCTAAGAGTGTTTCTGCTTTGAAGGCTGGCTGGAGGGGATACCCTAGACAGGCAGGACCCTGGGAAACATGTGAATGAAATAAGGAGCCTGAGCCGTGCCTGCATGTGGTAGAGGGACCGAGATCTGTGAGGCAGCAAGAAATCTAGCTGGCCGCCTAGGAGAGTACAGGCTCCGGGCGGTGAGGTAGTGACTCCAATGACTTTGGGCTGCAAGAACATTCCTGGATTGTTACTTAATTTTTCGCATCTGTCTGCCTTGACTGTTTCGGGAAGTGTAAATGCCTTAAAGGAAGGACTGCGGATTATAGTACTTTGGGTCTGTGATTTCTTCCCAGCTGCGTATAAAAGGGGTCTGTGTGTTTGAATGACCACATAGATAAATGCTCACCTTTACAATGTCATGGGCACCTTTCAGGTTTAAGGTTTGAGATAAACAGATACTTTATTGAGCCGGGTCTATACAACAGTTGTCAAAGTGTAATCTGGGGGCCTCTGGCAGGTCTGGGAAGTCAAAACAACTTTCCTAATACTAACACATTATTTGCCTTTTTTTATGCTCATGAATATTCAGTGAACTTTTCTAGAAGCTCCTTGACAGCTATGACTGAGTGGCACCTAGAATGAGTGCTTGCGGGTTTAAGATTTTTCAGTTTGAACCCACATACATACACAAGAGATCTTTGGGAGTTCTCAGTCATTTTTGAGAGTGTAAAGGATTTTGCTGGAACCAAAAAGTTTGAGAACCTCTGAGCTAAGGTTGTGGGCTAGATCAGACCAAAACAATGACCCCAGAAAAGACCTGGAAGAAAGTTCTAGAAGCAGACGGTAATCATCTGTTCTTTTTTCGCAGGAAAAACTGCGTAGAAAATCTAATGGATGAAGATGAGAAAGACAGGGCAAAGAGGTAAGAAGCAGCATTATCCTGCTTCGGCAGGTTTCGTGCCTTCTGCCAGGCTCAAACATGCTTGTCCTCTCCCAGTGTCGATGAGCTATCCTGTGCATGTCCTATGCAGCAGGGTAGACCACCAGGGACATGTGCTTGGTACCCACTCTCCTTGAAAGATTGCAGTTCTCTACTAAAAAAAAATGTACACCAGCTCCCCCAATTTTGTTCCTTATCCTGAAATTCCTCATTGTCTGGGACTTGCCAAGTGGTTTATGTTTTTCACATGTTTGTGTCTTAACCCTGGTGACTTGAGTCTCCTTTGAGAGGCCGCTGGCTATTACTCTTCCAGCATAGACACTGCTTAGCAAGGCAGCCTGACCAGAGAGCCAGGCAGACCTGAGTTCAAATCCCTGCCCCACTGGGGGAAGCTGCCTGGCTTTGGACAATAATAGTAATAAGCATTCCCAAACGTTGAGCATATAGTAATCATCCTCATGTGCTACATGCTTCCATATACCCTGTCTCAGTTTCCTCATCTGCACCTGGACATATCGTAGCCCCTTGCACTGCTGTGGGGTTGGCTAGAAATCCTAGCTGATTGGCTGGCATGTCAGAGCTCTTATAACCCTACTCTTGCTTATTCCTTCAACTGGGCTTTTATTGACTACCTACTGTGGGTGAAGTAGAGTCACAAATCTGATATTTTGAAGGTAAAGTCCTGTCAAATGTTACCAACGTCACACAATTTGCCCCCATGGGCAGTTACTATGCCAGGTTTTAGGGAAAGAAAGATCACATGAGGAGGACACCTGTGTCCTGGTGGTTGGTACGTGACTACAGATGATCAAGCTGCAGGTGACAGGCCTGTCAATAGAGTGTACTCTCCTGGGAAAGTCTTCACTCAGGCCCAAGGACAAGTCCTCTTCCTCTAGTCTCATCTCTTTCTGTTCCCGCCATTGTGTGTGTGTGTGTGTGTGTGTGTGTGTGTGTGTGTGTGTGTGTGTGGTCCCTCAGTCCCCTGTGACAGGCTCTCGAACAGCTGCATAGCTGAAGGGGTTGCCCACTTCCCTTCACGGAACCCACTGCCTGGTTATCGCTTACAGAATCCGTTGCTTACAAATGATGGAGACCTCAGAGATCCCCAGTTTGGCGTCTCCAGGGAGAGGGGCATCTGTCTTTGCAGTGTCACCAGTTGGGGGTAGAAAAGATGGCAGTCATGAGGACAAAAAATCCCCAGCCACTCCAGACCCACTAGACCTGAGTCTGCGGAACAGAGAGGGAGTCTGTATTGGTTGGTAATTCCCCAAGTATTTCCTTTAAGAAAACTCAGGGAGCAGGGGAAATGGCCAGAGATGTAGGCGAAATGGGGTTGGCATAGAGTGGGGATTATTGAAACTGGAAGGTCAGCACAGGGGGAGGGGGGGAAGGGGGGTGTTCATCATACTCTTGTCTCTACTTTTCCATGTTTGAAAATTCTCTCTGATAGAAATTTAAATAGACAACAATTCAAATAACACCCCAGTTTATTCCAACGGAACATGCCCTTCCCTTGGCATTGGCTCCCATAGCTAGGCTTCTCAGGCCTTAGGCCACCACCTTCAGGGGTCGCAAAATCCATACGATCCCAAGTAACAAGTGGATGAATAGACTAGCTCAGAGCAAACGAGAATAGAATCCTCCGACCCTCTCTCATAGGCAGGCTGACGTCCAGTTCTTCCCTTTGTGTGTTTGGCTGCTTGGTTTCCTCTCGGGTAGCTGTGGACTGGGTGCAGAGGCACACACCAACCCTGTCCCAGATAATGAATTCCAACAAGCCTTCACCTCTCCCCACTTCCACTGTCTCACTTGCAACACCAGGCAATTATTTCTGTCCTGCAGGGACAGGGTTATTTGGGGGAGCAGCCACAAAATACACAAAGAAGCTCCTTTGTGTGTGTGTGTGTGTTAATCATTACACGCATGTGAAAATACAGGACACTCTCATACATTTACAAGGTATTCTCGTTGGTTAGCAGTCATGAAAAGATCGATCATGGTGGCCAGCCATCACCGAGTGCTTCTTGTGTGCCCTAATCCTCTGTACTAAGTACTTTTCTATGCATTACTCCTATCATCTCAGTGTTCCTCTGAGGTGTGTTTATTGTTATTCCTGTTGTACAGAGGAGGAAACGAAGGCTCAGTAATGCATCAAACATCATAAAACTCTAACAAATGGCAGACGTTGAAGTTAAACACAGGCTTCCTAACCTCATATTCTGTTCTTATTCCCCTGACCACAAGAAAATCCTTCATGTAGGACTAGCCCATTCTGTCTGGCAGGCCCACACTGAGAGCTGTGTCGTGGGGTGACTTTGGAGTCCATGGGAGTTTGCTTCTGCCGTCCTCATATTTTAAAAAAATGTTTTTTAATGTTTTTTATTTATTTCTGAGAGAGAGAGAGAGACAGCGTGAACAGGGGAGGGTCAGAGAAAGAGGGAGATACAGAATCCGAAACAGTTTCTAGGCTCTGAGCTAGCTGTCAGCATAGAGCCCGATATGGGGCTCGAACCCACGAACTGTGAGATCATGACCTGAGCCAAAGTCGGACGCTTAACCAACTAAGACACGCAGGTGCCCCTAAAAAAATTTTTAAATGTTTATTTATTTTTGAGACAGAGAGAGACAGAGCATGAGTGGAGGTGGGACAGAGAGAGAGGGAGACACAGAATCAGAAGCAGGCTGATAGCACAGAGCCGGACATGGGGCTTGAACTCACAAACTGTCAGATCATGGCCTGAGCCGAAGTCAGATGCTTAACCAACTGAGCCACCCAGGTGCCATCCTCATGTTAATGTTATCTCCCAGGGCCCTCACCTCAGCCCTGCCTCTACTGCACTGCTTGCCTCAAAATGCCGAGGAGATGAAATGCTACCTACCATACTAAGAGTCACCAGATGGAGACATTCCAATAAAATCTTGGCCAGAGGTTCTTAGAAATAAATCAGGTCGTATGCAGTTTCTTTCCATTCATTCCCACCCCCATTTGCTTTGAGGGGATGGGCACCCACGCTCTCACACTGCCTATTTGGGAGCCTCCATGCACACATCCGGGGCGGTGAGGCTGCTGGCTGGCCCTCACCCCTTCTCAGCCCTCGATGGGGAAACAGGTCTAGAATGTTCGGTAATACCCGGATCCGTTTGCCAGAATAGCAGGATCCCTCATAACCCTTGGGAGAACCCAGGATGAAGTAACCATAATCCCAAGATTATATCCAAAGCCTCTGGTTGTGCAGGTTTTGTAGCAGCAGCATGGGAGGCCTTTCCCCTAATCCCACCTGGAGGCCTGAGAGGAATAGTTTTCGCTCACACGATTTTTTTTTTTTTTTTATGAGATTAGAAATGCTTAGCTTCAGATCAAAACACTCATTGTCTCCAGAAAACACACGCTATGTTGGGCAAGGTTTCCGAAGCTTTGGGGAATTCATGGTTTGTTTGGATTGTTTGATCAAAGTATTCTGAACCAGGACACAGTTCCACTTTCTGTGAATTTCCGTGTAAATCCAGCGAGTACTGAGTGCCTATTGTGTGTCAGAACCATTTGCTGTTTTTCGTTAGGGATAATGCGAAAGCATGGTCCTTGAACTTAAAAAGGAAACAGTCTGATTGAGATAATTGAGAGATATTTGGAATCCCTAGATAATGAGGTTCACAGTTTACCATTTTGTGGTCCAGTTATACACATGCCTTTCCAATTCTGGTGTGACATAGTTTTGTGGGATATGTGTGTGTGTGTGTGTGTGTGTGTGTGTGTGTGTGTGGTCATCCAGGAAGTGGTGCAGTGGGGCAGGAAACGCACAGCTTAGGAATGAGACAGGCTTTGATTCCTGACACTTTTACTTTCTGTCTTTAGATGAGTTACTAAACTTCTCTTAGCTTCAGTTTCTTCCTCTGTAAAATGGGGATAATAATAGTAGCAACCTCTTCATAGGGTTACCGCAGGAACTAAATGCAACTGTGTGTAAGCCCTTCCTCACACACTGCAGAGGACACAGTGCTAGTAAGAAATGCAAGATGTAAGGAGCACTCACTGTGTGCCTGCAGCATTTGACATGCACAAGCTCTCTGATTCTTACAACACTCCCCTCAACATAGGCTATTACTAGCCTCATTTTACAGTTGAGAAAGCAGAGGCTTGGGATCACACAGCCAGCAAGTGGCAGGCAGGGATTCAAACCGAGACGTTATTTAGAGTTCTGGCCTCTTAACGACTTCTCCTGACAGTCAGTAAGTGGAAGCTGCTCCTTTTGGTTGACCATGTGTCCCGGGGGGAGGGACAGAAAGTGCTGTAGGAATCCTTGCTTTCTAAGGAAAGCCAGTTTCTATAACTTTGCAGTTTTGTAAAGTACAGCTTACTCTTTTCTTGAGAGAACGAAACACTAAGAAGAAACTCTTTCATGGTGGTCTCTTTCTCTGTCCAATATTAAATGAGTAATTTATCAGCATTCATTAAAGTTACGTTATCTCCTGCCAGCTGGGAAGTTTTATTTCCATAACTGTGTGTATTTTGGTTGCAGGAGAGAAGATGGGTGGGGAGATGAGAGCTATTGCTGCCTTTTGTTAATAAGAATGATGAATGTCGGACAAAGGTGGCTTGGGGTTCTCAATAAGGAGTGATGGTTTGCAAACAGAAGCTAAACAATTTTATTATTCTTTGACCCTCATCATTATGGTTTTAACACCGATAAAATGGCCAGGCAAGAGGGAGACAATATCACTACAACCGAGAAGCTAATCCATGCACTTTTGCAGAAGCGAGTGTTGCAAAAAGAAAAGCTGTAGCCTTCCAAAGGCTGGCCATTTCTCCTGGTTCCCCCAGGGGTAGTTTGTCGATGTGGACCAATGACTGAGACCATTGGGTCACCCTTCCATTAGTGTTCATTAACTAAGTACTATACTAAGCAAGGGGAAGATAATGAGGAGGATGCACAGCATCACCCTGGCCTCAAAGGACTTGGGACAAGTTAGGGAGGCATTCTTGAAAACAGGCATAAAGGAGAAAACATATCCTGTACGGTCTGTGTTGAGCAAAGCCAGGATGATGATCACAATTCATAAGCTCTGTTTCTCATCCAAGTTCTCTTTTTTGGAGGGTAATATGGTTAAGAGGAAAGACTGACCTCGTTTTATTGTCTCATTTCTCTGGATGTAAATTCTGTAGGTCTGAAAGGAAAGGCTAGTCTGATCCCTGAAGGTTGTAGCCCACTTGGAGGACTCCAGCTCCGGGCATACTCGCTGATGCCCCTGTGTGCAGGCTCGGTGCAGAATGGAAAGCCTGGCCCTATGTAGTCTATGTTGATGTTTCCCGCTGGAGCCTATCTTGCTAATTTTGCCATGATATTCTCTCAGAGGCTCTTGACTGGGAGTTACTATCATCATAAAACCCAACACAGAGAAACAAATGACAGTAAAAACATTTTTGAGACTTCCTTTTTGTTTGTTTTATTTGGTGATTAAGGCAGCAGCAGGCATTGCAAGAATATAGAGGTATCAGGACACACGATTCATTTATATTACCCTGTAATTTCCAGATGAGTGATTCTGTTTTCGAAACAAAGGGAAAAAGTAGAACTGTACTCGCAGGCAGAATGCTAATTCTTACTGTGGCCCAGTAAACAACAGAATGGAAAAGGAGCCTCCCTCTGTTTGGGGCTCTTGGCTTCTACTCTGATGGGGTACTTTGGTTGGCTAAGAAGCATTGTCAGAAGGAGAATTGTGTGCCCTGTAGGCTTAGAAACTCGGGAAGGTATAAGCTCAGGGATACCCAGAAACTCTCTGGGAGCATCTGAGGCAAAGAGGATTCACTAAAAACCCTTTCAATAATTTCAATAAATATTAAATTGAAGAAGAGGATGGGCAGAAGTCCACCATTTTGAAAATGCTTCTCTCCTGCAGAAAAAGCTAAATATTCCTTTGAGAGTGTCAGTGACAAGTTGCTAAGGATTGTGCTCCCGTGAAATTCTCCCTGTGAGACTGTTAAGTAAAAATCACTGGAAAATTAGGCCAGCTTCCCACTTGGGCCCCGATGTTTCCTGAGACCTCTGGCTAAGAGTAAAGATGTTCTGGTTACATCTCGGGAGAAAAGAATCGCACAAGCTGAGTTCAGTCATCCCACAAACCCTTCACCAAATGTCTGCAGTAGAAAACATACTGAGTCTCCAAAATTCTCCATGAGGTGAGGGAGGCATCATCCTGACCCATGTAGCTCCACATGGGGTGACATTCTTTCCTGGAGCCAAGGTGCTGAAGGCTCCTGAGCCCAGTGGTTTCCTCAGCCCCCGCTGTCTGGTTGTGCAGAGAAGCTGCCTGACTTATGGACATGAAGAGGTGTGCACCTGTCCTGAGGACCCAAGCCTGGACCCAGGAAGGGACTGCACTGACTTTAAATGGACCTTGCTTTATGCCAGAGTTCCCCAGAATGTATTCCGAACAACACTAATCTCAGGAAATGTTCCCTCCCCACAAAACACAAGTTTGGGCCATGCTGTTTACCTTTTCTCCCTTTTGGAGAGTTTCAGGGCTCCTTAGCACATTGAAAGTGCTAAGACTGCAATTAGCAAATAAACCAAAATCTGTTCCATTTTATGTAACTGTGAAGTTAAAAAATTATCTGGGGGAGAAAAACAAAAATTAGTAACAGCAAAATAAGTTTCTCTGACCATAGTCTTTTTTTTTTCCTCTAAATAATTCTTCATGATTTTCCATGGAAAACCTTTTACCCAATACCGTCTTGTATCAGCTTTATTCTCATCATTTTTGCACATTTTCTTACATATGAAAATACACCAAAGCAACATTTGAAAAATACTGAAATGTTTAAAGAAGTAAACAAATCCCATTTATAATCATACTATGTAGAGATAGCCACTGTTAATATTTTGACATATTTCCCATCTTGCTTTCCTACATGTCCATCAAATTTTAATGGGAATACTCCAGTAAGGTCTTTGTTAATGTGGCTGATCAGACTCTAATTTATTCTTCATGAAAGCTGACCTTTCATGGATAGGACTCTTGTAATGTGGAGGATACTTAAAATTTATATCATGCCTGTGAGCATTGAATTCTTACATTTTGCCTCTCTGGATGTTGATAGTGAGCACCTACTTGATATATTTCAATTCTACAAGGATCCATGCATTCCTTCCTCAACCGTTCCCTCTGTTTCAGGTCCTCCACAGACTTGTAGAGACTTCAGAAGAAGCATAAGACCTAATTCCAATTAGGATAGTCTTCCCATACAAGTTCATTTTGCTCTGCTTATAATACTCAAGTCTGAGAGGCCTTGCCTGCATGCTTATCAGTTCCTGTCTGATAATGTAAACTAGTTAGCTCAGTGTAGATATGTCAGAATTCCTGGTCTGGAAGGAACCTTGGGTGTCACTGAGTCTTTAGGCATTCTGTTACTGTGTAATAAACCTCTCCAAGATGTACAGGATTAAAGTGACAGCATTTATTTGCCTGTGGATCTTCAACATGGAGAGGGCCTGGAAGGGAATGCCTGTCCCTGTCCCATGTGGTATCAACTAGAGCAGCTCAAAGGTGGTGGGCTGGAACCACCTGAAGACACGCTTGCTCCCATGGCTAGTGGTTGATGTAGGCTGTTAGCCGGGACGGTGGCTTTCCATATGGAGGTATGGCGGCTTCCTCACAACACGTGACTGGGTTCCAGGGTGAGCATCGTGGGCAACAGAGCCAGTAAAGAGCTGCATGTTCTCTTACTACCTGACCTTAGAAGTCAGGCAATTCCCTTGTGGTGCATTCTATCCCCTAGACGCAAGTCACTGAGGCCAGCCCATACTCAGGGGAGGGGGATTCAAACTCACCTTTTAATGGGGAGGGGAGGTTCAGAAAATTTTAATTCTCCAGTTTGAAATCACCACATCAGTGTCATCACTATTTTATAAGAGGAAACTGTGTCCCGTGGAGGTGGGAGTGACTTGCCCACTCTCTCGTGGCATAGGTGGCAGAACCAGGATGAGAACTCACATCTGGTAACTGGTCACCTGTTCCTCCAGCTAAGCTATACCATCCTGGTTCTCTGCTACCCCGACCACTCTTCAACTTTCAGGGGTGACTGTAAGTGTGAAAACAATATGCTTCATAAAATGCCTTTAGCTCACCACCATGGAGACCCTCTGTGGAAAAAGCTGCTCTTCATGGAACTGCATACTTCCAGACTTACTGCATACTTCATGGAACCTCATGGAACTGCTATGCCT
Source organism: Crocuta crocuta (assembly GCF_008692635.1). Taxonomy (NCBI): domain Eukaryota; kingdom Metazoa; phylum Chordata; class Mammalia; order Carnivora; family Hyaenidae; genus Crocuta; species Crocuta crocuta. The sequence goes on along the minus strand of NW_027551558.1, from coordinate 5,863,897 downwards.
ATTACTCAAAAACCCAGCTGCTCTTGGCAGCAAGGGAAGCCCACCAATGCTTCTGTCACCAGTTCTAGCCACCGCTGTCCAACTGTATTGGGTAGCATTTGATTTTTTTCAGCTTTTACTTCCTTTGGCCAACTGCATGTGATTCAGAGAGCATCTTTAATTTTCTCTCATTAGCATGTTCTATTTACTCAGTTAACAAAACTAAACTTATTGGCAAAGATGGCAACCTTGGGATTAAGCATTAGAAAGAGATCCTAGTATGGGAGTATGTCAGGTGTTATGGATAGTTTCTCACCGTATGCTGGGGAGGCTTAAGCAGAAGATGCTACCAGCCCGACATGAAGTAGATTAAAAGGAAGAGTCTGCTCGCGATAGTAGTTTTTTCCTCTTTTCAACTCATTTGATCTTTATTCCTGATCTAGCTCACCAATCAGGAGTTCTGATATAGTGATTTTTAATTTCTTCCCCTTAGGGAAACACAGGATTTTTGGTGACATTTAAAATGAACCTGTACCCCTGTCACGTGCCCTTGTGAATTTAGAGAGGGCTGAGGACACATTTGCGTGAATGCTCAAACTCTCCATTCCTGCCATGGAGCCTCTCCCATCTCCTAGGAGGATGGGAGATAAGCCTCCTCCTTCCTGGTCTGTGCCACAGGCTTCTCAGAAGGACCCGATCCCCATCCCAGCTACAGCTATGCTCCTCAAGTAGTTGAGTGTAAAGCCCAGTCTTGCATACTAGGTGTGCACGCCCTGTGATCATCTCCTAGCCAGAAGGAAGGGAGAGAAGCATTGAGTATGGTTTATATAATTTCTACCTGTCTCATGAAATCCCCCAAAAGAAGGGCATTCAAGGTATCACCTATTGGAGAAATACAGAGGGATGTGTTTGTGTGTGTACATTATATGTGCATATATGCACATTTCCCCCTTCACAACACTTGACCTTAGAACCATGGTCCTCTCCCACCTCCCCTGTGCAGTGCCTCTTCTTCCTTGAGTCACCCTGATATACCATAAGCACTGGCAGTCTTATAAGAATGCCAGCAGCTGTGTTAAGTCTCACTTAGATCCCAAAATGCAAGTACAGGCCTCCCGTGGAATTCTAGAGCTCTGGGAGCCTACATCTCTGCCTCTCACCCCATGAGCCCTAGCTAGACCAATATGGGTGCCCAAACCTATCCTCAGTCAGTAGAGAAAGTATTTTTACTGGTTTAACAAACTCCATGTTGATATGCAGTATAGTTTCCTTTTGATGTTTTTTAAGTGCTAGATCACATCAAAGTGATATACTCATGCCAAGGGAAGGAGGACCTGCCCAATTCATCTGTAGTCCTCCTTGTTTTCCAAGAGCCACCCAGAAATATGTTTCCTTAAGAGTCTAATATAACTATTATTCAGCTCTCCCCTATATACTTTCCTGCAAAAGGACCTTCTTTACAGACCCTGCCATGAGAGCTTCAGAATCTATGTTCCCACCTTTTGATATCTATAGATCTTTTATATACTCACTTTAAAAAGTATGAAAAGATATATGGACATTCTGGAACTGGGTAAGGTGGGGCTAGTCTACTCCATCCTGTCCACCACACTGAATACAATTATAAAACTTTGGTAAAATATAAGTAATAGCTATTTGAGGACCCTGGAAAGTATATAGTAGGAGGCAGACTGGCAAAGTATCAGAATTTGAAGTACTACTGAACTGGCATCTTCTTCCCTCCAGTACCCCCTAGCCTAGCCTCAATGCAGCCAAACCCAGAAGTTGGCAACTATGCTGACAAAGAGAAGACCCAGAGAAGCCCTCTGCATAAGGAATAGGGTCAGGGTCTCTAAGGCTAAGATTGAGTGAGGGGAAATCTGCCCTCTTTTGTTTTTTTCTCCATATCCTTGTACCCTATAAGCACTCCTGTAATATCAGCAGCAGCCATAGCAACAGCTACAACAACACGGGCCGATAGGAAACTTAAAATGTTGAGGGAAAGGAATCTTTCTCTGAGCAGAGGAACTATAATTCTAAGAGGGTAGGATGAAACCCTGTTGTTTTTTTCTTCCTTTCTATCTTCCTACTACATGGCCCCAAATGAAGGTGCAGATGTAGGAAGTGTGAGGCAAAGCAGAATAAAGCAAAGAACCAGCTTTCTGGCCAGAGGAACAAAAAGGGAGTCCTGGGAACCAAAAAGTACTGGGCAGAGATATGAGAGGAAGGAGCTCAGGAAAGTGAACATATAAAGAAGGTGATGAGTTCCCGAGCTCACCATCAATCTGAATATGCGTGGGTCTGACCTTAATAGTGTTATCATAGACTTTCAGACTGAACTGCAGGATAGACAACCACCCCATGTCCAAGACCAGCCATGTGGGACAAATCTAAATAGCACCATGGACTTCTTATTAGAAACCATGGAAATCATCTGGTAGTGACACAATATCTTTTTAAAGTTGAAAGAAAAAAAGACATTAGCCCAGAATTCTATATCCAGTAAAAATATCCTCTGGAGATGAAGGTAAGTGAAGACATTCTCAAGTAAAGGAAAAAAAAAAAAAAAAGACTAAGAAAGTTTCTTATCAACACACCTGCTCTGAAAGAATTGCTAAAGGAAGTTGTTATAACAGAAAGGAAATGATACAAGATAGAAACTTGGAATATGAGATATTAGGGAAGAAGAACAGAAATGATAAATATCTGGCTACATAGAATAGTCTGACATTTGAAGATAACATAATCTGATCTGATTCACTGTATGTAGATGTAGAGCACAAAATGACTACAACAGAAAAGGAAGATACAGAGAACTGTATTGAAAAAACTTTCTACATTCCACTTGAAATGGTAAAATATTATAAACAGATTCTGAAAAGATAAGTTTTTGTATTCTAATCCAAGAGTAATTTCTGAACACTATACAAGGAAGTAAATAAAATACAAGCAGTAAATAAAAACATAATAGATTAAATGAAATACTAAAAGTGTTTAAACAACCCAAAAGAAGGCAGGACAGAAGACATAGGAACAACAACAAAAAAAAACAAAGAATGAAAAAAAACCGGGAAGCTAATGACAAAATATATACCTAAATCCAAACTTGTAATGACATTGAATATAAATGATCTAAACATGCCAACTAATAGAGATTGTCTGAATTTTTTTAATGATTTAACTATATGCTGTCCACAAAGTGTTCACTTTAAATATCATGTTATCAGTTGGTTCAAAGTAAACCTGTGGAAAATGATATACCACAAAAACATTAATAAAAAGAAAGCCAGAGTAACTGTAGTAATATAAAATAGATTGCAGAGCAAAGAAAATTGCCAGGAATAAAGAGTGACAGTACATAATAGTAGTCAATTTACCGAGAACACATACAGTTCTAAATGCGTATACACCTAATAACTGAGCTTCAAAATACATGAAGCACAATGTAAAGAGGTACAATGAGTCTTTAATATGCTTATCTCAGTAATAGAACTAGTAGATAGAAAGTCAGCAAGGGTATAGACGAATTGAAAAACACCAAAACACTATTGACATTTATAGAATACTCCACCCACCAATAGCAGAATACACTTTGTTTTAAAGTACCCATTGAATATTCACTAACCAAATGCTGCTTCATAAAATAAATGCGAAGACGTCTGAATGAACTGAAAGTAAATTGCAAACAGAAAGATGGCAGGAACAATACCTCTAAAACTTGGAAGTTCAACAGTATGGCTCCTAAGTAATTCAAAGGTTAAAGGGAAGTCTCAAGGAATTTTAGAAAATGTTTTAACTGAACAAAAATTAAAAATACAACATATCAAAATTTCTGGGTTTCAGTTAAAGCAGTGCTTAGAGGAACATCTGTAGCATTAAATAGTTATAGCATGAAAGAGAAAAGTTCTCAAATCAATAACTAATCTCCCACCTTATGAAACTATAAACAGTAGAGCAAAATAAATTAAAAGCAAAAAGAAGAATGGAAATTATAGATGTAAGAGCAGAAATCAGTAAGATTAAAAACAGAAAAATAACAGAAAAAAATCCAAAAGGTATTTTTTTTAACAAAATCAATAAAATTGGTAAGTCTTTTGCAAGAATGACCAAAAAAAGGACACAAATTACCAATAGGAGGAATAAAAAAGGAGATATCATTTCTCACCCTTCAGACATTTAAAAAGATATTTTTAAAGACCATAAGAGAATACTATAAACAACTGTATCCACATAAATTTGACAAATCAGATAAGAGGCACCAATTACTCAGAAACTATAAGCTATCAAAACATCTAAAGATGAAATAGAAATCTTGACGTGTCCTATAACTAATAAAGAAATTGAATGTGTAGTTAAAAGTCTTCTGAAAAAAGGAATCTCAGACCCAGATGGTTCCACTCATGACTTCTGCCAAACATTAAAAGAAAAAATATCACCAATTCTACACAGTCCTTTCCAAAAAGTTAAGAGGAGGAAATACTTCCCAACTTACATTATGAGACCAGCATTACCCAGAAAAAAATAGTACAAGAGAAAACTACAGACCAATATCCTTCATAAACACAGATGTAAAAATCCTCAACAAAACATTAGCAAGTTATATATATGTGTGATATATATAATTACATCATGTATACATATATGTAAAATACATCATGGCCAAGTAGAGTTTTATCCAAGATTGCAAGGCTATTCAGTATTCAAAAACCGGTTATTATAATCCACCACATTAGCAAGCTAAAGAAGAAACCAAAACCACATGACCATATTAGATGAATATGGGGTTTTGACAAGGGTTTGACAGAATTCAACTTTTATTTATGATATAAATTCAGTGAATAGGAATAGGAGAGAAGTTCCCTAACTGGATAAAGGGCATTTACATAAAACCTTTAGCTGATATACTTACTGACAAAAAACTGAACGTTTGCCCCCTAAGATTGGGAATAGGACAATCTACTGTCATCATTCTTCAATATCATAGTCAGAGCAATAAGACAGTAATAGTCCTAGTCAGAGCAATAAGACAGAAAAAGAAATCAAAGTCCTGTTGGTTGGAAAAAAGGAAATAATACTTCCCTATTCTCAGACAACATGTTTGTATATATGGAACATCCCAAGAGATTTATCAAAACAAACAAATATAAAATTCCTATAACTAATAAATGAATTTAGCAAGGGCACAGGATATACAAGGTCAACACACAAATCAATCATCTTTCGGTAGGCTAGCAGTGAACTATTAGAAACTGATATTAAAAATACAGTGTCACTGGGGCGCCTGGGTGGCTTANCTCATTTGTAATCAATCCAAAATAATGAAATACTTAGGTATAAATCTAGTAAGTAAGACATATATGAGATACATATGTGAAAATTGCAAAATGCTCATGGTAGAAATTAGGGGAAGCCTTAATAAATAGAAAAATATATTGTGTTTGTAATTGGAAGCCTCAACAGAATAAAGATAAAAAATTTCCACAAGTTGGTCCATAGATTTAAAGCAATTTCAATCAAAATCCTGGTAGAACTACATAAATAAATACAAACAAGTTGATTATAAGTTGTAATGGAAAGGCAGAGAAGCTAGAATAGTCAAAATAATTTTGAAAAAGAATAAAGTTGGAGGAATCACATTATCCAATTTTAAGGGTTATTATAAAACTATAGTAATTGCTGGGGCACCTGGGTGGCTCAGTTGGTTAAGCATCTGACTTCGGCTCGGGTCATGATCTCACGGTTCATGGGTTCGAGCCCCACGTTGGGCTCTGTGCTGACAGCTAGCTCAGAGCCTGGAGCCTGTTTTAGATTCGTGACTCTGTCTCTCTCTGACCCCCCTGCTCACGCTGTCTCTCTCTCTCAGAAATAAATAAAACATTAAAAATTTAAAAAAAAACCTACAGTAATTGAAATAGCATGGTATTGGTGAAGGAATAGACCCATAGGTTAATGAGACAAAATAGAGTAGAGAACCCAGAAATTGACCTACATAAATATGACCAACTGATTTTTTACAAAGGTTCAAAGATAATCCCATGTAGGAATGTCTTGTTTTTAATGGTGCTGGAACAAATTAGACATCCATATACAACAAATAAACTTCAACCTAAGCCTTACAGGTTATAAAAATAACTAACTCAATGGATTGTGAAACTTAAAATGTATAAAACTCCTGGGGGGGCGGGGAACAGGAGAAAATCTCTGTGGCATGAGGTTGGGCAGATGGGTTCCAGACCTGACAACAAAAGCATAATCCACAGAAGGAAAAAAATTGCTAACTTGGACTTCATCAAAATGAAAAACTTTGTGAAAGACACCCTTAAGAGAACAGAAAGGTGAGCTTTGAGAAAATATTGACAACTCATATGTCGGATAAAAGACTTGTGTCAGAACATATAAGGGATACTTAACACTCAACAGTAAGGATACAAAAGGCCCAATTTAAAAATGGGCAGGGCGCCCTGGTGGCTCAGTCGGTTACATGTCTGACTTCAGCTCAGGTCATGATCTCGTGGTTCATAAGTTCGAGCCCCACATCAGGTTCTCTGCTGTCCGTGTAGAGCCTGCTTTGGATCCTCTTATCTTCCTCTCTCTATGCCCCTCCCCTGCTCTTTCTCTCTCTTTCAAAAATAAATAAACATTTAAAAAAAATAAAAATGGGCAAAAGACATGAACAGATGGTTCATCGAAGAAGATATACAGATGGCAGAAAAATGTACATGAAAAGATATGGAACCTCATTAGCCATTAAATAAATGCAAATTTAAGCCCCAATGAGATAATACTGCACATGACTTAGATTAGGTAAAGTTAAAGGTACTGACAATACTAACTCTCCTCAAGGATGTAGAACATATGGATCACTCCTATAGGGCTGGTGAGAGGTAGGATAGTAGGGCCCCTCTGAAAAACAGTGGGGCGGTTTACTATGAAGTTACACATACACTTTCTATATGACCCAGGTTACTTACTTCAGAGGGCTAAACACTTGTGTTCACACAAAAGCCTGTACACAGATGTGTACAGCAGCTCTCTTAATAATAAACAACCAGAATTTCCTTTGCAAGTAAATGGATAAACCAGCTGTGGAACATCCATACAATACAATAAAAAAACTACTGCTCAGAACTAAGAAGGGGCAAGGTACTGATAGGCACCGTAACTTGAATGAATCTCAGAATGAATCTTCTGTGGGTAGAAGCCAGGCTCAGGCTTGTTGTATTACTGTATGTCTATGACATTTTCCAAAAGGGAGCATAGTGATGGAGCACAGAGCAGGGCTTGCCATTGGTAACAGACATGGAATGAATAAAGGAGCTTTAGAGGGACCCCTTCTGTCTCTTGGTCATGACGATGGTTACATGAATTTATACACAGGTGAAAATTTACAGAACTATGCCACCCCCCAAAAAAATGTTTACTGTATGTTCATTTTAAGAGTAATAATCTTAAAGGTGTATATCATCAGTGTTACTTTCTCATAAACCAATGAAATTTGGGTGAGACTCCTTTGCCTCTGACCCCCACTTTCTCCCCTGTGCTCCTCACAGTGGGTCTGGTTAGTGCCCAATTCAGGGAGCAGAGCCCCTAGCCGTGTAGGGCACAGTATTGTGGCTGACCAGCCTCACCTCTCCTTCCTGTCTCTGCTCACTTCCCCCTGAGCTGGGGTCCCTTTCCCCCTTTTCCTGATTTCTTAACCATTTCTCTCCCCCAGACTATTTATCAAATACCCTGTCCTGTATTGATCCAAAAGCCAAGACCAGATTGCTTGTACTGGCTTTTGAGACTCTGTGGTTGGCCTCACTCTTCTTGTCCTCTCTCTCACTTAACTTTCTCATGTGTCCCCAACTATCCTGTCAAACCTGACCACTCAGCTCTTCCTGGGCTGTCTTCCCACCAGCTGCCTGCCCACCCCTTAAGGCCACCTCACATTGCAGCGCCCTCCCTGAGGGCTCCCCTCACCACCTCACATGGCTGATCTCCTTCCTTTGTGAACTCCCTTGGCAATTTGTCTAAACTTGTCATCTAGCCCTTATCACCTTGAACCTGATGTGTGAATTCCATCTCTTCCTCTAGACTCTAAGCTTCTTTTAGTTGGCTGTTTTTAGTTGATTTTCTGCAGCATTCTTCCCTGAACACAAATACCATCATCCTATTTAGCATGAAATGTCATTTTTCTGCAGAATGTGTTTTGTTTCTGTGCTGTAACCTCAAGCAGCCAGAATTCATCACTCTTAGTCCTGTGCTCCCAGAGCACTGGTACAAAGCTCCATAACAGATACCTTCGCAGTGGTCCTAGAGGGAGCTGTGGAAGGGGACAGGAGAGTGCAGTGCTTCCCAACATGGGCACTCAAGCCAGCCTGCTCCACCACTGCCTACTCATGTGACTTCAGTGAGTCATACAACCTTGCAGTGCCTCAGCTGCTTCATCTGTGAAATGGGAATAATAGTATCTACCTTAAAGGGTCACTGTAAGGATTAAAGTAATTAATATATGTAAAGCACTTAAAATAGTGCCTATTACATAATAAGTACCCAGCAAATGTTATCTATGTAACCAATGTCCCTTGAGGGACACTAGAAAACATAACTTGGGACTTTCTGAGCCCTTCATTCAAACCAAAGGGTCAGACTTGTATCAGTGTATATTTATACAAACGTGTGTGTGCGTGTGCGCGTGCGCGCACACACACACACCTTCCCTTCCAGCTCTTCTCTCTCTCCTTCTCTCTGTCTCTCCCTTGCCTCTCTCTCTTTCTCTCTTAAATCCAATAAGAAGAAAGCAAACAACCCAACTGAAAAATGGGCAGAAGATTTGAATAGACATTTTACCAAAGAAAATATATGAAACAACATTAAGCATGTGAAAGGGTGTCCAACATCATTAGTCATGAGAAAAATGCAACCTCAAACCACAATGGGGAAACATTACAATGCCTAAAGGAAGAAGAGATGGACAATACCACGTGTTGACAAGCATGTGGAGCATAAATAGCTGGCAGAAATGCAGGCACAGTACAGCCACTTGGCATAACAATATGGTGTTATCTTATAATGGTGAACATGTATGTACTTACAATAGGAATCAGCAATTTCACACCTGTGTGTTTACCCAAGAGAAATGTGTGCCTATGTCTACACAAAAATATGGACATGACTACTCAGAGCAGCATTATTCTCAATACCCCCGAACTGGAAACAACCCAATGGAATACTAGTCAGCCATCAAAAGGAATGAAATATTAATATATGGAACAACATGGATGACTCTAAAAAACCTAATGCTCCGTGTGTGTTAGAGACTATATGTTGTCTGATTCTATTTGTATGAAATTCTAAAAATGGCAAAACTAAAGTGACAGTGGATCAGTGGTTTCCTGCGGCTGTCATCAAGGGGAGATCAGCAAGTTGGAAGAGAACACCTTTCAGGATGAGGGAACCATTCTGTCTCTGGGTTTTGGTGATGGTTATATAATTACCAAAATTCATCAAACTGTACACTTAACGTGGGTGGATTTTGTTGAATGTAAATAATGACGTAAAAACAAACAAACCCAGAAGTGAATTAAGTGTCTTTCAGCCGGTTGCCCCGGTGCCTTATGTGTGGTGTCTCAGGGCCAAGCTGACCTCCTTATTAGGAAATAAGGTCATTTGAGGCTCATTTTCTTTCTCTTGCCTCAGAGCTGCAGATCCAGCTGACATTGACCGATTTCCAGTGGGCACCATAGTGTGTCCCAGGCGGAGGCTGACGGAAACAAGCTTGTGTTTCTGTCACTAATGATGTAAGCCTTCATCGTATTCTCTGCCAGGCCATGTTGGTTGTCATTACACCCATTGAAGAAGAGAACAGAGTAATAATGAGCTGGGTGTTATCGGCTCACAAATAATTTATAATGGGCAAACTAGGACAGGAACAGAGCTTTTTTTGGCTAAGGAGGCTGCATGTCACTCTTAAAATCTAGGCCAAAAAATTATTTATAATGCATAGACAGTCACTCAGAAAGTTAAAAGGTTCCTTTCTTCTCTTTCGTGTGTTTGAACATTAGGCTTTTTACCCTAGACTAACAAAAAGCACCTTAGCATCTTCCCTGGACACCTGCATTCAGCACCATGACTCTAACTCTGTGGTTACTCGGTTAGGAATGAGGCTTTTGTAGAAACCCCTATCCAAGGATAGGAATGAGGGGAAAGTCAGGGAAAGGAAGAGATCCTTACATATGGGTAGTGACCACACACTTGAGGTGAGCATTAAAGGATTGCCTCAGGTATTATCAGGAATGAGCCCAAACTGAGATATAATCAGCGAAGGATGGTTTGTAAACAGGTGTGTTGAAATCAAGGCAGGTCATGTGTCCTCAGGCAGAGGCAAGCAGAGTGGTTATGACCACCGCGGCATCTAAGAAAAGGATATTTTCATCATGTCCCTGTGTTTACAAGAGCTGTTTGGGAAGGCAGAATCTTTATTGACAATGATACCTGTAGATGTGGATACCTACCCCAGGGGAGGTGAGTCCCCCTGATGGGAACTTGCTTAGTTGTCACAAGCTACCATCACCCAGTCCTGCCTTCATGCTGGCCAACAGCCTCCTGATAAGTGATCAGCTGTCCTGGGCACCTTGATGCCAGGCCCCAGGGTACCTAGAGCAGGTAGACCATGTCTGACAAGCCCTGCAGCCGTGACTCCTGTTCTCTCAGGGAGCTGACTTTGTGGAACAAGTCCATCCTGGGTGAGTTGAGGAAGATGGATCAGTTCTCCAAGCTCTGGATCACCTTTGACTAAGGCAACTGTTGATGAGGAGCTAGTCCCATGGGGCTGAGAGTCAGCCCCTGGGTCTGTGGCATGTCATTAAAGATCCAGTCCTCTAGAGCAGTGCTGCTTCCCAGACCTCCTCAGGGTGAGGGCAGGCTTCCTCTGACACATGCTCCTTGTTTGGCCATCTAGGAGAGCAACCCCTAGAGCTGTGCTTTCCTCTTCCTGTTCCTGAGGATCTCAGACTTCCTCAGAGGTCCCCTCCTCTCAAGCTGAGTAGCTCTACTTTGCTCTCTGTATAGATGTGCAGTGTAGTGTGTCATTTTTTAAATAGACTTTTTTTTTTAGTAGTTGTTGGTTCACAGAAAGAATAGAGAAAAATAGAGCAGAAGGTACAGAGATTTTCCATTTATCCCCCATCCCTACAGCCTCCCTGTTATCAATATCCCCCACCAGAGTGCTACGTTTGTTCTGATGGATGAACCTTACGTCGACACACCATTATCACCCAGAGTCCACAAATTACATTAGCACTCACTCTTGGTGTTGTATGTTCTGTGTGTTTGGACAAATGTATAATGATGAGGATCCACCATTACAATATCATACAGAGTAGTTTCACTGTCCTAAAATCCTCTGTGCTCCACCTATTCATCCATCCCCACCTCAACCTCTGGCAGCCACTGATCTTTTTATGGTCTCCATAGTTTTGCCTTTTCCAGAATGTCATATAGTTGGAATCATACGGTATGTAGTCTTTTCAGATTGGCTTCTTCTACTTAGTAATATTCATTTAAGGCTCCTCTATGTCATCTTTAAAAGGGTTCATCTGCTCTTAGCAGCTTGACAGCCATATGCATTCTCTGTCATATGCTGGCCCTGGGTTGAACACGGCTTGCAGACGGTTATGCCTTGTCTCCCCAACAGGATGACGAGTTCTGGGGCAGAGGCCAGGACATATGCCCTGTGTGGCACTAGCTCTCTGCCAGACACCCAGGGTATTTGGTTTGCCCTTGGAACTCCGTGCCAAGGGCGGGGTGCTCTGGGTTGGAGGGGCCACGGTTAAAGCCTAAGGAAGGGCTATCAGAGCAAAACCCTCTGGGCTGCAGCCATGTACACAGCATGTCATTTGCTCTCTGAAGGTTAAAGCTCCATGAAGTCAGAGTGAGCAGCATCTGGCAGCAGAGCTAATCTGTGTAAGACTTCGCATCTGAGTCAGAACTTACTTACTAACACTGTCTCTCTTTGTGGCCAAGAGTCTAGCAAAACACTTCGGTCCCCATTAGTCAATGCCGAAATGTGGCAAATGGTACTTTCCCTGAAGGAGTTCTGATCAGATGATCACAACAGAAGACACTCTGATAGAAAATACCTCTATTTCATAATAAAGCCTTTATGAAATGGAATATTCTAGTAACCTATGTGTTCTGTGCTTACAGAGCTTCTCGAAACAAGTCTGAGAAGAAGCGTCGGGACCAGTTCAATGTTCTCATCAAAGAGCTTAGCTCCATGCTCCCTGGCAACACGCGGAAAATGGACAAAACCACCGTGCTGGAGAAGGTCATTGGATTTTTGCAGAAACACAATGGTAAAGGTTACGCCTCTCTCCATTTTTATTCCATTCCTGTCCTTTCATTTGGCGATGACTTCATCAAGCTGGTCTTCTGCTTCATCAGTCACAGGCTTCCTCTTGCAAAGGCACTCCACCCTCTTTAATATCCCACCTCCGGCAGGTTTGGGAGAGAACACTTACCTCCCAAATCACTTTATTAGCCAGAGGAGAGAACCCAGAGCCACCTCACAGGTAGCACCCAGCTCAGATGGAGTGTCTCCATTTAAAAAATGGCTGCAGCAAGCATCTCTGCAGCCCTGAAGAGATGCAATGCCCAAAAATTCATTTTCCACGGGACTGGAATGTACTGGTTTCTCCCACCACCTCTGCCATGGCCTCTGAACTCCTCAGGCCTTCTGAGCTACACCATGAAAAAAATGAATTGAAACTCATTAATTTACTTACTGTCAAATCCATTTTTTATTGAAATATAATTCATGTGCCATAAAAGTCACCATTTTAAAGTTTGTAACTCAGTGGTTTTAGTACATTCAAAGGGCTGTGCAGCCATTAACACTAATTTTTTTTAATTTTTTTTATTTCTGAGAGAGAGAGAGAGACAGCGTGAGTAGGGGAGGGTCAGAGAGAGAGGGCCACACAGAATCTGATACAGGCTCCAGGCTCTGAGCTAGCTGTCAGCACAGAGCCTGATGGGGCTCGAACCCACGAACCGTGAGATCATGACCTGAGCCGAAGTCAGACGCTTAACCGACTGAGCCACTCAGGTGCCCCGCATTAACACTAATTTTATCATCCCATAAAGCAGTCACTCCCCATTTCCCCTCCCTCCAAATCCTGACAACTGCTAACCTATTTTTTATCTCTATATATTCTAGGTATTTCATACAAATGGAATCATCCAAAGTGGTCTTTTGTTTCTGGCCTCTTTCACTTAGCATCCATATTTTACCCAAGTGTCAGTATTTCACTCTACTTTACAGCCAAATAATACTTGTTGTATGGATATACCACATTTTGCTTATCCATTTATCAGTTGATGGCTTGGGGCTGTTTCCACTCTTCTGTGGTTATGAACAATGCTGCTGTCTGTGGACCTTCATGTACAGGTTTTTGTGTAGATATGTTTTCAGTCGTCTTGGACATATATCTAGGATTAGAATTGCTGGGTCCAGTGGTAACTCAGGGAACTGCCAAATTGTTTTCTGCAAAAGCAGGACAATTTCATATTCTGAGCTGCTGCATGAGGGTGTCAGTTTCTCCACATCCTCACCAACACTTGGTATTGTCTGGTTGTGGGTGTGGGTATGGGTGTGGGTGTGGGTGTGGTGTGGTGTGTTTATTATAGCCTTCCTAGTGAGTATGAAGCAACATCTCATTATGGTTTTGATTCATATTTCCCTAAAGATTAATGATGTTCAGCTTTTCATGAACTTATTGGCCATTTATAGATCTTTCTTAGAGAAAGGTCTACTCAAATCCTTTGTCAATTACTCATCTTTTTTAACTGGATTATTTATCTTTTTGTTGCTGAGTTGTAAGAGTCCTTCATATATTCTGAATACTAGACCCTCATCAGATATATATAATTTGCAAATATTTTTTCCATTCCATGGGTTGCCTTTCACTTTCTTACTGATGTCCTTTTACACAAGTTTTGAAGTTTGAAGTCTAGTTACCTTTTTGTTGATGTTGGTTTTGCATGCCTTAGGTATCCTATCTAAGAAACCATTGTCTAAAGATATGAACATTTACACCACTCATGTCTTCTCCTAAGAGTTTTATAGTTTTAAACCATAGATTAAGCCTGAAGCATACAAACCACAGGGTGAGCATTTAGGTATTTGATTCATTTTTAGTTATTTTTCGTATACGGAATAAGGTAGGGTGTTTAAATTCATCCTTTTGCATGTAGATATCCAGTTATCCCAGCATTCCTTTCTTTTTTAAAAAAACTTTTTGGGGCGCCTGGGTGGCTTAGTCGGTTAAGTGTCCGACTTTCGCTTAGGTCATGATCTCGCGGTTCGTGGGTTCGAGCCCCGCGTCGGGCTCTGTGCTGACTGCCAGCTCGGAGCCTGGAGCCTGTTTCAGTCTGTGACTCCCTCTCTCTCTGACCCTCCCTGTTCACGCTGTCTCTCTCTCTCCTAGAAATAAATAAAACAAACAAAATTAAAAAAAAAACAACAAAAAAAACCAAAAACTTTTTAATACTTACAGAAAATATAGAAATCACAACTGTACAATTGAATTGCGTATCACACTGTATATTAGTGAACACAGCTGGGAAGACAATGCCCAGTTCAATAAATACAAGCTTCCCCAACAGATGGCCCTTTCTTCCTATCTACCTCTGCTTTCCTCAGAGGTAATCTCTATTTTGACTTCTAGTACTAGAGATTGGCTGTTGGGACCTTATTCAGATGGAATCATACATTATGAACATGATGTTTATGAGATTAATCGGTGTTATTCCCATGTTGTGGCTGGTTCATTTTCGTTGGTATATACTATTCTGTTATATGAAGTTGCCACTTGAATCTATCCTTGAACTTATGTCTTTCTCAAATAGCCTTCTGTCCCTTTTACCTTTTTCCTTTAAACCATTTTACATCTTAGCATTGACCACCCTGCCCTGCTGCTCACCTATGGATGGTACCAAAAAATTGGAGGAGTTAAGAGGGCTCAGTAGATATTAACAAGCAAGAAGAGCAGAATTCTTTTTTCCTTAACCACGACACCAAACATAATAAAGTCAGAAATGTCAGGTTATTGAGGAGATAATTACAATTCTTCTGTGCTTACAGTGATGCTTCTCTTTCACTGAACGTTTTCCTAGACAAGATGATTTCATGGAAGAGGGCACAGCTAGGACATTAGAAAGTTTCATTATACTTGCTGTTCTTTTATTAGTTCTTTAATAATTGTATATACCTATTAAAAATATGACAGTAATGATATATCCTCCTTCTTTTTTTTTTTTTTTTTCCAAAGCTGCCCAGGGGAGTGTAAAGAATATGTTAATTGCTTTTGTTAAAAGTCAGGGAAGAACAATCAAGCAGGATTGGAATAAAGTGTTGCAGCAGTATTCGATTGCCTCAATAATTTAATCAGAATGGTTATATTTCCTAAATAATGATTTAGCTAAGTGAAATAGCAGGTTGGTTTGATTACTGAGATATTTTGCGCAAATTACTCAAACTAGGTCAGTGCCACTGAGAAGCAGGACAGCTGTTAAATAGGACAGCTGGGATCAAGTTCATCAGTGTGACATTTATGCTGGGCTCTGTCCACTGCAGAATTACAGAATTGTCAAATTGGGGATCTGGAAAAGATCAGTCAACATAAATGCAGCCTCCTAACACCAGGAGCACCCATCTCCATCTCACCTTTTTTTGTAAGACTAAAGCCTACTTTGTACAGCCCCTTTGAATGCAACCAGGATCAGTTCAGGATCTTACTTATCCTTTGTGATACTATATTCCAAAAAAAGCAAAAAATCTATAGTAGATTTTATGGAGGAATTCAGTGGTTGGACCAAAATTTGGATTAAATCAAAAACAAAAACAAACAATAACTTTACTGATAATCCAAATGGACATGAACTCCACAGGAATCCTCAATAGGGAAGAGAATAACATGGTCAGCATTTACTCAGTGCTCACCATGAACCAGACAGGCATTGTTCCAAGGACCCTTGTATAATCATACATGTGAGCTTCACAGCAGCTCCCCTGAGTTAGTATCATTTCACAAATGAGACAACCGAGGCACAGAGTTGTTAGGTCACTCACCTGAGTTAGACAGCCAGGATGATGTGATGGGGAATCTATATGAGGCAGTCTGCCTCTAGAGCCCAAGTTTTTAGTACTACACCATACTGTTTTTCCACAAGGCATAATTCATGGGGCTCTTACAGATATTTGTATCATAGCTGTGCTATAGCTGTCCATTAGCACAGCCATTTAAACTACTGGTTCTCAACCTTGGCTGCCCATTAGAATCACCTGAGGATTTTAAAATGCATATAACTGGGTCACACCTCAGAGACCAGTACATCAGAGTACTCAGGGTGGAACCCCAGTGGTGAGCTGGAGCTGGCTCAGCCTGGCTTGCAAAAGATGATTGTTAAATTTTCAGGAGTTTTGCAAGCCAGTTGACAGCTTAGAATCAGCCACCATGGTAGTATTTACACCACAGAAATGGGCAAACACTGTAAATCAGGGCCCTTCTTTTTTGTAGGGATTGAGAGCCTTTTACTACCACACTACTGGGTGTGTGTGTATTTTTAAAGCTCCTCATTTTAAAGAACTGTGGATTTAGACATGCATTCTGCCTTCATGATAAAGCAAGGCCACATGATAAGAAAAGATGATTAGGCCCAGGTAGTCATTATAATTAGTGATAATGACTCTTTCCTCAATAATCTTTCCAGCATCCCCATTTTCTCAGCTTGGGAGATAAATCTTGATCCATACTTATTCTTTTTGAAGTAATCCAAATCAAAATAAGAACCTGACCATGTTTCTTTTTAGATACATTTTGTATCATCTGTGTTAAGAGATAAATCCCTAAATTATGTAAATAACAAGGTGTATCACACAGCCTTATTCAAGTCCACCTAAATGTTTCTTCTACGGGGCCAGACTGACCTGCATGCTTTCCTCTTCTTGTGCGAACTTCAAGCTGATTTAATGGGATTTTCTTCCAACATTGAATCGTGTTCCTCATTCATGCCCCTTCAATTTGTCTGCCTTAGTGGATAGGGAATGGGGTTGTGTGGAGAAGCAGAAGAAAAAAGAGAAACGCCTCTGTTGGACAGGGTAGTATCAATCCAGCTTAGTAGAGAGTTTCTGCCCCATTTCCCAGACTTTTCTTTGACCACATATAGCCCAAAGACACACTGCTCCTAGTTCGTGAATAACAGGAACAATTGGAAGGCAAGCACTCTAGGGCACAACTACAACTTACACTGTAGTAGAATTTTGGGCTTTAGCTGTTAATTGCAGTGTTTTCCTGAACCAAAAAAATGCTCCTAGGTGGTTTTGTTTCCCTTGCTATTTAGAAACTACTTTGGCTTCACCTTTTTGCTAACCCTGCCCTGCCACCTATAGCTTCTAATATTGGAACACCAGATGCCAATGGAGACATGATTATAACACTGAACTTTATTTCCCAGTTTAATATTTTTTATTTGCCTTGAGAGATTTTATCTAACATAAATACACACACACACACACACACACACACGCACACGCACACACATATTTTTAATCTGCTGTGAATTGATGGGGCACCCAAATGGCTCAGTTGGTTAAGCATCCGACTTCGGCTCAGTGCACGATCTCACAGTTCACGAGTTCGAGCCCTGCGTTAGGCTCTGTGCTGACAGCTCAGAACCTGGATCAGATACTGGGTCTCCCTCACTCTCTGCCCCTCCCCCACTCATTCATGCTCTCTCAAAAGAAAACATGAAAAATACTAATATGCTGTGAATTGAGCCTTAACTTCCAAGGACTAAATCAAATTGTTGAAATACAAAGTGAATGAAATGGCTGCCCTCAATATTCTTATGCTGGTATTTAGGAAATATCTAAGTCATACTGAATGATCTAAAAGTTACTTACAGAAAAGAAATGGGTCTTTAATTTTCTTTTGTCATTAAGTTGAATGGACCACTATCTAAATCAACTTTGGACTCCTGGGAAGATTCTTCTCCTGGACAGTTAATCTACAACTTGATCCTAATGGTCAAAAGAACATTACAGATGAGTTTATGTGTTAGGGAAAGGGGGAGACCTTGATGGCATTAATTTATTAACATGGCCTTGGTAGATTTGTTTCCTAAGTGGTCAAACTGTGGCAACCATTTGAGGAAATGAGAGTTTCACCCTCTCTTCCTTGCCTCAGCTAGCACCCCAGAATGGACGCTGGCCCAGAATTGCATATAGCACACTGCCTCTGCTTCCCAGGATACATTTCACCTCGTGCAGCCTCTGGCCATGGTGGTGGCAACAGCTTGTGCATTCAGAATCTTGGAAGAAGAAACCATCTTGGTAGCACCAAGAAAATAATCCCTAAAGAAACCTCTTACTACATAACGTGGAGCAAAATGTTGGTTAAAATGGAGGATTAACTGAAGGAAAAACAAATATATCTGATCTGGCATTTGATCTATCTGGAGTAATATTATCAGGAACATTTTAGGCATAAAAATACACTTTCAAAAATGCAAGAGAACTAAAGTATATAAGGAGTCCTGTGTATTCCAATGATTACTAAATTTACAAACATGAATAACATCTTCAGTACAAGGTAGTGAAACAAGCAAACTATAGATCAATCTAGAAAAAGTTTGAGAGAATAAATTCTGGCTTTAAAAGCAACTAAGTAATGTATATTTGTCTAACATGTACTTCACTACCGCAAAATGCTGAAAAATTCTGCGTAGACACAGTAGGTCATTTACTATAAGCCTAAGATGTTTCTGGAATTTGGAAAACCCAGGTCTCTACAGTGTTTTGCTTTGCCTTGACTATAAAGAGGCGGCTGAGGAACATGTCCTACCATCCCAGTTGCTGTTCCCATTGCCTTGATAGGTGGCAACAACTTAATCCCCAACTGCTGATGGTGGGCTTTGTCCTGTAGAAATTCAAGGGCATTGTGCCGCCTGCTACTGGTAGGCACTCCAGCCGTGCAGAGGGTAGAGAGCTCTTCTCCTGAACCTCATTAAAGGGGTATAAAAACATCAAGAGACACTTTTCAGTCCATTGCATCCAAAGTCCCTAGTCCTTAGAAATCAGGGTAGCATATTTCTTTATACTGGCTTCTTTAAATGACACAAAAGTTTACACAAAAATTACACGGAAATAAGTATGCTTCATTTGTTAATTCCAATTCCAAGGTGACTTTGAATATAAAAGTTTATTTATGGTTTTTTTTTTCCAGAAGTCTCAGCGCAAACGGAAATCTGTGATATTCAACAAGACTGGAAGCCTTCATTCCTCAGTAATGAAGAATTCACTCAGCTGATGTTGGAGGTGAAATGCCCTTTCAAATTAGTTTAATTGGTTGCAAGTCAAAATGCAACTGCTTGTTCCAGATAAGACCCTGTGCCCGAAGTAAACAGCTATTCTTGACCCTGGAAAGAGGTCTTGAAACAGATAGCCCTTGAAGCTCTGCATGCTGTTGCTCATATTTTGGCTACTGAGTTTGGCAGTATAAGCAAAAATCCCCAAACTGAATGTGTGTGCTGTGGCTGCCATGACTGTAAGGTAAACCCACTCCTGGCCTCCCAATCAGAGGGACACCCAGTCTGGGAGCTGGGACAGGCAGGGATGCAGGTAGGTGGAAGGAGGAGCAGGGGGGAGGAAGAATCACATCTCTGCGCCGACTTTTGGCTCAGAGACTCTCCTCTTTAGAATGCAGTGATTATATGTTTCCCTTGGTAGAACACATTTTGAAAACAAAAGTCTTTTAAAGTTAGGCTTTGAACTTGAGCTCTGTTACATCAATATGGTATGTGGGTGTCAACCGTAAATGACCCTGTGCCTCCCTGCCCTTTCTGGGCTGAGAAGGATGCTCATGTTTCTCCTTCTAGAAAGTTAGGTGCCCACGCCCATCTCCAGGGTCGTATTTGTGGAAATCTGGCTGATCTGGGCCAATGGGCTTCTTCAGTGTCCTGTGTTTACATTTGGGTGGAACTGTGCAGATGAGGGTGAGTCTCTACAAAAACATGTGGCAGTGTGCTCTGCTCTGACTTCCAAACTGGGGATTTGACTGGGAGTGTATGGACATGACAGTGGAGAGAGAGAAGGCTCCAGACATGGCATGTCTGGGCCCTTGACTTAGAAGAGGAGATCGGGACAGATGAGTTCAGTGAAAGGAAGTTAGACGCTGGCTGCATGTCCGTGGTTCCTGGCAGCGTTTTTGGAGAGTGGCTTCTTTCTATATCTCCTCTTAGGTGCCTGTATAAGACTGATGTAAACTTTAATTTACATAGATTAACTATGCAGAAAACAGAAAGTACTGGAATAAGAAAATGCCAGAATGAAGATGTCCAAATATTATGAAATATAAGCGCATTAATGAACATTTGCATAAAATGAAAGATACTTAAATCTACATGTGAACTATATTTAAAGAAAATACAGAACTTTCTCCAGAAGCAATGCATTTTAAGTATGTTAAATTTAGATCAGCTTGTGAAATATAATGTTGAATTAATGTATCATTATGCTACTTTACATAAACCATTTCATCTTTTAATTCTTAGGGAACAGTAGTTAAAACGCATAACCCTATAGCACCCAGTCTCTTTTTCAGAGCATGTAGTACAGCCTTCTTTTTTTCCCACTGAGTTTCAAGAAATCAAAAGTGTTTGAGGAAATGAGACTTTTATAAAGTTAAAAATGGATACATATTTGGGCTGAAAGGCAAGACTGAGATCCAGGAGACTGGAATTTCTAGAAAAAGATTTTTAGATTTGTATGTATATTCTTTTAAGATTTAAAACAAATTTTTTTTGAGAGAGAGAAAGCGCACATCAACAGGGGAGGGGCAGAGAGGGAAGGGGACAGAGGATCTGAAGCAGGCTCTGTGCTGACAGCACAGAGCTCTATGCGGGGCTCGAACCCACAAATTGTGAGATAATGACCTACGCTGAAGTCAGATGCCTAAACGACTGAGCCACCCAGGCACCCCTGTATGTATATTCTTTATGCACTCCCCCCTACACTTCCCAGTGTAGACTCCTTGAAGCAGATCTAAAGGAATCATGCTAGGTTAGTGAATTAAGCCTGGAATTAAGCCTGTGCAGGTCTTCTGGGCACATTGCAGCTTTGAGGAGTCTGTGAAACCCATCAACTAGTATGTCTCACTGATCTCTGTTTTAGACTTCTGTTCTAGCCTGTTGCTCTTCAGTAGACACAGACCTCATGATAAGTGACTGTACCTCCAGTATATTCTCCCGGATGGCCCAGGCCCTGCAGTGGCCCCCACAGGATGATGTCATCGCCATTTGCCACTAGGCAACTTCTAACTAGTGTGTGTCCCTTTGTAGCTGCACAGCCCTCTCCTTTTCCAGAGCCATTTCAGGGAATGTGAGGGACTCAGATGCTGTGTCTTAGTGACCATGAGGTTCTCTTTTTAGATCAGGACAGAACCCATCAGGCCCCAGGGAGATGAACCACTGGTGCCCTCTCGATGTGAATCCCTCTGTTTTCCCTCTCCTCTCAGAAAAGCCCCAAACTAGACTCCAGGATGACTCCTATGGTTGTAGAGTTTGAATGAACAAAAATGACTTGGCTGCATACCAGCCAAGCAGGAACAGTGTAAGCTGACAGAGATTGTGGCTGCAGGCATCGGAACAAGTTTACTCAGAAGAAGGGGAAGCTCTTGGGGCACCGGGGTGGCTCAGTCTGTTGAGCGTCCAATTTCAGCTCAGATCATGATCTCACGGTTCATGAGCTTGAGCCCCATGTTGGGCTCATCTCTGTCAGTGCAGAGCCTGTTTCAGATCCTCTGTTCCTCTCTCTCTCTCTCTGCCCCTCCCCCACTTGTGCTCTGAAAGGAAGGAAGGAAGGAAGGAAGGAAGGAAGGAAGGAAAGAAAGAAAGAAAGAAAGAAAAGAAAGAAAGAAAGAAAGAAAGAAAGAAAGAAAGAAAGAAAGAAAGAAAGAAAGAAAGAAAGAAAGAAAAGAAAGGAGGGAGGGAGGGAGGGAGGAAAGAAAGAAGAGGAAGCTCTTGTTGACTGGCAGTTAGGGGGTTTGTAGTACTTCTGAATTTTATTCAGAAAAGCTACAGTGATCCTTTCTCACAGCCCAGAGGTTGTCCCAGGGAACACAAGAAGCATCAGAACCAGGAATTGGCAGAAAGGGGTGTTTTCATTTCTTTCTGGCATGTGGCAGGTATAAACTTTGGGCCATTATGGCGTTTGAGTGTCCCCTAAGCTGCTGTCACAGTCAACGTTACTTTGAGAGGGACACATGACTTCCCAGTCACAGAGTGTTGAGTCACTCAGATGGTGCTGAGGGGACCTTCTAAAACCATAGCAAGCGTTCTCCAAGCAGTGACTCAGCGTGCGTCTTGCACATTGGATGGGAAATGCCAATAAGCTGATGAAAGTTATCTTCCATCTATAAATACCTTCAGCTCTTTAACACCCACATGCTTCACAAATCCAAGAGGGGCTTGGGCTCACTGTGCAAGACGATCATTTGTACTGTTTTCTATTTTCCTAGTACTCTGCCCCATTTTTTCCTAAAAGGTCCAGCTGACATCCTCAACAGTGCCCCCACCTTGTAAAATTCACTGCCAGGAGGGCTGAAAATATGACTAAAAAAAATTAGGAAAAGAAGCAAAAGGTACCACGATGCACCTCTGTGTTCACAATGACCCATAAATTTTATTGGGGGTTTCTCAGCCTTGGCCCTATGGACATCTCGGACCTCATCATTCTTTGTTAGGGAGGTATCCTGTGCATCGTCAGATGTTTCAAAGCATCCTTGGCTTCTACCCACCACATGTCAGTAGCACCCACCCCAGTAGTGATGTCTGCTGACACTGCTAAGTGTCCCCCAATGGGGGAAGAGGAGAAGGCTTTGCCCCCAGTGGAAAACCAGTGATGTAATTCACAAGGACAACGTCCACTTAAGAAACATGCCTTAATATAGTTTTCAGTCTTAAATCCTGCCCTATGTAAGTATAAAATAATACATGACCCTAGTGTTCATTTTCCCGGTGAAGAGAACTCTCCCATTTTACACAGCACCTTTCTTGCACACTTAGCAGGCTGTTTCTGATTCCTGCTGCAGTATACTTAGCTGCACCCACCTAACAGAGAACTCAAGTCCTTTTGACAGTTCAGACCTCCAGTAACACCCTGGGAGGAACTAGCTGAGTACATACAAAATGTTTCCAGAACTTTCTAAGCACATATTTCAGTGTGGCTTTTTTCCCCCCTTAAAGCAGAAAAATCCTCACACTCAGGGAAGATGTTACTTCAAAGATATTATTAATAAAGCAACAGTGATAGGTTTACAGTAATGTCCACCTGAGCCTTTTACTCCCTCAGAGATTTGTTTTCTGGTGAGATGGGCTTTGTTTTAATCTTTTCCATCTATACTGGGCACCTGTATAGCCCGTTGCTAGAGGACCCCATTCTGTACTGAATTACATAGTCTAAATTTTAGAAATCACCTTGCATATGTGTCTTTTGAAAGCATCATGAAAATTCAGCAAGAGGGATGCCCAGGTGGCTCAGTCAGTTAAGCATCTGACTTTGGCTCAGGTCATGATCTCCTGGTCTGTGGATTTGAGCCCCACATCAGGCTCTGTGCTGACAGCTTAGAGCCTGGAGCCTGCTTCAGATTCTGTGTCTCCCTCTCTCTCTGCCCTCCCCCGCCCAACTCATAGTCTCTCTCTGTCTCTCAAAAAAAAAAAGTTTAAAAAAGAGAGAGAGAGAGAGAGAGAATCCAGCAAGGAATCTAAAAAAACAGCAAAGGTGTCTGTAAGAAAATGTTGATGGCTGGGGTGCCTGGGTGGCTCAGGTGGTTGAGCATCAGACTTCAGCTCAAGTTATGATCTTACAGTTCATGAGTTCAAACCCCACATTGGGGTCACTGCTGTCAACTGAGCTAGCTTTGGATCCTTGTCCCCCTCTCTCTGTCCCCCCCACTTGCACTTTCTCTCTCAAAAAAAAAAAAGAAAGAAAACATTGATGGCCTCCATCCCTTCTTTTCTATCAGAAGCACCTAGAACAGCATGCCTCACATACAGTAGATACTCAGTAAGTAATGTGAATGTTCTTTACAAATGGTTCCTCCAGGAGGTATTCCTCCTAAGGCAATGAATGAAGGCAGAGGTCGACCCTGACTGACAGTTGTTAATGCATCTGTTAGGTCCAATATCTTCGGGTAAATGTTTCCTGCTGAACTCAAAGGCATATTGGGGATAGGGAGATGGGAACCATAAAATCTCACTGACATCTTTTAATGGTAATTGTAGTGTTTCTGATTCAGCCCAATGGGATGCTTATCATTAAAAATGCTTAGGTAATTTCCATGGCTCAGTTTTGTCTCATGATTCCAAGAGGTAGGATTCCAGTGAGTCCTTTAGTGCTTTGGCAAGCACTTTGCCTAGGCTAGATGAATCTGCATCCTGTGCGAGGCCGAAAAGTGCAATGAGGTTATTTGTGGAAATATTCTAAGAATTACACAACAAAGTCAGTGTTGTGAGGGGGGACCTTTGCTTCAGTGACATCCTCCATTAAAGCATGGCTAAGGAGCCTTCCGCTGTTGCATTTTCCACAGGCGTTAGACGGCTTCATCATCGCAGTGACCACAGATGGCAGCATCCTCTATGTTTCTGACAGTATCACGCCTCTCCTGGGGCATCTACCGGTAAGTAGATCTGCTCTGCTGACCTCTGCCAGTACCCATTATCATCTTACCTTGAGAACCATTCAGATCTCAGATCAGGGGTGATGTAGGTATGAGGGGGTCTGTGCGTGCGAGGAGAGTTAATGAATGTTCTCAACAAGGCCCCAGGGCCTTCTAGAGGAAGGGCGGGTGCAGGCATGTGCCATTCTGGAACAAGTGAGGCACCAAGATCTTGGCAAACCCCAACCTGTCAGGGGGACACAGGGGCAGGTCCTGACCCTTCTGTGGCCCAGAAGCCATGCAGCAGCTGAGCCAATGAGAGTCCCAGCACAGTTAGCATATCTTAGAGCCTGTACAGAGGCTGATGGATGTCCCTCCAAGGGAAAAGCCTACTTCCTGGGTCAAAGCAGAATTGGTGGAGGAATGTGCAACAGGTGGCCGGAGATGGGATGTGATTTGGGGATCACTGAGGACAAGTCTGAGATTGCAAGTGCATCATGACACTTAATGGTAGTAAGGGATCTGTGGCAGGGGTGATGGGGGGATGGGAGGAGAGTTGAACTATTCTGGGAAAACATGTTTGGACCAGAGAGACCTTGGGCAATGAGAAGGGTGTGGGCAGCAGGAAAGCCCTGACGTCCAGGGCAGCCAGGTGGAGGCTCAGAGGAGGGATGGGTGCTGCTTGACAAAGGCCATCCTAGATGCCCTTCCCTCCCCTTCTTCCTCCCTCTTTCCCTACCTTCTTGCCTCTCTGCCTTTCCTCCTCTCTCCCTCTCCTCCTTCTCTCTGCATAAGTCTTGCTTGTGCCCTGCTAACCCCCATTCACCAAGCAGTACCTGGCTGGTGGAGGATCCACCTCTGGGATCTCTCAAAAGCATTTGGCCAGGCTTCCACTTCCTGCACACCATTATTTATTCCTATGGAGCCTGACCTGTCAATGACAGCTCTACCAGGAGCATCCCGATTGGGATAAAAACCTCTTCTCTTCTCTCTCCTCCCAACCTCCTGCCGGACCGCCTAACCCCACCACTCCCCACTCCCGGCACCTGGGCGGACAGGTTGGCTGGAGGATGTGATCAGAAGGGTAACTGCTTTCCCTGGCTCCTGTACAAAGAAAAACCTGGGCCAGGAAGACACTGGAGGACCACGGCCGCCTCTCCTTAGCTGCCCCTGCTGGAGAGCAGTGTGGCCTTGCTCCATGAGCAGCTCAACTTCCTTGGGGAGATGAGCCCAGCTTTGCTACTGGCCCAGGATTCCACATTGTCCTGGGTTACACTTGTCCTTGGAAGCCACTCCCCATTGCATCATTTCTGCAAATGACACTGTGTGGAGATCAAAGCCATTGTCCACATTCTTTCTTTGCTTGGTCATTGTGTGCCGTAGCCCGGAAAAGCAGTTTTTACCTTGCTTGGCAGATGCCTTTGAATTACCCCACAATCTGTCTAACCTTTGTGTTTTGGCCCCCTCCCTGCACCATCTCCAAGTGAATTAGGCTTGGTTGGGGGGGGGGGGGATTATCTCCTCTTGATTGATGTCAGAGAGGCTGGTGCTCATTTAGTCCCAAAGAGGCAAGAGTGCAGTTTCACCCTGATTTTTATGAGGCTAGAATAGTGATGAGGCTGATATGAGGAACACAGAAGTGATCTCACCAAATCAGCCCAGCTTCTTTGGGCTGACCTGAGGGCTATGAGGAAAAAGAAGTGATAGGGTGCTTCTTTTGTGTTTTGTCTTGAAGGGATGGGATGGGATCATGACAGGCACTGATTGAAAGCAACTCCGTGGAGCCTCCTTAATGGCCCAGGAATGAGATGCAGGAGCCCAGAGCTATTTGGGCAAACAGGATTTGCTCTGTTCTGCTTTATGCTTTTGTAACAGTTATCTGATGACCCAGTTGCTATACATGGCAGAGGGGTCTTAGTAAGTCTGGAATTCTGATTTGAAATTACAGAGCATTTTAGGACCACCTGTACGAATGATTCAGTAACTCTGGAAGGGTCAGAAATGACCCTGTCCCTAGCTTATCAATGCTAGAGATCCATATGAATCATGAGTGTCTGTCAATATCTAGACCCACATCCCAACACACATAGAGTCAGCCCTTAAGAGCTCCCCAGGGGAGGTGAGCTCAGGATGGGCAATCCCCAAATGTAATTTCTATTTACTTCTAACTTATATTATCTGCTTTACCCAGAGCATCACCTCTTCTCCTTTTTTTGCTTGCATCTTTGCTCTCGTGGGTGGACAGGGGAGATTAAGGATGGACACTTCCCAGGTGCCAGTCAGTCACCAGCTGGCTGAGCAGAGGAGCCCATCCAGGAGAAACACCTCTATCACCTCTACTTTACAAAGAAGGAAACCCAAGGTGGCCTAGCCAGTAAGGGGTAGAGCAGGGCCTAACCCAGGCGCGACTGCCTGCAGAGCCCAAGCTTGTTACTACTAGGCTCTGGTGTATTCCTGATGCCATGGGTTGGAGTTATCATTCAGGAATTCTGCTTTTGGTTTAAGTCACTTCGAGTCTCACTTATTTACTACTCAGCATGAGCCAAGGACTTGTCCACGGACAATGTAGCCATTGGAAAGGCCCATGTGAGATTATTTTTCCTTAAGGATTTGCAGTTTTGTTGAGAGATTTCACCTGTTGAACCATTAGGGCCTAATAGGAAAATAGCCAACATGTATTGAGCACTTACTATGCTCTGGGCACCATTAAGAGTCCCTTCTGTGAGTAAATATGTGTAAAGCACTTAGTACCTGGCACAGAGCTAGAGCTATATCACGTTTGCTCTCCTTATCCTTATAATTCTTACAATGACTCTGTGAGGTAGGTACTTACCCCAGTTCACAAATGAGGAAACTAAGAGGTTCAGGTTCCATAGCCAGTAAGCGGTAGGGCTGGAATTTGAACTCAGGCACTTTGACTCTAGGATTTGTTGCTTAAGCAGTATTCAGAATTCTATATAAGACAGAGTAAAGTTCGGTGTTCTCAGGGTAGAGTGACTGGTTAGGAAGAGAGGATGCGGAAGTGAAAAGTAGTGGTCAGTCTTCATCAGTCCCTCCTTGAGGGAGGGCACATCCAACAGAGATGCATTGTGGGCGGGGGGGGGCAGGAGGCTGTGGGCCCCTGCAGCAGTGCCCCGTTGGTATCAAAGGCTGGCACACCAGGGGTTAGGTCCCACTGTCCCTTGTGTGGCCTGGAATTGGAGGTCCATCCATGATTGGGAAGGTTGGGGGATAAAAAGCAGCAAGAATTCTTTTCTATTTTGAGATCATCAGGTGTATAGTCTCTCTGTTTCCTTCCTACTACTAGAAACTCAGACATGTCAAAAGCCCCCATGATAGATTTCTGTATAGCAATCTTCTGATGAAATATGCTAGAACTTTCTTTACCAGTTTGATAGAGAAAAAAAGAAGAAAGTAGCTCAAAGAAGAAAATGGTTTTAAGACAAAGTCAAAACCTTCCCATGGTGGTGACACCAGTACATTTCAGTATCTAGAATTAACGAACACAGGCGGTCAAAGAAGAAACACGGGCATGGCGGATAAGCATGCTGACAGGAGACCCAGGGCTAAAGGGAGCTTCTGGGAGGAAAACTTTCCAGGAAAGATCTAAGGGACTCTAAGTCACGTGCCTCTGACAGACTTGGGAAAGAATAATATGGCTGAGGCAGAACCAAATGAGAGACTCAAAGTAGGCGTAATCTGTGTTTCCTACTTGGACTTTTCTTTGAGTTTCTAAAAAACTAACTTTTTTTTTTTAAAAAAAGGTTGCTCTTTTGATTTGTTAATGATTGCAATGTTTGCTGAATGAGGGGGACAACCCTAGGCCCAGGCCCATAAGGCGGAAGTCCTGTCTCCAGCCCTGAGCACAGACCCCAGGTGCCTAAGTGTTCATTGGGTGATAGGCTGAGGTCATAAATGGGGCTGCTACCTCAGGAGCAATTGCAGACAGCTCTGCGGCCATAGGAAGCACCTCAGAAGTGAGAAACGTGAGCGTGGACAACCAATACCACTTGCCCAAAGGAAGATAATCTAAGGGATGAGTAATTATTAAGTTGGAGAAATCTTTGGACCAAAAAATACTTCCGTGGAATGCTGGTTTTCCAGAGCTCCAGCAAGCAGTGCAACATCAAAGTGGGATAAGGGACCAAATTCCTGGTGAGGATCACAGCAGGGAGAGGAGGTCACAGAAAAGGAAAGACAGAGCCCTGGGTTTGTGTTACCACACAACATAGCAGCAAGTCCATAAAACACCTTCCAGGAAACATTGCTCTGCCCTCCCTTCCCCACCCTGCCCTCAACTTCTGGAAGAGCCCACCTGATCCCAGTCACCTGGTCAGAGATGGCTTTGGGTGGGGGCTGAGCTGGGGGCCCCTCTGTCTAGGAGAGGTATGGCAGGTGTGGCTACATGCAGCTCAGAGTTGGTCACAGGGTAAAAGAGTCCAGGTCACCTGTTAGATTGTTTTTATTTTAATGTGCTGCTTTATTTTCATAAAGCATAGATACAGAAGTATGTATAAAGCTTACATTCAGTTTTTAAATTAATGATAAAGTAAGCATGAACATATAGGTAGCTGTCACTGAGGTGAAGGGACAGAATATAGCCAGGACTATGGAAGCTCCTGTCTGTTCTTTTCCCATCACACCCCTACCTTCCAGCCAGAGATGACCATCTTCCTGGCTTTTAAGATCATTGCTCCCTTATTTTTCTTTGCAGCTCTAGCAACTTTTGATTTGTCACTAAACACTATAATTTAGTACTACCTCTTGTTTAACTTCATGTAAATAGAGCCATAGGAAATGTACTCCTTTTGCTCAACATGGTTTATGAGATCCATCCATCCCACACTGTTAGTAGTAGCTGTCATGGGTTTATTTTCATTGCTGCTCAGTATTCCACTAGAGGAATGGGCTGAAATTTCTGCACCCATTCCAGTTCGGAAGTCCTAGAAAGGGCTTTTGTGAGAACATGCTGCATGTGTAGCATTGCTACACAACTATGCGTAGAATTGCTGGATTATAGGGTAGGTAACCCTCACTGCTACTAGGTAACACCAGGTTGCTGGCAGTGGTTGCACTGCCTGCACAGTTGAGTTCCAGGTGCTCCCGGCCACAGAACTGGGATTGTCACGCTTCCTACTGTTTGTCAGTTTAGTGCATGAAAGCATCTCATGGAGTCTTAACTTGCTTCTCTCCCCGCTAATGAGGTTGTGTGTCTTTGCATATGTTTGTTAGCCATTTGGATTTCCTCTTGGGTGAACACGGTGCTTATTTGGCTATTTTGCCATTTTCCTACTGGATTGTCTAGTTTGTTTCTTGTAATGATTTGTGAGCGTTCTTCCTATGTTCTCAACACTAGTCCTGTGTCAGTTGTTGTTTGAGTCGCCTCCTATTCACTCTGCCTTAGGGATACGGGTACGGAAGAACCCACAACACCCAATACTGGATATGTGAGCTCGACAGCCGTTTATCAGTCACATCCACTCATAGCCTGGAGGGGAAGGACCCAGGGCCACATGGGGCTGCACTCTGGAACAGTGAACCAGCAGGGGCCTGTGAGAAGCAGGCTTCATAGTAACAAGAGGGTGAGGTACTCCCTGATTCCCACAGGGGTGAGATTGGCTTGTTTGAATAATTTTACCGGCTGGCAGGGAACTAAATCCTCTACTCAGGAATGAGCAGGAACTATGCTTGACCCCTTGATAAGGAGCACTGTTTAGGTAGGGACGTTATCCGTGGGGCCAGAGTGTGAAGGAGAATTTTCAGTTGCACAAAATCAAGGCCCTCACAATTCTGCTTGGTGACAAGGCAGCAGTTAACACTGAACCTTAGTTTTAGGACTTAACACCACAGTGTGTGTTGCAAATACATTCTCTCACTTTTGTAGCTTACCTTTCCCTCTCTCAGTTCTTTTCATGAACAGAGATTCTTCTTAGTTGGTACCTTTGTATCGTAATTAATTCTTCACTACTCTAAGGTCAAAGTGACTTCCTGTGCCATCTTCTGAAAGCATTACTGTTTGGCCATCAATTTGATTCCGAATATAAGTTGCATCAAAGCATATCGACTATGCTTCCAACTTTCTGGCCCCTTAGGGAGATCAAGGCCCTGACTGCTTCCCTGAGCCCATTCCTGCCTCTTCACCGTATGAAGCTTCTCTGGGACTTCTCACGATTGCCCTTTCCAACCGTAGCCAACACATCTCCAGCCAGAACTGCCAGGGCCTGTTTGGGACATTGTTGGACAGAGTGTCCACCCAGCTCATTTCCAATTCAGCTGGCCAGCCTGTGTGCTCCATGTGCAGGCTCTCACTTAACTTTGCTGGGTGGGACTGATCTGGTGCTACTGGTTTGTAGGGAGAGAGGAAAATGCCACACTGTCCCCCAAAGCATTTCCAGATCATCCCCAGGATCCCAGGGGCCCCCAAGAAGAGACATGGGAGATGTGCACCTTCGGATTTAGGAATATGCATTCGTATTGAAAGTATTCTTGGTAAAGATTCTTTGATAAAGCAGCCAAGGACATCCCAATATGTTGGATAGATGACCTTCTGCCTCCAACAGGTAAATGATATTCTAGACACTGTGATTCAGCTGTGAAGATGGCTGCAGATGGCAAATGCCTTCCCTTGTCTCTGTAATTGCTGTCATTTTAATAAGCAGAGCTCAGCTCATTCAAGGGACAGTTCAATTGCAGATATAATTTGCTCTCCCATAAGCATCAGGGTTTAAATTTTCAGATTGTCATTGTTTGTGTTGGTTGTCGGCACATGGAAATGGCATAATAGTGATATAATAGTGAAGAGAGAGAAAGAGAGAGAGAGAGAGCTGCTCTGCGCAAGCACAGCCCTGAGCCCTTTTAGTGTATTAACTCATAATTCTCACAACCTCCCCCTTGCCACCAATCTTCATCCAGTGTTCACCTTTATTCTAAGCAGAACTTGTAGCCTGAGGTGCCCCTATAGCCCCATGACCTACCAACTGCCTTCCACAGAAGCAACTAGGTAAGGTAGCCCCATAAGCCTGCTCTCTGTCATACATCAGGGGAAGGGTGCTTCCACCTGACTCTCTAAGAAAAGGCCGTGGAGTGACTTCATCATCATTTTCCTATATCTGAAATGGCTTTAAGAAGAAAGAATACTGTCCTCTGTGAGCATTAGTCAGCATCTAAAAAACTAAAGGGAACGAGCTTAAAATAAAATCAAGAACATCAGAAGGAACTTGGAGAAAGCCTGAATGAGAAGATGATAGCACAGGCTAGTGAGGGGTTTGCAGAGTCTTTGCCAATGGAGATCAAGCCAAGCCGGGGTGCAATGGAGCTAGGAGTCCCTCCTTTTCCTCCTCCTGTCCATCAGCTACCGAGTGGTGTCTCCCTTCCTCACAGCCCCTAGAATGCTGCAAGAGGGAAGGGGCTTGCAAGCTTCATTGTGTTTCTTCCCAGTGCCAAAGGCAGTAGCTGGCAGGCACATGATACCCCTCAGTGTTGGGTGGATTATGCTGTTGAATGACCTGTTTGGACTCTCCCTCCTCCTGCACATCACATCTCCCCATTCCCTGTGCCTGTTCAGACTCTGACCATCTCTAGCCTGGTTTCCTGTGCTCCCTCTCTCCTCAGACTAGAAACCTTAAAGGATTTCTTTAAAGCACAGGTAGAGTCCTGCCCTGCCTTCCTGTAGGTCCCTTGGTGGGTTCCGTCTCCCCCACCCCAGGCACACAGGACAGGGCATTCTCTCCTCTGGGGCCTGCTTTGCTCTGGCCTCACTTCCCGTTGCAACCCCTGCCTCCGTTACTCTCCTCCCTCCCCTGTGATGCTTTTGTGTATGCTGTGTCCCCTGCCTAGAGCACCCTGGCTGCCCTGAAGACACCATCTTGTCCCCCAGATCCCGCTCAAGGATCCCTCCCTGTGGGAATTGTTCCCTGAGAGCCTCTCTGTCCTTGTGACTGGATTTGACACACCACACTCACTGTTCTAGGGGTGCCTTGTTTTTACTCCTTTTACTTCTTTAAGCTAGTCGATGCATTTTTCTGGAAGGCCAAGCACCATTTGATGTCAGGCATATAGGAATGAAGAAGGAAGACAGAACCCCTACTCTCCTGGGGCTCCTGTTGGATGAGGCAGGCAGAGAATACACATCAGCATGTGAATGAACAAGAAAACTTCAAGAACTTTCTAAAAGGGTTATTAAACACTTAATCACACTGAGCATTCATTGAGTGAATGCTGTGTGCCCTTTGACCAGCAGCTCCTGGCACCCTCACAGCTTCCTCATCTTTTGGTTGAGCAAAGCCCAGCCCTGAGTGGGTAGAGCCAGCTTCCAGTCCCAACCTAGGCCAGTGTGGTATAGGCAGACCAGCCCCTCACCAGAGGTTTCAACATGCCGGAACAAGTGCTGTGAGAGGCTTCAGAGGCCAGAGCCACAGTAGCCAGGGTGGCATCCATGGGTGCTTTCTCAGAAGCAGTGCCTTCAAAGCAAGGACCTAAAAGGATGCACGGGAGTTAGCCAAACAAAAGGAGTGATACACGATGTCCCAGTCTCAGGGTGCAGCGTGGGGAAGTCTTAAAAGGAAGAGCAAACCTGGAAGACGAGAAAGAAGGAAGTTTAGAGGGTGGGTAGTACATAGCCTCAGAAGTGAATGGGGAGGTTCAGGCTTTGTCATGAGAGCATTTGGAAGCCAAATGACAGTATGTTTTGTTTTGTTTTGTTTGTTTTGTTTTGTTTTGTTTTGTATTGGTTTGTTTTGTCTTTAAGTAAGCCCTGTACCCAACATGGGGCTCAAACTCAAAATCCTGAGATCAAGAGTCACATGCTGTACGGCTTGAGCCAGCCAGGTGCCCAGGTGCCTTTAAGCAAGGGGGTGACCTGATCTGACACAAGACTCCTTCTGGCCTGCTGGTGGAGAATAAGTTGCACAGGAACAAAAGTTGATGTGGGAAGACCAGTTTGGTCAGTTTAGTCCCCAGATAAGAGATGGTGGTGATCAAGACTAGGGGTTGAGGTTATGGAAATAAAGAGAAGGGAGGAGATTTGAAAGAATTTGAGGGACAAATGTCTCACAGCACTTGGACATTGTTTGGATGTGAAGATGAGGGCGAGAAGGGGAGATGTTGGGAATGGGATGGGCAAGGGGGATGGGCAAGTGACCAACTGGCAATACTGTGCATGGGGACATTGAGCTCAGGGGAGGAATGGTAGGGGAGCTCAGGGTATGGGTGCAAAAGAATGAGGACATTAGGGATGTCCATGTGAACCTCGGGTTCCCAGGGGACACACAGCAGAGTTGCCTGGATATACAAATTTAAGAGTGTATACAAGTCGTGTCTTAAAAATGTATGAAAGCATTAGTTTATTGCGGGAGACTGAGGCAGCAAGAGACGTGCCTGTGTTCTCTCTCTTTCTCCTCTGTGAGCTTCCACCTGCACTAGCCACTATGGGAACCACTGGCCACATGCAGCTATTTAGGTTCCAATTAAAAATCATCAAAATTAAATGCAATTAAAAATTCAGTCTTCCGTCACACCAGCCACATTTCAGTGCTCATCACCACATAGCTGGTGGCTCTCGTAAGGGACAGCACACATTAGAGACCATTTCCATCATCACAGACAGTTGTATTGGACAGTGCTGTATCTAGATTCTACATCTTATTCATTTTGTATGTGCAGTGCCTAAGCACTCGGGGGAAAAAGTGCAGTTCCTTCGACTGGAGGAACCTTTAAGAAGTAAACAGGGATTCGTTTGTTGGCCTAACGGTCAGGAAAGGAACCCCATGCATTCTTTAGAGCCCTTCACAAGAGTGACAGGGTTTACACGGGGCCCCAGGAGGAACACAGAAGTGCTGGCAGGTGGGGCTCCTTCAGGGAGAGCAAGACTCTCTGCTTATTTGTCTGATTTAACTCTTACTTCTTTCATGGGCTCATGGGCGATACCATAGCACATTTGCATTGGAACAAGTGAAATGTTCTAGATCATAACCCAGGATTACAGAGTGATAGAATTGAAAGTCTTTGCGGAAAATCAGATCTTGAACTTTTCATTTCAGAGAGCAGTTCTGAATGGTCCTGAATGTCCAGGTTTTGCTTTTGCTTTTGCTTTTATTTTTCATCTTCGTTGAGTGTGTACCTTTGTTCTTTATTTTCTTTTTCAGTCAGATGTCATGGATCAGAATTTGTTAAATTTTCTTCCAGAACAAGAACATTCAGAAGTTTATAAAATGCTCTCTTCCCATATGCTTGTGACAGATTCCCCCTCCCCAGAATACTTAAAATGTAAGTTTACCTTTACTGGTTTTACAAGATGTAAAGATAAGAATTTTACTTTGGAAAGGAGGTTAGAATGAATTAAGAGAGGGAAGACTAATTTTAAAAACAGCTTTCCTTGTGACTCAGAATATTTCCAAGGGCCTCAGAGGTGTATTTTATTTGAAATTTAAAGTTAAAACTAGAGTTTTATGTAGCAGTAGTAGTATGTAGTAGAATCATATGACATTTAACTTCTCTGTGGAAAATTTGAAAGCATGGCACTTAAGAATAAGAATCTGTTTTGCCTGTAATACAAGAAGTTCTTCTTCTTCTTCTTCTTCTTCTTTTTTTTTTTTAAACACAAGAGTCTTTTGGTAACCAAGACTGCAGAAATCAGGGAACAGTCTGCTTAGTTTGGAGGGCACTGTAAAGTTAGATGTATATGTTAACTGAGTAACCAACTGAAAACTGAATAATTAGGTCAAAACTCCAAATCCTCTTCTCCTGAGGCTGTGATCTGGTTATTTCTATACATTTGCGGTTTTTATGGAATTTTAAAGTTTTCCTCAAAATTGGCAACCCAGATGGAAAGGGCGGCCTCAGTGCTCGCTGAACTGTGTGCCGTGGTGGAGGTAATGCAAGTGACTTGTGCTTGTTCAAGCCTTAGTCCATTTTCCATGAATAATTTGTCCTGCTGTATATCTGATGTTACTTCAAAGCAACGTGAAAAGATTAAATTAAAGAGAGCAGCTCTATATGAGCAGCTTTATTTTAATACACCATATGAAAACAACCGGAACTAATCAATGCCGACATAACCAACCACAGACATCTGTGAGCAAATTAAGACTAATTGGGCCCAAGTACGGAATGCAAGAATATCTATATAGACTATGGGGGGGAACCCCCTGTTCTGCAAAGGTTATAAAACCATGTCCAAAAGTCAGTCATAATGAGAGAAATGTCCTGGCCGTGTGTAGACTAAAGCCCATGAGTTACACAAAGATAAACTTGTTTAGTCTAGAATCTATGTTGTACTCATGTTCCTTTTTCTTTTTTTTTCCTTTAACGGCCCAGCTGACAACGATTTAGAGTTTTATTGCCATCTTCTCAGAGGCAGCTTGAACCCAAAGGAATTTCCAACTTATGAATACATAAAATTTGTAGGAAATTTTCGCTCTTACAACAATGGTAAGCTTTAATTGTCATATAATTGCAGCAGTGTCTTTTATCATGCAAACGTGCACACGGGGGCATAAGAATCCCTGAGGGAGGAGGAGTGAGAATATGTGCTTTTCATATTTGCATTTGGATTTTCATGTTCCCAAGATGTGTTTTGTGCTCGTAAATGCTGTCTCCCATTTGAGAAGAACGCACTCCCACACTTGTTTATGCCAGTGCATGAAGTCCCACTGAAATGCACTTTATTCATGTATTTATTTTCAGGCTGATCGAGTAGTTCTGTACTGTGGGAAACAGCTTCCAGTTAATAAAGAGCAGGCTCAGCCTACACACAGCCAAACAGGGCTTCATTGTGACATGAAGATCCATAACCTTGGTTTCTGCATCTTCAGTCTCCTTTTTCCAGAACTGCTGTGAGCATGTTCTTATGGGTCTGGCACATAGGTCTTCTGCTCACTCTGACCCTAATGCATGGAAAGTGGCCATTTTACGAGGAGTCAGCAAAATCCACATTTGGATGCATTATCAAGCAGATTAGCCAAGTATAAAATCATACTCTCTGAAAGTACCCAGATGACTAATGGTCCAAGCTCCAGCTGTACCTCTAAAGTAGACTGACACCCTCAGTTTCACTTTTGACCCTAGGAAAATGGGAATGTAGGCCCGATGGCAGAACTTTTGAAGTACAGTCTGCAGCCCACAGCCCCACTGTGGAGCCTAGCACAGAAAAGCCTACATTTTATTTGCTTCGCTCCTCAAACATCAACACAAAACAAATCACTTTGAATGATCTAACATTTCATAAAACCTCAAAGATAGCCAAAACAGAAGGAAATGTTGACAGGGATGGGGGGGCGGGGGAGGAAAGGAGAAAAATACCAAAGGAAAACAGACAGGAAGATGAGGCACAGAAATGATGGATGGACACATGGAGACTCCAGGGAGTTGATGGCAGCCCTGCTTGGGCAGCCTCTGGACCCATGATGGAGTCCATTACCCGCCAAATCAGACCCAGAGTTACCATTAGAATCAGCCAACGTAACGGCCCCAAATCCTAATGCTAAAGCTAGCCAGGATCTTTCCTTCACCCTCAAACGATCCTCTGTTGTTTGCATAAATATACCTACTTTGTCTAAAAGTCTGAACTAGATGCTAAACACTTTGGTCCTGCCAAAGTGATTTTCAAGCCTAATATTTAGGGCTCATGCTTGGATGAGGGACTCCTTGGCTAACTTGGCGCTGTTTGGGAACCTACCCAAACGGGGTTCCTAAATGGTTGGAAGTGAAGGGAGGTCAGCTTTTGCAGTGGTGCCCTAAATCTGGGCCAAAAGGATAAAGCCAAAGCCTGACCATGCCTAACCCGACTCCTCTGAACGGCTTTCCTAACCCTCGTGAGATGAATGTTCCATGAACCACACAAATAAGTAAATGGTAGCTGGTTGGGCTGCCTAGTTCAAGAAAGTGACCTACGAGACACCTAGTAGGACACACGGCATGATGCCAGCCCTGGTGAGGCAGCTTGTTAAAACCCAGATTCTAGTTCAGGAGATCTCAGGGTGGGGTTGGAATTGTACAATTGGAAAGAACCTTGGGCTTCTAATGAAAGGGGTCATGGACATTGTGAAACACCGCACTATTGTGATACTACATGCCATCCCATAGAAACTGTAATGGTACTCCTCACGCCTATGGTGCCCCTTTCAACAGCTTTATCCTTGAATTAATATAAGCAGTGGTTCGCAGTTTGCTTAAAGTGTGTGTTATGGCCATGATGCCAGTTGCTGGAATAGCAAAACATCCCATGTGGCTGCGTTCGAGGAAGGGGAAGGCACCCTGGCCCCCAGAGTGCCAAGACTGTGGGAAGTCTGGGATGCTGCACCCACGTGTCCCCATGACAACGGCACACCGCTTAATTAAGGAACAGACCTGTGATTGGCTGCTGAGCAGCAGTCACATCTTTTGTTAATTTACATTTCCACAACTCTCCGTTAAGATGCTGCTGAATATCACTTTGAAGCTTCCTGTCGCTTATCACATTTTAGAGGGTTTCAAGGAAAGAGGCAGGCTCCAGGCTTCATTGTGAATACCTGGGTTGTTGTTGTTGTTGTTTTAATCAGCAAAGCTTTATTTTCACTTCAAGATGAGACAGTGTTTGTTTGCCTGAAAGAATGTGTGGAAATTATGTGTGAATTTTTTTCCCGGAAACTGTTACTGCTGTAAACACAGCATTGAAAAGTGGATGATTAAAAACCAAGAGTTCCAGAATGTCTTTCCAGAGCCTGTTGAACAAACCAAAGTTGAGGGGGCTTTCCCGAGGCAAGAGTCTTCAAATGTAATTGTGGGAAACCTGAAATATCATTCTCACTTGGATGAAAAGAGACCACAACAATGTCAGAAGCAAATGAATTTCTAAGATGGAACCCTATGAAATCACCAACATTCAATTATTTTTGACCTATAAAATAGAGTTTAACGTACCGTAAGAAATACTTTAATTTTGATTTTGTAGGTTTACATCTGAATAAACGTTGGACAATAGCTCACCTTAGGAGTGCTTCCTAAGTCCCAGGTCCTGGGCCCAGTCTTTGCATTGATAATCTCATTGAGTCCTCCTGCCAACCTTATTAGTGGTACTATTGGCATTGTCACATCTTAACGGAGGAGGAAACTAATGCACATAAGAATCAGAGGTGCATTTATGGCAAGTGGGAGACCTACATTCATACCCATTCTAACCCTGAGCTCCTACCCTTAACCCAGCGCTCTGCTATGTTTGCAAAGCAAATCTGTGTTGAAATTAAAGGTGTAGATGCAGCACACAGGTCTGTCCCTGCCACCAGGCATGCTGTTGGTCCATGATGTCCATCCCCGTGCACATCAGATGTCCTGCACCCATGCACCAAGCTGTTTTAAGGATTCCCAAGATTTGTTTGAAATCAAATGGGTTTATGCTCCCAGATCTCTAAAAACAGGCACAAGACACCATAGAGGCCGCATGGGGAAGCACCAGGGTAGGTCAGGAGGCAGAGCGAGTAGGAGATGTGGGCAAGAGCTTCCTAGTGTGGTTTCCGTGGAAAAGATTGACTGGGGCAGCATAAACAGGCTTCGGTTTGGTGAGTCTGAATAATTTTAGTAGGCTCTTGGGTAGAGGGGCTTGTCTCTAGTTCTCAGGGACCCGGGTGATTAGGGCAAGTAAATAGTAGTAGCACAGAGTCTGAGAGACCGATAAAGGAGATGGTTGGGGTGTGGGCCCTAGGTTGGTTGGTTTGCCTATGAAAGGTGCCCTGGAAAGTGAGTCATGCCCTATTTCTAGGAATTGGCCAGCCCTGAAAGGAGCAGTTCCTCTAGGGTCTGCAAGGCCCCAAAATGTCAAAGCACCAAATACAGAAAGTACAAAATGTGGTTTGTACACAGACACCTCATGCAATTTCCCTGAGTCCCCAGGCATGGCACACCTTGCAAAGCAATATGTTAAGTAGAGAAGACAAATGATTATGAACATTGGTTTTATTTTAATAGAATCCCTGTGCACACTTCAAAGAACTATGTAGGAAACCCTACCCTGGTCCGTTTTCAGGAAAAGTCCTGTCATTTCTGTAGGGCTGTTGAGTTTATGGAGCATTGCCTGGTGCATTCTCTTTTTATGCCTGTCAGGAAGATACAGGTCTCTCTTTTTTTTTTTTTAAATGGTTTTTTTTTTGTTTTTTGTTTTTTTTATTTCTAGGCGAGAGAGAGAGCGCGAGCAGGGGAGGGTCAGAGAGAGAGGGAGTCACAGACTGAAACAGGCTCCAGGCTCTGAGCTGGCAGTCAGCACAGAGCCCGATGCGGGGCTCGAACCCACGAACCGCGAGATCGTGACCCAAGCGAAAGTCGGACGCTTAACCGACTCAGCCACCCAGGCACCCCACAAGTCTCTCATTTTTATCAATAATGGAGTGGAAAGGGTGATGACCTTTACTGATCTGTGAACTCATTGCACCCCTTCCTGGGCCTCTGCAGTCCATACCTGGTATATAAGTGAAGCTCACTCAAAGTACGTTGGCTTAGACAGAGGCTCAGAGATCCTAGCCCTGGACGTAGGGGACAGAGGCATGGCTCAGACCCAACTTTTGACTCATAAAGAAATAAGGCTTTTCCAAAACTGAAAGCTAGTAATAGAGCTCTCCTTGACTGACTCCAGACCCCACCCCGGAGATGGAATGGTGGCTTCCAGGAGGGCTCCTGCTACTTCTTTGGCCTTTAATACAAAGCAAAGATTANCCCACAAGTCTCTCATTTTTATCAATAATGGAGTGGAAAGGGTGATGACCTTTACTGATCTGTGAACTCATTGCACCCTTTCCTGGGCCTCTGCAGTCCATACCTGGTGTATAAGTGAAGCTCAATCAAAGTACGTTGGCTTAGACAGAGGCTCAGAGATCCTAGCCCTGGACGTAGGGGACAGAGGCATGGCTCAGACCCAACTTTTGACTCATAAAGAAATAAGGCTTTTCCAAAACTGAAAGCTAGTAATAGAGCTCTCCTTGACTGACTCCAGACCCCACCCCGGAGATGGAATGGTGGCTTCCAGGAGGGCTCCTGCTACTTCTTTGGCCTTTAATACAAAGCAAAGATTAAATCCACTTTGGTGCGTGCTGGGCGAACTGGCACATGTGTAACTTCTGGTTTGTGAGCTGTGTGCACTGGGTGGCCGCAGACCAGTGCATGGTCAGTGTATGGTCATCTTTGGTCTCCATTCTCTCCCCATTCTGTGTCCCCCACCCCCATCAAGTTCTTTCCCTACCTGGGTTCCTTGGGTGCTCCCTGATGTCCTTACCCAGGCCCCTCAGCCACGTAGCCCTGCCAGTAGTGTTCATGACACACTTTCTTCCATGCCTCTTGTTCATCTGATCAACCAATTTGCCTTAAGGCTGATGGAGGTGTGGGCTGTGACTCAAAACTCAACATCTGTAGGTACCCTTGGACCTTAAGCCCTGTCGTCAGGGCAAGGGAGACAGATTACAGTGATCCAGACAGGGCTTTTGGTGACCCTTAAATTACCTAGATAAAGACCCCCATCTGCTTGCCTGTTCACTCAGATTACTGCTTAGAATTCATCTGGCTCTGTCACCAGTATAAGTAGGTCGAGTTAGGAATTTGGGGTGTGGGGAGGCACAAAAGCACCTTTGCCCTTGTTATTGAGGTTCAACTCTCCAGTGGGACATGTCCAGACTCAGCAGGCGATCATGCACCTCGGCTGCACAGACACAGCAACCATTGCCTGAACACTTCAACAAAATGGAATGTTCCCCTGCTTCAGTATTTGCCCATCTTGGTCACTTCTTCGGACTTCATCCTTTGGTACAGATGTTTTGGGGTCGGGGTTGGGAGGGGAAGGTGAAGATGGTACTTCCCATCTTTAACCTAGATTTTTGATAAACGTGAAGAAGTACGTGTCAGGAAATGGAACAAGAAAGTAGCCTTCCTAGAACTTTTTCACTTTAGGACGGTTTCTAACCAAGTCTGTGAAAAGCTTTATGAGGGAATCTGAGCTGGGATACGGAACCACATGTCTCCTCCTCTTCCCATAAAAAGCCTACTGTCTGATCTTGGCCATGTGGCCTGGAGCGCCAGAAATCACCACTGGTGGGAACAGCCCCTGGTCTACCTCTGCTCTGCACATCCTTTCCAGAAGAGGGGTGAAATGAAATTAACTTGATTCAGGGCTATGTTTGTCCCATAACAGATGTTTAAAAATACCTCCAACAAGTACACCCTTCCATCTTTTTTCCTTCTCCAGTTCAATAGAGGAGCCTCTGGGGCCTCTCCCAACCCCCCACCCGAGTCCCACGGCCCCACCCACCGCTCTTACTGGAGAGGAACCAGCCACATGATTTTCAAAGGCGTAATGAATAGACTTTGCTTTCAGGGGTCCTAATAAACAGGTTCCAGTTCCTGAAAGATAAGTTCATGCCAAGAAGAAGGCAATCCTCTATTTAAGCCCTTGCTCCTCCCCCAGACTTGGATTTAAATGTGCATCTGACTGAAATCCAGAAAGCAGTATTTCAAAAGTTGTTGGTGTGGTTCCAAATAGGTCACCCTCAGCAAACATTCCACTCTGGGCTTTCCAGAAACCACACACCAGAGTATAAAAGTTTCCCTGCCCTCATTTTACCTATTTGCCTCTAACCACACAACCAGATTTGAAATACTGGCAGAAATGGAGGCTTTTTTGCTTACAACACTTGAATCCGTATGTTCCGTGGGATTTCTGTAGGTTGCCTCATTTTATGGCTTTAGGGGGTTTTTTTTGTTTTGTTTTCCTGAGCTGAATTAAGATTTCTCAGTTAGGAGAACAAATCCACTCCCACCAGACCTCACTGAGAATGGAGACCGTGAATTTAGCACAGGAAGGACAGCCTCCGGGAAAGGATGTGTCATCTATCTGTCACTGGCCCCCAAGAGCAAGAAGGAGAGTGTCCTCTCCTTCCCCTCCCCCCACAGGGAAGTGCCACATCTTTCTCCAGCAGTGGTCATTGCTGCCAGATTAGATTGCGGAGGAATTAAGAACACAATAAAGAACAAAATGTTACCCAAGGTCATTGTCCTGCTTCAGCATCTAGAGCCCATATTGAAATGGAGCAGTGAGGAACGGTCATAGGTTTATCAAACACATCTTTCTCCTTGTTGCAGCCTGGGAGCAGGGCATTTCTGTAGAGATTGTCCAGTAATTGTGATAAAAAATGTGCACAAGACATCCCATTGGAGGACAGGGGGCAACTTCCTGTACAAAGTTCACTTCCCTGAGCGTACAAATCATCGGGCCCTGTCCACTCCAACCTTCTGGTGGATATCTTGTCAATGCCATTACAATCTCCTGGCCCCCCCAAATACTCATTTTAATTAACAAACACCGAGGGAAAGAAGATATATTTAAGTGAGACAAATATTTTCCCACCTGAGTAATTTTTTCAATCCAGCAAATTGCAAACCTTAGCTTTTTTGTGTGGCTCTCCGCCTGTCTCCGGCCTTGTTCATTCTTTCTGATGCCAAACAGAACTGGTGGAAAGAAAGCAAAGAGCCACGCCTTGCCCCAGCTAGTTAGGTGGTGCCCTGGGCCAGAAACCAGGGCAGGATTATTTTGCTGCAGCTGTCCTAAGAACCCAATAACCTGGCTATTCAGAACACATCGGGTAAAGCATACCATCCCACGAAAAGAAAAAAAGAAGACTCTGAAAATAGTGCTTAATTAGAGGGAGAAGATTTCTTGTGAATGTTCAGGAAATTATTTTTCCTAAACATTCCAACACTGTAGACCAGACATTTTGGACATTTATCATAAATGAGATTTGAGAACATTTTTCTTCTCTCAGCAAGCCTCCTCACTGATTTTTTCACGTCTTCCTGAACACCTTTCGGCTTTGATTTTCATTTGTTCTAAGAAGTGCTGAGAAAGCTATTTGTCACTCTCCTTGTGGACTATTAGTGTGCTTTCCTACAGCTGTTGCAACTAATTTATCATAAGCAGGCCATCTCTGATCAGAATACTTAATTGTTTAGGCCTGATGACGGAACCAGTACTGAGGAACCATAGGTTCATCTTCTTCCATTTCTTTCTACACCTTTGCTATTAGCTAATGTTCACCATCGCCACCTCTGCTTCTCCTTCATTCTTTCTTACCCCTTGGCAAACATGTCTCACGCTACTTGAGACCTCTCTTCCCCTTCAGACATCCTTATCTTCTTTATATGACTAACTTGAGAGGTCACCTTTGAGATGGAAGCCAACCCCAGACACCAGGAGAGACAGACTTTAGTCACTCTTATTCTCTGGAGAACCTCGGGGCTCTCTTCTGTTCAGAATCCCTAGAGTGCAAGCCCAGGGCAGAATTCTTCCAGGGTCTCTAAAATTTGAGACTGTGATAAAAGGTTCAGGAGCAAAGAAGGGCTTGATCACCCCCATGGCCTGTTTTAATAGGAAGGCTAAAAGCAGAACACCGCCTTGCATTTTTCTGAGCTTGAGACCCATATGGGCATCTGTGCTGTTTTCACCGAGGGCAACTGCGACATGCTGATTTGCCGCAGACCTTGTCCAGGTCCTTCTGACCAGTGTAAATGCACCAGTAGGTCAGTGAGCCAGCCCGAGTGGCAGTGGGACCCAGGACCCTGCTCCGCAGGCACCCTCCCACGGCAAGCCAGCCCGCAGCAGCACCAAGCTGGGCTGCAGAAGCGGAGCCCCAGTGAGGTCTTGAGGCTTGTGTGTCCGTTGTGGACTGGGATCAGAAGTTCTCTTCCCCAGCAAGGTCTTAAGCTGTAGTTTGGGTGTGAGATGGAAGGTCTTCTCGTCAGAGATGCAGTCAATAAACACATGTTGAGCACCTGCTGTGTGCAAGATGCCTGCTCAGAGCAGGAGACAGAGAACTAGACCCAGTTCCTGCCATGGGGAAACCTGTGTCTTTAGCTTTGGGCAAGAGTAAGATCAATTTCAAGTAAGACAACCCCAGGGGCAAAAAATGTAGCAAGAAATCATTGCTTTTGTCTGTGGCAAGGATGCTACGTGTGTGTGTGTGTGTGTGTGTGTGTGTGTGTGTGTGTGTGTGTGTGTTGCAGCAGCGGAAGAAAGAAGTAGGAAAGTAGACA
This sequence comes from Crocuta crocuta, assembly GCF_008692635.1. Lineage (NCBI taxonomy): Eukaryota > Metazoa > Chordata > Mammalia > Carnivora > Hyaenidae > Crocuta > Crocuta crocuta. Next base: position 5,819,186 of record NW_027551558.1, on the reverse strand, counting down.
GGGATCTATCTGATAAATAGGGCTGTGTCTGCATCAACTGGTTAATCCTTCCGAGAGGCTCAGGAAGCCAGTTGTAATTAGATATGTTTTTTCTATTACTTAAATTGAAACAACTAATTAAATCCTTAATTAATGTTTTTTAACTACCTTGGGATAAGAAGTGCCAGAGAAGTTATTCTAAGTGCTAAATATTACTCTGAAGTCCCAGGGAGCAGTTTGCTCATGTGTTGACTCTGGAATCTGTGAGGAGGCTCATGCTGTGAATAAAAGTCATTTGAATCGCAGTTGGCAAAATGTTTAAAGTATCTTCTTCCCCTTGACTTACCCCAAGGTTATCCTGTTGGCCTCTGTTACAACTTTCATCCTTGATTTACCATCACCTTTGATCAAGCCCTCAGCTGCTTAAGGTTTGGGGGGAGAAAGCTCATTTAGAAGAGGAGTTGGCTTGGTTCTGGGCCCCTCTGTAAAGTATCTAGCTTATCAAGTGCAGGCTACAAGCAATAATGAAATTTCCCCTGTGGGGTGCATTTTCATCTTTAAAATCTTAGAAGTTATAAAAGGACTGATATAAAACTGCATTGGGAGGCAGCCAGGGCAGCTAGTAAGCTCTGCAGAACATTTCACATAATTTCCGTGGTCTCTGCCCCTTGAAGAAATTATTAGGGGCTGGTGTTTCCCTCTCCCACGCTCCTTCTGTCCCCGTCTTCCTCATGGTAGATCACCAAAGAAGGCATGACTCTTGATGCCTTCTTGATCCAGAAGGATCATTCCAGCAAGGCACATGGTTTAGAGACAAATGAGAGAGATTTTCTCTAGAAACTTCCAGAAGGTCCTTAGAAGTTTGCTTCGAAGGCCTAGATTTTCTGAAAGAGTGGGGAGAATTTTATTAGGTCTTTATTTGGAAGTTGATGTCTCTTAGATTAAAGCAGCGAGGGTATTTCCCATCTGGGAAGTTTTTTAATGTCTTTTTTTTATTATGCAGATGTTCACATCAGCAGACCCTTCCCTTAAGGGATTGCCTCCTCTCCTCTTGGGGAGTCCCTTGGCTCACCCTCCACATTAACCTACAATGGACTAAGCCAACTAATGACAGATGTAAACTCTGCAGGGACCACTGTTTTCTACTTTGCCCCTTTTATATTCATGTTTGGAAACATTTATATTAATATTTATGTGAATGAATTCAGAGAATATGTTTGGTAAAATGAATTTATTCATGTTAGTGGATAGAAGACCACATTATAGAATCACTTAGAAACCTACGAACATATAAAACCAAAATTATTGGAAAGCTAAAATCCAAAGAAAGTCTTGCAGATTTCCTTTTAGAACGCATTTCATTTTCTGTTGCTTTATATGTTCTCAAATTGGAAAACACAACTATGTTTAAATCTACAAGTTCAGAAATGTAGTTAGAATTCAGGATCTAGTTCAGGATATAATCAACTACATCTGAAAAAGAAGAGGTAGTATAGATTATCTAGCATAACGATCCTCAACCCCGGCTACAGTAGTAAATGCGGGAGCTTTTAAAAGCCCCAGTGTCTGGCCTTCACACCTGGAGTCCCTGAATTAGCTGATCTGGGAATGGTGTCTGGGCATCTGGGAGGCCATGTAAAAGGTCCCAAGGAATCCACTGGGTAGCCAAGTTCAAGAATTCCATAAACATAGTCCATCGACTTTTCCTATATTTAAAGGTTCTTTTTCCCACCGAGCATATTCCGCCTAGAATAGCAGAATTGTTCCCAGACCCAAAAGGTAAAGCAGTTCTCCACAGTCACTCTGAAGCCAGCTCCGTAGCTCCCGAGGAAGATGGCAGCTGGTACCAGCTGGCACCTCCGCGGAGGACGTGCAGGGGCCTGTTCTCAGCCCCGAGGTGGGCACAAGCCCTGAGCAATCCCCTGTCTGCCCTGTGAGAACTTCAGGCTTGGAGTCGGAAGACCTGGGTAGAGTCTCGGCTCCATTATTTCAATTCTGAGCCACCTTGGATAATACATATAACCTTTCTGGGCCTCAGCAGCCTCATCTGTGGAATGAGGAAAGTCACACCTTGCCAGACTTGTGAGAATAGAAGACGTTTGTGAACAGATTTGTCACCTGTGCAGAGCTACAGAACTAGCGAGTTTGTGGGGGACACTGCGTGCCTCTGGGCAGCACCCTGGGTCCTGAGCCCATTTCCTCAGTCGCACCGGCCAAGTCCGGCACCAGCCTGGGCCTCACGTGGAGTTTCAGGGCAGAAAGCCCTTGAATCCCAGGTGTGCTGTGCCAGAACCGGGGATAGGAAGGGGGGGTCAACAAATGCCAGGGGCCCATCAGATCAGAAACCACGTCTGACTGGGGAACACACCCCGAAGTGAGAACGTGGGCCCGTACTGCAGAGCGAGGCTCTCTTCTCCTTTTGTGGAATGTTCTTCCCAGCACAACAGTTTAAGTGGCTGTAGGACTACGGGGAGCGAGAGGCAGGGTAGTCTGCTGGTACTTGGATTCCAACTCTTTCTGGCTATGAGCAGGTTACCTCACAGCCTGGGCCTCCCATTTCCCACGCAGGGTGGATAATAGTAGCACCTACCTCACTGAGGTGTTTGTTGTACGAATGAAGAGAGCGAATGAACGTGAAGCCCTGACCGGCAGTGATGCCAGGTCGGGGTCGGCCGCTGTGCCACACAGAGCTAACCCGTCTGCCTGTCTCCTCCCACCCCAGTGCCTAGCCCCTCTTGTAACGGCTTTGACAGCACCCTTTCAAGGTCCTGCCGGCTGCCGCTGGGGAAGGAGGTCTGCTTCATCGCCACGGTCCGTCTGGCAACACCACAGTTCTTAAAGGCAAGTACCTGGGAGAGCGTGCATCCTGTGAAGCTAGGACAACTGAGTCACGTTTAGTTGCAGTTCGTTAACCGTCTTTATGGGAAAGAATAAGATGGCAATGAGGTTGCTACGGACTCTGGAAAGTTGGAATGTCTGGTTTCGGTACCTGTGAACTGTGCCACACGCCCCTTGCCCTAGCTCTGCTTTCCTAGGAGCTATTTTGCTGGAAGGCAGCGTCAGCTGCTGTTCAGCCTGCAGAGATGCTCGTTCGCAACTCTGTGGACCCTCCTCCCTTTCACACCAGCGTTAATACCACTCAGGGTGGACGGAGGTGAGGACCAAGTGTCAAAACCCAGGGCTTGTCTGTATTCTCTCACCCGTGATCGCTCTAACATCCATGGCATGAATGCTGAGTTAAATTAGTCATTCAAACTCAGATGAAAAGCCATTTTCCACATGTTTACCGCCCTTCCAGATAATGGGAAGGGAGTGGTGTGACATTTTGGCTCTTAGGTATTTTTCCCCAGCTTGTGAAATAAATTTAGTATCAACTAATACTGAAATTAGCTACAGATGATGAGTTGCCGCCCAACACAACTTGGAGACTTGCTCTAAATGGTTTTAACTTCTGTTACCCACCACGTGTTCTTGAACCGACCTAGGGTGAGCATCTGGCACCCCAAGCAATATTTTTTTCCCTTCTAATACAGGAAATGTGCATAGTTGACGAACCTTTAGAGGAATTCACTTCAAGGCATAGCTTGGAATGGAAATTTTTATTTCTGGATCACAGGTTTGTGAAAAGAAAAACATCTTTGGGTTGGGTCCTTTTCAAGTGTTTGTTTGCATGAGCCAGGCTCTCCTTGGGAGAGAAAAGTCGGGCCTTGTCCCTTCAAGGAGAAGAGCTTTCTGGCAGCAGGGAAAATGGTTCCTGGCCAAGAGCGAGGCAGCTCCCCTTCAACTTCAAGTGGATACGATCCATGTTTGGGTCCGAGCATCTCAGGAGAGTCAGTTGCCACAGCCTAGGGCCGTCATTGGGATACTCTCACCCCTGGCCCACTCGGGACCCTCTCCAGTCCCTGGAAGGCAGGGGCATATGGGAGAGAAACTCCTCGTCTTAATTTTCTCAATACCCTCTTGTCCCTGTAACTTAACCTTCTTTCTTTCTTCTGTAACATTTTTCACAGTTGAAGGACGAGAAATCTCCCCTCCCCAACTTTAAGTTTTTATTACGCGTTGGGACTGGACTGACCCAGTCGATAGCTGTTTTTAGTTATTCGGTAATGATAAAATGTATTATTATTTAACCCAGGTTATGCTAAGGAAACTGAATATCTAAATGCCGGAAGGGTTGAGCACTTTGGAAAACACAGCCTCTCTGGTTCGAACCATTGCAAAATTATCATCCTGCCCTCGTTCTTGAGAAATGAGGTCTCGGTGTTGATCATGAAACGTGCAGACGGTACCCTCAGTGTTGAGGTGCCGCCACAGTGAGTGTAGTAGGCAGACCTTGCTTTCTGATGAATTATCCCCGTTGCTTGGCAGAGCCCCTCCCATCATAGGATACCTGCCTTTTGAAGTTTTGGGGACCTCAGGCTATGACTACTACCACATTGACGATCTGGAGCTCCTGGCCAGGTGCCATCAGCACTGTGAGTACCGCACACCCCGCCCCAGCGCCCAGCGGCCTCCAGCACCCTCCACAAAGCCCCAACAGCAGGACTCTGGGTCCTGGAAGTCCGCTTATTACTTGGTTTCTTCTTGAGGAGGAACACTTTGTTTTCTCTAAAATGATGTAGGAGTGTGGCAGAGCTCCTTGTGGTTTGAGTTTTTACCTGGAATTGACTTTGCTCTGCCTCCTCCCACCCCCCAGCACCTTCCCAGTATCCTTTAGATTTGTAAGCTGTTTAATCTTACATGAGAAATAAGGTGAGTGATGATGGCCATTTTTTTTAAGTTATGCAATACATTATTTTAAGTTTATTTATTTTGAGAGATAGAGAGCGCAAGCAGGGGAGGGGCGGGGGGGTGGGGGACAGAGGATCTGAAGCAGGCTCTCTGCTCACAGCAAAGAGCCTGACACGGGGTTTGAACCCATGAACCATGAGATTATGACCTGAGTTGAAGTCGGACAATTAATAGACCGAGCCATCCAGGTGCCCCTATTCAATACATTTCAAAGACAAACTACTGAACTCACATCACTGTTCATTGTAAGCAGACATATATTGGTCACAAGCTACAGGCCAGATACTGAACTAGACCCAGTACATAAGGATGATCAGACTCTCCTTGCTTGTCTGCAGGAGCAAGGTCTAATGGACGCTTATAGGATGCTGTCCCTGCATTGGGAGGAATGTGTTCAGGATACTGG
>NW_027551558.1:5810454-5813068 GCF_008692635.1 Crocuta crocuta | reverse complement strand
AGGCGCCCCATGTTGTGGGGTAGGGTGGGGGGAGGGAGGATTACAAGCATATCTGGGTTCTCACTTAGCAGGAGGAGTCAAGAATTAGCCATTTAAAGCCATATTTTCAGTGCCAAGCTCTAGTTTTAAACAGGAACATTTTTAGTCATAGTGACCTACGGATCCTGACACATAAATTGACCACCAACACTGTATTTTGATAGACATCCTGTCAGTAGTGCCCATTATAACTTTCACTTCTAGTCAAAAGAATCAGCTCAAAGGGCACCTGGGCGGCTTAGTCGGTTAAGCATCCGACTTCGGCTCGGGTCATGATCTCACGGTTCGTGGGTTTGAGCCCCGTGTCGGGCTCTGTGCTGACAGCCAGCTCAGAGCCTGGAGCATATTTCAGATTCTGTGTCTCCCTCTCTCTCTGACCCTCCCCTGCTCATGCTGTCTCTCTCTCTCTCTCAAAAATAAANATTTTTAAAAATTAAAAAAAAAAAAGAGTCGGCTCAAGTTCCATCAGGATCCTCTGTTAGAATCTAAGGCTGATTTTTTAAAATATTTATTTATTTATTGGGAGAGTGCAAGCAGGGAAGGGGCAGAGAGAGGGGTACAGAGGATTGAAAACGGGCTCTGGGCTGGCAGGCTGACAACAGCGAGCCCGATGCGGGGCTTGAGACATGACTTGAGCCAAAAAGAGCTGAGCCACCCGGGTGCCCCTAAGGCTAATATTTATAACTTTAACCCTTTGCTCCTCCAAGTGCGGTCCTCGAACAGCAGCAAGGACATCACGAGGAGTTGGCTACCCTGTAGACTCTCAGGCATCCCCAGCCGGCCTGTGGAATCAGAACGTCCATTTTAACAAGATCCCCAAGTAATTCATGGGCATGTGAAAGTTTGAGAGGCAGGGCTACCTCAAGCCTTGGCTGCCTCTGACTCTTCGAGAGCAGCAAGGCCACCCTGGTTGTAGAATTACCTTCATCATCTGAAGGACTTGCCCCAGGGCTCAGGCAAGAATTTCTCACTCTGTCCAGCCCATGCCCTTGCTCAGCTGGGCTTCCTACCTCTTCGGAGATCACATTCTCCAAGGCAGTGGCTCCCTTTTATAGCTTTGGTTTCCTCGTTGTGATATCTGTTAACTGTTTTTGCTAAAGGGGTGCTAAATTCCAGACACCACGGCAATAAACCCTAGATTGTTCCTCTCCCCTAGACCCACAGTCCAGCCTTCTGCCCTGTGCAGTCTAATATTCCAACAGCATCCATTCTGTTCTGGACGACCCCAGAGAAGCCCACCAACAGACTTGACCGCACGGGACTCCACACAGCCCTGCTGCACTGGGGCCTGAGGTGGAAGGCATCTGTGGCCGACTCTCTAATTTAGGACCGTGTAGACTAAGCATGAACTGCTGACTGACAGCCACAGAATCCATCCAGAGGTTCCCGGCTGTCAGTTCTATTTTGGGCCCAGATCCCCTGGTGTCTGGATTCTCTCTTCCATACTCAGCTCCTGCAGCACCAAACACTGCTCCACCTCCAGCAGGAAAACCTGTGCCTCTTTTTAATTAAACTCCAGTTTGGGAATCTGCCCTTATCCGAGGCTCTCTTAAGCATTTGAGCATTTGGGGAAGCATGCAGATTGTTCTTCCATTATTGAAGAATTCATTATCGCTTACCAGTATCTTGAGAGTCACTTAAAATACAACGCACCTGGGGAAATAAACTGTGTTTTGGCACTTTCTGGAAGCTTATGTTTTTAACAGTAACTTCTGGGGGAAAGATCATTTTTGTATTAACGTTTGCTACACGCAGACTCCATTTTCTCCTAACAGTGATGCAGTTTGGTAAAGGGAAGTCCTGTTGCTACCGATTTCTGACCAAAGGCCAGCAGTGGATCTGGCTGCAGACCCACTACTACATCACTTACCACCAGTGGAACTCCAAGCCCGAGTTCATCGTGTGCACACACTCGGTCGTCAGGTGAGGGCTGGGGCTGGGAGGGCGGGCGAGCCCCTCACCGCTCACACGGAGCCCCTGCTGCCTCAGGAGGCTCCAGGTTTCCACCCCTGCTCAGTCCCCCGGGCTGAGGCTTCACACGCTCTTTCAGGACGCCGGGATGTTGCTCAGTGACTTACTGCTTCACTGACCTACTTCCATATTTTCCCCTCATCTCCATCCATCCCCCAGCCTTCCCTTGTCACTGTTTTGGGAAGAAAATTAAAATTTTGCCTCTAAATAACTCACAGACATAGTCCCCTTTATTGTTAATGCGTTAAAAAAAAAACCCTGCTGACAGCTGAACCAGTGCTGGGGATAGAGCCTGGCTGCCGGTGGGAGGGGGTCCCTGGCAGCTCCGGGTGGCCTCAGGGAGCCCCCCCGCCCAGTGTGGATGAGGAGAGCCTCCAGGGCAGCGGCATATCCGACACTTCCTAGATGCAGGCTAGGTAGGGTCATGATTCCCAAAGGTGAAGGAGAAGTGTCACTTGTGGGGTCTACAGAAATTATAAGGACATAAATCCGTTTTAAAGTGGTCTAGAGAAGGGCATTTGAACAGAGCAAAGAAAGAAAGGTTATATATATTGGATGTCTGTATGTACATATACTAGATAGATAGATGATAGATAGATAGATA
>NW_027551558.1:5782374-5808223 GCF_008692635.1 Crocuta crocuta | reverse complement strand
CTGACAGCCAGCTCAGAGCCTGGAGCATATTTCAGATTCTGAGTCTCCCTCTCTCTCTGACCCTCCCCTGCTCACGCTGTCTCTCTCTCTCTCTCTCTCTCTCTCTCTCTCTCTCTCAGAAATAAATAAAACATTTTTAAAAATTAAAAAAAAAAAAGAGTCGGCTCAAGTTCCATCAGGATCCTCTGTTAGAATCTAAGGCTGATTTTTTAAAATATTTATTTATTTATTGGGAGAGTGCAAGCAGGGAAGGGGCAGAGAGAGGGGTACAGAGGATTGAAAACGGGCTCTGGGCTGGCAGGCTGACAACAGCGAGCCCGATGCGGGGCTTGAGACATGACTTGAGCCAAAAAGAGCTGAGCCACCCGGGTGCCCCTAAGGCTAATATTTATAACTTTAACCCTTTGCTCCTCCAAGTGCGGTCCTCGAACAGCAGCAAGGACATCACGAGGAGTTGGCTACCCTGTAGACTCTCAGGCATCCCCAGCCGGCCTGTGGAATCAGAACGTCCATTTTAACAAGATCCCCAAGTAATTCATGGGCATGTGAAAGTTTGAGAGGCAGGGCTACCTCAAGCCTTGGCTGCCTCTGACTCTTCGAGAGCAGCAAGGCCACCCTGGTTGTAGAATTACCTTCATCATCTGAAGGACTTGCCCCAGGGCTCAGGCAAGAATTTCTCACTCTGTCCAGCCCATGCCCTTGCTCAGCTGGGCTTCCTACCTCTTCGGAGATCACATTCTCCAAGGCAGTGGCTCCCTTTTATAGCTTTGGTTTCCTCGTTGTGATATCTGTTAACTGTTTTTGCTAAAGGGGTGCTAAATTCCAGACACCACGGCAATAAACCCTAGATTGTTCCTCTCCCCTAGACCCACAGTCCAGCCTTCTGCCCTGTGCAGTCTAATATTCCAACAGCATCCATTCTGTTCTGGACGACCCCAGAGAAGCCCACCAACAGACTTGACCGCACGGGACTCCACACAGCCCTGCTGCACTGGGGCCTGAGGTGGAAGGCATCTGTGGCCGACTCTCTAATTTAGGACCGTGTAGACTAAGCATGAACTGCTGACTGACAGCCACAGAATCCATCCAGAGGTTCCCGGCTGTCAGTTCTATTTTGGGCCCAGATCCCCTGGTGTCTGGATTCTCTCTTCCATACTCAGCTCCTGCAGCACCAAACACTGCTCCACCTCCAGCAGGAAAACCTGTGCCTCTTTTTAATTAAACTCCAGTTTGGGAATCTGCCCTTATCCGAGGCTCTCTTAAGCATTTGAGCATTTGGGGAAGCATGCAGATTGTTCTTCCATTATTGAAGAATTCATTATCGCTTACCAGTATCTTGAGAGTCACTTAAAATACAACGCACCTGGGGAAATAAACTGTGTTTTGGCACTTTCTGGAAGCTTATGTTTTTAACAGTAACTTCTGGGGGAAAGATCATTTTTGTATTAACGTTTGCTACACGCAGACTCCATTTTCTCCTAACAGTGATGCAGTTTGGTAAAGGGAAGTCCTGTTGCTACCGATTTCTGACCAAAGGCCAGCAGTGGATCTGGCTGCAGACCCACTACTACATCACTTACCACCAGTGGAACTCCAAGCCCGAGTTCATCGTGTGCACACACTCGGTCGTCAGGTGAGGGCTGGGGCTGGGAGGGCGGGCGAGCCCCTCACCGCTCACACGGAGCCCCTGCTGCCTCAGGAGGCTCCAGGTTTCCACCCCTGCTCAGTCCCCCGGGCTGAGGCTTCACACGCTCTTTCAGGACGCCGGGATGTTGCTCAGTGACTTACTGCTTCACTGACCTACTTCCATATTTTCCCCTCATCTCCATCCATCCCCCAGCCTTCCCTTGTCACTGTTTTGGGAAGAAAATTAAAATTTTGCCTCTAAATAACTCACAGACATAGTCCCCTTTATTGTTAATGCGTTAAAAAAAAAACCCTGCTGACAGCTGAACCAGTGCTGGGGATAGAGCCTGGCTGCCGGTGGGAGGGGGTCCCTGGCAGCTCCGGGTGGCCTCAGGGAGCCCCCCCGCCCAGTGTGGATGAGGAGAGCCTCCAGGGCAGCGGCATATCCGACACTTCCTAGATGCAGGCTAGGTAGGGTCATGATTCCCAAAGGTGAAGGAGAAGTGTCACTTGTGGGGTCTACAGAAATTATAAGGACATAAATCCGTTTTAAAGTGGTCTAGAGAAGGGCATTTGAACAGAGCAAAGAAAGAAAGGTTATATATATTGGATGTCTGTATGTACATATACTAGATAGATAGATGATAGATAGATAGATAATACATGGGTAGATATATATCTATGTGTATACACATATATAGATACATACTGCATTTTTATATATGCATAAGAGATAGATGATTGATAGATAATAAGTAGGTAGGTGGGCAGATAGATAAATGGAGAGATACCACGCATACACACATGCACACACACGTGCATATATACAGTCAACAAGTAAATCTCTCTTCTTTTAGGAAGTGAGGAAAGAGGAGAAATGCTGGTCGGTCTTGCCAGTGACCCTGACCATCACACTGCATGCCACTCTTAGGGACTTGATCCTGGCTTCCCAGCCCACCCTGGGGCAGGCACTTCAGCAGCCAGTGGTTTCCCATTACAGGCCAGTCCCATCCACTGCCACCCAGCCTGGGGAGGGTCTTTTTGCCCCCACCATCAGCATCTTGGTCTTCAGACTCTGTCCTTGACCCTCCTCCTCCTCACCATCCTTAACTCTCAGAGAGAGTAGGGAGTGAACTAGTGAGTAAATAAGGTAACAACATTCCAGAAGCCCAAGAGGCACTGTCACTGCCCAAGGCCCCTTGCCCAACCTGCATCTCCATACGTGAAACAGACGGGTTACTTCGGCCATCACCACATTGAATTGATTTGCCTGTGCTATCTTATTTTATTTTACTTTATTTATTTTGTATTAAAGTTTATTTGTTTTGAGAGGGGGAGAGAGAGAGAGAGAGAGAGAGAGAGAGAAAATGAACCAGCAGGGGAGGGACAGAGAGAGGGAGACAGAGGATCCGAAGCAGGCTCTGTACTGACAGCAGCGAACTCAATGCAGGGCTTGAACTCAGGAACCAGGAGATCATGACCTGAGCCAAAGTTTGACACTCAACCAGCTGAGCCACGCAGGCACCCCTTACCCACGCTATTTTAAAAGTGGGTCCACAGACTAATGAATCAGTGCTCTGCGTCTAGATCTAGATTTGTTTGAGAGAAAACTTTCAAAGGTGGTGATTATTTAAAAAGTCACGCGTCCCTTCTCTGTATGCACAGTCCAGACTGAGTAGGTTTTAGGAAAGGCTTTTGATTATTCAAAGGTCAAGGCTTATCCTGTAGATGAAAATATGTTTCTAAAGACAATGATGTTTGGAAGTTTCAAGGCATGGGGAGAAGATAAGTAAAAGAGAAGGGAGTAAAAACATCCTGGAAAGGAAAATATTTTGAATGTTACATTAGAAGTCACTCCGGTGGAATTTTAGGCACAGGATGAAACTCCTTCCTCAAACAAGTGGCAAGACCAGCCTCCTTCGTGGCGACGATTCTGGGGTGGGTGTCATGTAGGGTACCCTGATGTACCTCACAAGCCCTCTGGCTGTTGCCATCTGGAATGTCCCACCTCCTGCTGTGGTCTCTTGGTTTCCTGATCAGTTACGCGGACGTCCGGGTAGAAAGGAGGCAAGAGCTGGCTTTGGAAGACCCACCACCTGAGGCCGTTCACCCTTCAGCACTCAAGGTATGTTGATCCCTGCCAGATGGCTGAAGGCCGAGTTTGCCTCAGAAAGCTCTCCCATGACTTGTTATAATAGAAAGAGTCATCGTTTTATTTGCTATGTTCCTAGTACTATTCAATGCGTTTCTCAGGTATTCACTTGTTTACCGTCACGACGCTCCCGTGAAGCAGGCACTATTATTGTCCTCGTCCTTCAGATGAGGCACAGAAGCACACAACACAGAGAATTTCACTGACATACAAGAGGGCACTGAGGATTAGAATTTGCAGAGCTGTGTAAAAAACAGCCTCTGGGCTCAATGCACGATTTGGTGGCTTTCCCTCCTTGTGAGAGTGGCTATGATAAGTCCACTTTGTATCCCTCCCACAGATAAAAAGCTAGGAGCTTATTCCCTCATCCCAATGAGCCATGGAATAATCTAGCTGCCCCTGTCCTTCCCTCAGCCTAAGTGCTGGGCCCTCCAGGACCTGGGCATCCCAGGAGTGCCTCTCATTTACCCTCCATGTGGTCAGTGGCAAGGTGCACTTTCTACTTCTGCATTTGAAGGTCTTGGTTAACAGCCATGTTGGAACCAGCTGCATGTTAGGGAGCTCTGCTTGTAAGGGGTATTTCCCTTCACAAAGCCTTCCCTCCTTCCCTGCTCCACACTCCGCTTTTAGGCTCCCCACCCCCCAACCTGGCTTTCCTCCTGTGTCAAACAACTAGAGAGGAATGTGCAAGCAGACCAGAGCCCTATTCCTCAAAGGTCATCCTTCGAACAGACACAAAGGTTGGGGAGAAGGGGGAAGAGAGAAGGCAAGGAAGGGAGGGAGCAGTATATTTCATCAAAGCCAAGAAGCTAACCATTGTAAGATCCACCATTATTTATCTCCCGCTAAGAAAGAGAAAATGCCGCCACCAGTCAATCTGTGAAATAAGGATTTCTTTTCATCAGTCGAAAGACACATCCCAATTTCAGAAATGTCAAAATGTGTGTGTCGGGGGGGGTCTCTTAATAATTGTTGAAACGTGGTTCAAGTTCCAGGCTGCCCTGTGACCTAGAATCCAGAGACTTTGGCCAGAAGTTGCCGCGGCAGCAATGGTAGAATGAAAGCATCTCTGGTCCACCAGAGCTGAGTTGGGAGGAAGGAGGAATAACCTTTAAAGACCAGAGAGCAGTCAGTGTCTTCTGCGAGCCTCCCCTGCTGGCACACTACATGGTGATATGTTGTGTGGTGATTCATCACCGGCACACTGATACGACACACCTGTCATTGTTTATGGAAGTGTTTATTATCCTGCTCGGTCATATAATGCATCATGTATCATGTCCAAGAATGGAATTAAGCTGTTCGTAGACAGGTGTTAGACACCCCGTACATCACGGCTCACAAACGGGCATAATATGTATCATCTATTCGGAAATTCGTTATTGAAGTTTCTGATCCTTTGGGACTCCTAGAACCCAGTGGGACTTCTCATAAACTTGCACATATGTATAAACACACCAGATACAATCTCGGGCTGCCCTTCTTCAAGGAAAAGCTCTGGGACAGTGCTTTTCAAACTATCAGTGGTGATGGACTATTTGTTCTTTCAATTTCAAATCTGTCACTGACCGTTGCTTTTGTAAAATGCAAATTCCCCTGCCCAGACGTGATGCGCAGATATGTGAAATGGCTATAAAAGTCTTTCCGTGCTTCCTCTCACTTCCTGTACTTATTCCTCTGCTGACCAGGAGCACATGATTTGCAAACAACCCTGGACCAGGGGCCTCACTCTAAGGGGTGCCTCTGGGGAGACTCTGTGACTAAGGAGCAGAGTCCCAAAGCTGACATTTTAGCACAGCAGATCCAGGCACATCCTGTGACTCTGTTTTGCACAATGGACTGTAGGCCACTATCAGTCATTTCAGCCCTATTTGGGGCACATACACAGAATCTACCCTCACTGGAGCCATGACTAAAAAGACAGAAGAGCCACGCAGGCTCACACCCAGAGATTTAAGACCCAAGACCGCGGGACATGGAATGGCCTTGCAAAAAGCCTAGTGGATGCCAGGAATGTCACCATCCTCCTATGGCTGGGTGGGAGCATGGCTCAGGGAGCAAGCATTATGTTTCTTTCTCAGCTTAAAAATTCTCCTACCCCCTGTTTTCTCACGCTTCTGACATGAATCCATGCAGGATGGAGAGAAGGCTCCTCAGGGTTGGAAGGTCACAGGTGCTTTCTCATCACATCATACTTGCAGCAGAGGCATCCCGGTATCCAGGATCTGTTAGGATCCAGGAGCCAAAGGAGAGGAGACCATTGGCCCTTCGCCTGTTCTTCAATCCGGGGCCCTGAGGCTACCGAGGAGAAGCAGCCGGGAGACCGTGTGGGACGTGCCCTGAAGGCTCCAAAGGCATTTGTTTCACTGGAGTGTTAACAATCCAGTACCACCACCAACCTGTTTCTAGAACCTGCCTCTCCCCCCACCCCACTTCTGGGAGTGCCAAGATTCTAGGCAGTGAGGTGACAATTTTAAAGGAAAAAAATAAAGTGCAACATCAGTTATGAAAATCCAAAAAATCAAAATCTAAGGTGAGCAAGTATAAGAGATACTGCTTATATAGAGCCACAAGCCTCTCAAAGATGTCTGGATACATATATGTACAAATATTCCACCTGGATGTGTCTGGAGTGATCTCCAAATGGTTCTGGTCTTTCTCCCTTTACCCTCCAAAATTTTCCACATAGTTAGTGGAAAGCTAAAGTCACATAATTCATTCCTGTCACCTCGATGCTGAAATGTGGACTCTGTGTGTGTGTGTGTTTCAGGACAAGGGCTCCAGCCTGGACCTTCAGCAGCACTTTAACGCACTTGACGCAGGCACCTTGGGCCTTAACACCAGTCATTCACCATCAGTATCCTCCAGAAGCTCCCACAAATCCTCGCACACAGCCATGTCAGAACCCGCCTGTGAGTGCCGCCACAGATGGTGAGGGGGTGGGTGCCCGTGTGGGGCCAGGGTGGTGGGAGTATAGAGTCCCACAAAGGGTCACAGGCATGAGCAGAATCAGGGCAGACTATGCCTGTGAAGTGGAAGCCGCCTTCCGGTTCACACGGTCTCCTGCTTCCTTTCCCTCTGGCTTCCTGCCCTCCACCTCTCCACCCTCTGTAGCAGACACAGGGCAGGTGACATGCAGACCAGATAGCCTGGCCGGGTTTTCGTGGCCCTTGTAAGAGGTAGGATCAGACAGGTGGTTGAACCATGTGGTGGGCATGAAGCTTGGGGGTGGTTTGCTCCCAGGTGGGGTCGGAGGCTGGCAGAACGTCTGTGGCTCTTAAAACAGCTTCCATTCGTGTTGCACTTTTTTTTTTTAACCAGATATTCCAACGAAGCCCTTGTTTCATGCATACCATAGTCATTGCTCCCCTCTTTTGATAAGAAAGCTGTTAAGCATGCATGAATCAGGAAGGTGATCGGTTGCTTTCTTACAGCCGCCCCAAGCAAGCTGATGGCAGAGGTCAGCACCACGGCTTTGCCAAGATCAGCTGCCCTGCCTCAAGAGCTCCCCGTGCCAGGGCTCAGCCAGGCATCCGCAATGCCGGTATGTATGTGACCTTAACCTCCTTCTCGACCAGAAGCGCCACATTGTGGCAGGGCTAACAAGACCACAGGACAGCATTACTGCATCTTCCCAGAGAACCAGTTGTACTTGGAGATGGAGAGTGTGGCGTGGCACTCAGGGATGGGAAGCTAGGTAACTTAATTGGCAAGTAATCAGAAACATTTTTATTCCAAAATTAACATGGATGTGTGTTCAAAGAATGTAAAATCCAAATGAGTTTTAAAGATTGAGCTGGAAATTTCATACCAGGGGTCACATCCCCAGAGTCTCTGAGGGTACACAGGATCCTTCCATTTGGGGTCCTGTTTCACCCCAGGGACAACGTTCAAGAAGTCTGTGCCAACAAAAATCTACCTCTACATGCATCAGGCAGTGTCCCTGGTATGCACCAGACCTCTCCAGAAAGTCAGGGAATGAGGGGCCTCTTAGAAAGCACGCTGGCTGTATGCAAAATCACTGATACAATACTCCAGGTATCTCCTGCCTCATAAGGGATCACGCCAAACTTAGTGAAGTAAAGCAACAGTCATTTCTCACATTCTCAGGATTCAGAAAGGGCACAGAGGGGCTGACTCCTGTCTGCTTCCTGGTGTCAGAGGCCTCACCGGCTGGGCCTGGGGAATCCACACCCCAGGCGTGTCTGTGCTCATGTTTGGCACCTGGGGTGGGCTGGGCTACCTACCCTGAGACGAGACCATCCATCCTCCACTTGCCTGGGCCCAAAGTTGCCTTGGGCTTCTCCCGGCATGGTAGCTGGGTTCCAGGAAGAAATGTCTGGAGAGGGAGCTTTCCATGAGAGCCAGGCAGAAGCTTATGGCTTTCTAGGACCCAGCCTTGGAAGTCCCCCAGTGCCACCTCTGCCATCCTTCTTGACCAGAGCGGCCACAGCTCACCCACAGAGACGGACAGGGACTCCACCTCAGGATGGGAGAAGTATCCAAGAATGTCAGGGGCTACAACCAGGTAGTTGCCAGATACCTCCTACCCAACCCTCACTGACATTTTGGAGATGGGAGCAGACGTGCCAGCTTCCTGCCTGCGGTCTCCAGGGAAGCGATGCACGCCCCACTTGAAAAGCTTGAGTGATGTGTTTTATTTTCAAATCGAACAAGACAAAGACCACTTTCTTCCTCTCCAGCCACCTTCCAAAAATGCTTGCAAGCCATGAATGCCATTCTTCCAATACTAGGCAGTCCAGTAGAACTACTTTCTGCCACTGATGGAGGCGCGGTTCTGGTTCCTCTCCGCTGTGCAGGGGACGTGATCTGGAGAGACCAAACCAGGCTCCGAGCAGCCCTGTGCCAGGCATTTCACACTCAAAACAAGGTCTCCTGTGGTCACTTCCTCCCAATGTTGTGCTGGGTGTCACTTCTCATTTGGGCTGCTTTTTATGGTCTCTAGGGCCTGAGGGACAGTTTGGGAATAACTTCAGAAGAATCCTTTTACTTTTCTTTTAAAAACTCTCAACAGCCCATGAAGCTCAGGATTTCATTTCTTATTTCTATGCATTGCCTCTCTACTGTCCTCCTGCCCTGCCCTGAATGATCAGGAAATAAGGCCTGTGGCTCAGCTGACTGCCCAGGACTCTCTTGAAAGATTCTAGGCCGAGACTGGTGAAACCGTACCAGTATTCACTGTCTGGATGAATGAATGGATATAGAAACGCATGGCACGTCTGTCCACTGCATTAGTGTTGAGCAGAAAGGATAAGGGCCACACGCAGAGCCAATGCTGGTTATTAGTACAACCCCATTCATATTGCTTGATGACACTGCTAAGAATTTATCAGTTTGGAAGATGAGCAACCAAATCCAGCAAGAATGGATCCTTCTAGAACAGAAGGCAAGGAAGAGGGAGTGAGCAGAGCTGCCAAGCTCCAGCCCGTCACAGTGGCTTTGCAGGACACACCATGGTGGGGAGGCATCCCAGACCCTGAGTGACTCCAGGACCTTGCTCAACAGCACCCTGCACCCTTCCTTCATCAGCCATGTGTCGGCTATGCCTCCATGTCTTGTAAGGGCGGCAGCACAGCCTACCTTCTAGAAGTAAGCTCTTCACTCTAGTGCAGAGGGGCCTCCTCTAGGCCAGAGAACCCAGCCGAGTGAGAGCACCCATGTGCCTCTGTAGTGGCCCGGGAATGCTATTTGTTAACAAGGGGCTCCTCTCTTCCCCAGGCTCCCCTGCCTGCCCCGTCATCCTGTGACCTCACACAGCAACTCCTGCCTCAGACCATTATGCAGAACCCACCTGCCCCCATGACACAGGTGAGTCTGGGGCTCAGGGAAAGGGAAACCTGGTGGTGGCAGGTTCTCCCTAGGACAGAACGCGTGCTTTCCTCTTGAGCATGTGGATGCCATCAGTGCCGATATGTAGGTACCAAACCAAGATCCCAAACCGGGGACTATTTCTCCAGATGTGTGGGTAGGGCACGTCGAGCTATGAACTTTGTCCTCTACCTGTCTTCTCCAGCCATCATCCTTCTCTTAATCTTTGTTCATCTCTCTGCCACTTCACCATGTTCCTCTTACTTTTTATGACCCCAAATTGGTTATGTTATTTTAGGAAGTTTGAATTAGGCCAAATGTCATAGGAAGATTCTGCAAAAATTTAAAAGCTGTGAGTCCAGTACCATAAATATCACATTTGTTGGGTTTTTGTTTTGTTTTGTTTTGTTTTTTTTAAGGACCATGGCTTTGCTGAGTAATTCCTTCTTTGTTTTAGCAACATTCAGTGCATTACTATTTGGGTCAGTCCATGAGTGAGTGTGAGGGGCACAGCCCTAGCTTTTAGCACTCAGCGTTCAAGGGAGACGCAGGCACACCAATAGACCAATCTCCATGGCAGGGTGTGCGTGTTTACAGAACTGGTAAGAAAATACCCTGCAGAGGAGGTGACACCTGAGCTGGGCCCAGCTGGACGTGCTTGAGGCCCGGTGAGAGGCTGAATGAAATAGCGGTCATTCATTGTGCAGCCGCCTAGGGCCACTGAGCTGACAGGCATACACTTCACTGAGGCCAGTCTCCACTTTAAGTTCCTTTATGGGATATCTAGCTTTGTGCCCCTGTCTGGCTACAACGGGGTCCCAGGTCATGATTCATCGACACGTACCCCTGGCTGCACTCTTGCCGAAGTGTGGACTTCTCTCTTAGGGCTAATCCATCACCAGTGACGAAAACTCTTTTACAACATATGTCCCATTAACAGCGGTATCAGATGCTTTCCTGGAATCAAAAAGACACCTGCTAGCACAAGCCCCACGCTAGAGTTAGGCTGGAAGGATGTCAAAGCTACTCATCCAAGGTCAACTAATTAAAATAGTCTATGTTCATCCTCTTTAGGAAAAAGAAAAAAAAAATTTCTCTTCGAATTTCCAAGGCGCATTTGCTACGAAATTAGTAAGTTTTTCAATCCAAAGGCGCATGAAATGAGAGTTCCCATAACTTCTGGGTCTTGCATAGAAAAGGAATTTCTTTGTTTCGTAATGCATAATGATGTGATTAAGGCCTTCTTCACATTAGTGTTTCATGTATTAAACATCATTTTAATTAACAATAAGTTCTTAGTCTATTAGGCACGTTATACTTAATAATAACCACATTCTTTAAGATATTCTTGCATAATGCTGACCTTTCAAGTCAGACAGTTCTTTGCATACCAGCTCCATGTAAAACAATGCATTCTACAATTTTCTCTCTTTCCATTCTCTGATGCTGTCACTCTAGCACCTTATCATGGAAAAGGGGGAGGAAATAAAACCCAAAGTCTGAGAAATGGTTTTCTGGGTAGCTGGTGGTTTTGCTTCATACTTTGTTTCTAAAATGTCTCTAAGTTAGAATAAATGTCTATATCAAAAAGGCCATGATCAAGAATATAACGAGAGACTGATGCCGGGGTATCTTGGAATGCCCTGAGAAAATCAGAATAATACTAGAAGTAACTATCACTTATGAAGCACAGTGCTGGCCCCTCCCCAAATGCCCTCCCCCATCCTGTTTCTTTTGGGAGCCAGCTGGGCAACCCAGAATGTCCTCCCCACTGGACATGCAAGGCGTAGCCCCCAATGTTTCCTGACTTTGTAGAACCCTCCACAGTTTTTATTGTGGTTTTGTGTGTGTGTGTGTGTGTGTGTGTGTGTGTGTGTAATTTGCTACCTGGTAGAGCTCACTTTCTTTCTCAATCAAATTCTCTTTCAAAATCCCAGCTGTGTGTTTTGATGACTTACATTCTGATGAAGATTTTTGTGATACAGTCTGGTTTAGCGCAGGTTTTTTAAAATTCCGGTTTAGCAGAAGAACTTTTTCTGTTAAATGAAGTCTGAAGGCAAAGCCGCTCTGATTGAGGTGGATTTGTGGGGCCAGGGAGGTGTTGCTGGCAACACCGCTCGGCCTCTCCCAGCTCCTAAGACTCAGGATTCACAGTTTGGCCCAGACCACCAGCAAGCCGTGTGATCTCAAGCGAGTCTCTGCGTGACATGGGGGTATGATGTGAAGAATTAGAGTGTCCTGCCTCTGCTGGCCTGCGGCAAATGACTGGCCAGTGTGGGTCTCCACACGTGGCAGCATATATTGGGTTTTAAATTATTTTTCCACTCCAAAAACTGAAGTCAGTTATTCCATCCTTCAGTGTATCCTAGCTATGTTCTAAACTCTCCTGGGCTCCTTGCTTCTCCATGTAAGAGAGGGCAGAGAGCAGAGGTAGTCTCTGGAAGTGTTTGCAAAAGACAATGGGCAAGAATCAGACTAGGGAGAATGTTGGAATAGAGGTTGAGGGCATGGGGGTTAAGTCATTGTTTAAAAAAAAAAAAAGGAGGTGGAAGAGAAGGAAAAGATAAGGAGAGTGGGGGGGGCAGGGGAGGGGAGGAGAGGGGAGGAGGGAAGCCCAGGTCAGCAAACACATGTTCCTCAAGAAACAGGAATTACTGAGTGCTCCAGAGAGCCTAGACCAGGGTGGCCACCCTAGGGAGTGCCAGCCTCACCTGGCAAGAAAACACCTTATGTCAAGGTAGACAGGTAACATGGGGCAGATATCACCTGTAGAATCTTCCTAAAGTCAACCTCCATCCCAGGAAAACAAGAGGTAGAAGGAAGGGGAAACTTGGTGCTCTTGTGCAAAGCAGGTATCAGTGTCGCGCCTATAAGGTCATCCTCTGCCAGTGTTACCCTCAGGAGAAATGTCAGGTGATTGTACTACTCTTTTCCTTAGTTCTTTGCTGCACAGATTTCTAACAAGTGCATTAGCAGCAAAAGAGCCCGGGGGAAGTGAGGGAGTGGTGAAGGCCTCCCCATGGCCCCAGGCTGGTTTCAGCCCAGATATCAAGCTCATTTGTGAATTGTTACAGAAGAGGCCTGCATGCCAGGATCAGATTTAGGATAACGAAAGGACCCCAGATTGCCTGTGAAGCTGTCACATGCTCTGATGCACTGCTTTTGACATCCATCCCCAAAACCATTTGTCCGACTAACCAAATTTGGAATGTCAGCTTGTGAGCACTGCTTACAAAATCGTGTCCCGATTCTGTGGCCCTCCCAGGCTTCAGTGCAATACATTAGACCTACAGATTCTGGTAGGCCTGAGAAAAGCTCATGCGGGGACTCTGGGTCTCCCAGTGCTCATCCAAAGCCCCTGTGCACTGCTAAGCGCCCCAGCGAGCCACTCAGGAGGGATACGAAAAAGGGTGGATAAGGGACCGGAAATGAAAGTGGGCAGGGCTGCTCAGAACAGCAGCAACATCTGTCTGCAAGGCTGAAATAACTCTTTCATCTGGTTTGGTGTGTTGACTCCACCTTCAAGTTCTCAGCACAGTTCAGCATGTTCCAGACCATCAAAGACCAGCTGGAGCAGCGGACACGGATCCTGCAAGCCAACATCCGGTGGCAGCAGGAGGAGCTTCACAAGATCCAGGAGCAGCTCTGCCTGGTCCAGGACTCCAACATCCAGGTGAGACTCCTGCCTGGGCCAAGTGTCCACCTCGGTCTCTGCACTCCCTGCCGCCCTCACATGTTTACCCACAGTTTCAGGGTGGGCAGGACTCCCTCCGAAGTCCCTCTGTCTTGCCCTAATGAGCCCTGCTTCCTAAGCATATTGCAACCTCCACTACCAAGTACGAGGAACGAATCCCACCTCCTCCATTCCCAACTCCAGGCCAGATGTGAATTTCACATGGCACCCTCCCCCTTGGCCCCTTGCTCTGTTGGGCACATAGTGTCTGTATATCACCTGCATTTTCTTTTAAAAATTTTTCTTGAATGTTTTCTGAGAAAGAGAGAGAGTCAGTGTAAGCAAGGGAGGGGCAGAGAGAGAGGGAAACACAGAATCCGAAGCAGGCTCCAGGCTCTGAGCTGTCAGCACAGAGCCCAACGGGGCTCGAACCCACGAACCTTGGGATCATGACCTGAGCCGAAGTTGGATGCCCAACCGACTGAGCCACCCAGGTGCCCCTATCACCTGCATTTTCATTCATGAGTGGTGGTTGTTCGCCCTGCATTGATGCCTGCCTCCCTCCTGTGGGGGTATAAACTCCCAGCACCTGTGTAACTGCCTTCATAGCACCCAGCCGGCTACCCACGGGGTAGATGGTGGCAGCTCTACTATAGTCTCTCATCCAAAGCGGTGATGAAGGGAGATCTGGCAAATGATGACATCTGCACCCTGCCTGGAGAGGGACAGGAGAGGAAGCTGGGGACTAGAGGTCAGCACCGTGGTGTCCCCAGGCCACCCCATTTGTGGCATGCCAATTGTGGCATTCTGCATGTTCTAACAGCAGCAGCTTTCAACCATGACACTGCCCACCCTCCAGATGTCTCTTCTTTTTCTTAAAAAAAATTATTAAATGTTTTATTTATTTCTGAGAGAGAGCGAGTGATGGCACGAGCGGGTCAGAGAGAGGGAGAGGGAGACACAGAATCCGAATCTGTCAGCACAGAGCCCGACGCGGGGCTCGAACCCACGAATGTGAGATCGTGACTTGAGCCGAAGTCAGACGCTTAACCGACTGAGCCACCCAGGCGCCCCCAGATGGCTCTTCTTTAAATCCTTTGGAGAGATTGCTTTTGGAGTGAAAGCTGTATATATTAGATTTCTTCCAAGGATAAATGATTTTTACCAAGTTTTACTGGTATCAATCCGAGACCATGTTTCTTCCCAAGCGCATTCTTTTGACCCAGCCTCTAATTGTGAACTCACCTTGGAGTCTGCCTTGAGAGTTCTAAGCATTTGCACCCCACCCCCACCCTTAGAAGAGGNGCGGCGACCAACAGGCTCTAAGTGGGCGCAGCGACTGAGCCCTGCGCGATGATAGAACGCGTGATGGGGCGGCGATGCTGGGTAGCGGGAGACACCTGCTGCGGGCCTTCCTGCCTCCCGGGGCTCCTCAGAGGCGCTCCTGGCTTGCTTTCCAGAGCCTCAGTGCCCCCGCCCACGCCACCCGCACACACCCTCAGCCCAGGGCCGGCTCCCTTCCCGGAGAACGTAGCCCAGCTGGACGCGCACTTCCTGCCCGGGTGTGTGTGTAGGGGGTGGCGGGGTCCGGGGGCGGAGAGCCCGGCCACGCCCAAAGCCCTGCAGCTGCCCCGCCTCCTCACCACGCCCCAAAACGGCCCGGGAGAAGACCACAGTGTTTACAGGAAAAGAAATGGAGTCATCAAGGTGTCAAAGTCCCTTTTTGCTTATTCCTTCCCAGCTGTATTATTTTCTCACTGATCCAAGGCCCGATTGGCAGAACTTGCCTGACTCCAATTACTTGAATGGAATTTTTACACTAACAGGAAGGGGAAAATTGAGCCAGAAACTGCTAAAAGCAAGGTAGGCGTATGAACATCCTCCTCAGAGCCCGGGCTTTTCTATTTCCTGCCTTTTCCACATTCAGACTGAATTCTAAAATAACAGAAGATACAAGGTTATATCTTTCATTCCTTGTTTTGAAGAAGTCTTATTTTTCTTCCTCGTGACCAATGCGTTTTGTTACGCACCGCCCCCCCCCTCAGAGTATCTCAATGCCAACAGAGCACCTGAGTTTTGTGAGGGTTGACGTGGAAATCAAGCCCTGCAGTGTGTTCCTTCCCCGATTTCATACTTGTGACCTTATCTTTGCAGTGGAATTTTCCAAAGAACATGGAAACCCACAGATAGTCCAACCAGAGAACATTTCCTCAAGCAGCCTGCCTAGTTTTACAAGTGTACAGATTTAAAGAAATACATTCCAAAATGTACAACCAAAATGTGATAGTCCTTAAGAAAAAACAACAAAACAAAACAAAAAACCCTGTGTGGTTCAAGCATAAAAAATAAGCAAGTAAAAATTACTCCACCCCTTCCCTAAAAAGGTAGGAGTGGGGAGGAGAGATTACATAAAAATGGCAAAATGTTGATAATTGTTGAAGCCTAAGCATGATGCACAGGGCTTCGTCATACCTCTATTTTGTGTATTTCTAAGATGTTCTGTAATAATAAGTTTGTAAAAGGAAGCAGATTAGAATAATGAAAAGCCACATGGGAGCATACAATTGGTTTATTCTTAAAATTAGAAGCTTTTTCCCCCCTCTGATAGCTTTTTCTATTTGAATGAACTATTTTTCTCATACTTTCTATAAAGTTGACTCCTGTGCCTTTTAAGAAGTCACCCTCCTATGCCATAAAATTCTACTTAATTGTGGGTAAAACAGAGGCATGGATGTGCACGGCAAATTAGGATTGTGCCCTACGAAATCCTTTACCAGAAAGTGCCTCTGAGCTTTCACTGAGACTATGTATACATGTGGTGCTTCCTGAGTACGATTCAAAACACACACACACACACACACACACACACACACACACACACACTTGGGTTATGAGGGAGAGGTCCTGTAAGGTGTTAGTGTTTGCACCTAGATGGAGTCATGAAGGACGCTACTTGGGGAGAGCTGTTCCAATGAAAGGCTGTGTCACCCCCTGCAGTCCAGAGGATGCCTCTTGCTCTCTTTTTGAGAGTATGCGTGCCCTCTGCTGGCTACTCAAAGAAATGCCAGGAAGGGCATCTGTAGCAATGGCAAATGTGTTCCTTGATAGTTCTTTTCAATTACTCATCTATCATTCCTTCCTTTCTTCCATCCACCCATTCATCCATCTATTCACCCATAATTCTTTCCTTCCTTCCCTCAATCCACCTATGCATCCATCCATCATTCCTTCCTTCCTTCCATCCATCTACCCTCCATATACCCATCAATCCATCCATCCTTCAATCCATCCATCCACCTCCATACACCTATCCATCCATCCATCCATCCATCCATCCATCCATCCATCTCTCTTTCCGTCCAGCAGACACCCATTATGTATCAAGCACTTGGTTACGCATTGTGAAAATTCAGATACACAGGACAGGGTTTCTACCCTCAGAAGGCACATCAGTGGGACAGAGTAGCAGACCCAGCAGTCTCTGATGTAACACAAGCAGAAAAAGTTTGCCCTTCTCTGAGCAAAATCCTCATTTATTTGTTTATTCATTTATTTATTCATTCCATTCATTCATTTCTCAGATAGTTTTTGTGTGCCCAAAGAGGCAAAGGAACAAAAAGTTCCTTTTTTCATTTTAAATATTATTTCTTTCTAACATTGATTGAGGCCTTACTATGTCTCAGCATAAATTTTATTTAATCCTTTATGAGATATATACCGTTAATGTCATTGTTTTATCAATGAAGAAACTAAAGCTTTGGAAAGTCATGAAAACTGCCTAAGGTCATACCAGTAGGGTGTGGTGGGGTTGAAATCTGAACCTAGGTATGTGATTTAAGCTACATTATACTGCCTGTCATAAATAAAGGTTGCATTTTTTTGAAATCTAACCAGAAGATAAATTGTGCTCTACCAGAAAAATGTATGTTATGTAGTTTGAATATTGTGTTTTTGTTAAAGTGATGAAGTGTAGGTCCCCATGTGTGCTATAAATAAGCCATATTATAATAGATAACTGGGAAGCATAAAGTATTAATCCCCAAACTGAATCTGAGATGATGGGTACCCAGAAAATTCTTCTTAACTTCTTAAGTGACAGCTCTCATTCCAAACCTCTTTGGTGGGGTGGAGGTGTGAGTGGAAAGCAGGGAGATCAGGTGGGGGTGGTGGAAAGGGCACCAGATGGGAACCTGGTCCAGCTCAGCTCAGCCACCCACCCACCTCAGGGCTCTGGGAGGCAGCTCAACCCTGCCCAGGAGGTGTAAATTTGAACTAATCTCTAAGTGTTCCTGCTAGTGTCTACTAGGCGTGGTTCCACCTCAGCCTTTCCATAATCACTGTCACCCAGCAAATGTTGGCATGTCGGTTCTGTACCAAGTTAGAGGTTGTACTGAACTGAGTACAGGAATAGAGGGCCAAAAACCTAGATGCTAGAAGAAAGAGGGACTTGCTCCTGAAGAACTCAAAGCTATAGGCCTTAAAGGGAGGAAAGCACTGCTTGTCAAGAATCCAGCATATTTGGGGGCTCAGTCAGTTAAGTATCTAACTCTTGATTTTGGCTTAGGTCATGATCTCACAGTTCGTAGGTTCGAGCCCCACATCTGGTTCTGTGCTGACAGTGCCGAGCCTGCTTGGGATTCTGTCTCCTTCTCTCTCTTCCCCTCCTCTGCTCACCAATAAACATTTAGGAAGGAAGGAAGGAAGGAAGGAAGGAAGGAAGGAAGGAAGGAAGGAAGGAAGGAAGGAAGGAAGGAAGGAAGGAAGGATCGATCCAATATATTCAATAGTATCAGTTTTCAATGCCCACAAGGACCTTTGATTAAAAGAGCTTTTTACAGATCTTAGGTTTAAATTATTAAAAGTATTAAAGTTGTTTTTTTAAACCTTTAGAGTCAATTTACAGATTATATATTATTTACAAATCTACATATTTGGTCTAAAAATAGCAATGCTTTTACTTGTTTGTCCATCTAGTTTATAAACATAACAAATTATAAATAATCAACATTCTCTACCAAAGCTATTAATCTACAAGTTCAACACGTTTAAATCTTCCAAACATGTCATGTGCTGAACAAGGCAGACTTGTCAACTTAGAAGTAAAATCTTTCTAAGCTCTTACGCAATTCTTCTAAATCAAACACAGCATAAATGAAGTAGGTCGAGGTTCTCATAAACAAACGTTCTACAAACTTATCAAATTCTCTTAAACCTTTCAAATTAAAACTACCAGGCCAATGAATCACATTTGCTTCCCTGGGAATGCAGAGTCACTTAGCTAACGGGGGCTGATTTGCCGTCTCAGCTGGGAGCTGTAGGATCCCCAACCGCAATGTGGGTACACACCCGGGCCAGTGGTCGGAGACGTAAGGCCTGGCGCAGAGCCTGGTCCTACTGCCAGGATGGTGCAGCCGATGGCCCAGGTTAACCTAACCTCTGCCACCATTCATCCCATTCACAAGATATTTCTCTCTGCTCATGAGAAACTGATAAGCCGAGCAGTCTTTATGCAAGTACATCAAGTTATTTATAGACCACCTGGGGCTGAGTGTCTTTTACACTGATAGAACTCTATCACTAGACTGTAGCCTTCTATAAGGCAGGGTCAGTGTCCCTCCAACCCACTGCTCCATATCCAGGACCCTTTGCTTGTGGCATCACAGCACCCCACGTCCCCATGTTGAGTGAATGAATCCTTCCCAAGCAGGTCAGAGAGAGCAAGAAGGCCAACCTCTTACTTGCATAGGGAATACAAAGAAGGTGCAGACACCTTGGTGTGTGGAGGCAGACCCCTGACAGTGGAGGTACATGTGATCCCAACCTTAAAGGCACTCCTGTTCTGCTTCCAGATGTTTCTGCAGCAGCCAGCTGTATCCCTGAGCTTCAGCAGTGCATCACGGCCCGAGACTCAGCAGCAACTCCAGCAGAGGTCAGCCCCGGGCTCCCAGCCCCAGCTTGGGGCCAGCCCTCAACTCCCAGGGCAGATTGCCTCTGCCCAGGTGGCGAACCAGCACCTGCTCAGAGAATCAAGTGTGATATCAACGCAGGTAAACATGCTCGTTTTCACACTCAGTCCTTGCCTCCGAAGCTGACCAGGGCATGCTTGATTCCTGCAGTCCCCGTGAACTGGAAACCTACTGAGCCTTTCCTCTGTGACTGGGGCTAGAGTATAGTGTGAGGGTCAGGGGATGTTTCTTTTCCTCATTCTAGGTCACTCTGAAGCCCCAAGTTGTACCAGTTTCCTTCTGTGTTTTATTAATATATTAAAATGCCCCAAAGGCATCCCACAGCTAAAGCATTCAGCACTGATCCTGACCTGGGTTGGAGGTAGATATGGATACCCAGACACTCACACTGACAGCCATCTGTCTCCGTGTGTGTGTCCTCAGCCCTCATCATCTACTCTCGGTTATAGCCATTATGAGTGTGAGAACACAGGTTACCCACTTCTGTTCATTGTCCCTCTCCCCTGGTCCACCATGCTCCCCCTCAGTCCTCCAGATTTCCCACCAAGCCCTTCCGTCATAGCCATTACCACCTACTACAAGCCGCCAGTGACCTTGCAGTCTGACAGTCAGCCAGCAATAAATGGCACTTGAATTGAATGGAATTAAGAAAACCTAAGCCTCTGCTTCTGGAAGATCAAAGACTGGAAGGCAAGATACAGCCTCTCCTCAAGCCTCATATTGGCATCCGTAATCATGGGTTCAGTAAACATCTGCTGAGCCCCTCTTATTCACCATCTCCCAGGGGAACAGAGATGAGTAAGCCTTGTCTTGACTCCAAGAAGCTTCTAGTCCTGTGGGGCCTCTGGGGATATAAATAGATAATGTACAGTAAAATGTGGAAAAGTACACATGTAATAGTTCGGCCCACCTTTACCCAGATTTAAGGGTTTTCCTTTAAGATGCATCCTTTTGGTTTTAAAGGTCAACAGAAAAATTAATGAGAATAGCCAAGAAGAATTTGGAAAAGAAAAACTGAGGAAGGGCCTATGCTATCTAGTATTGAAAGATTTCAAAGATACCTCAAGAGTTAAAACACTGTGGGGCCATCATATGAATGGACAGTCAGTTGAACACTGGAAAACCCAAAAAGCAAAAAAGCAAATCCATGCCCATTCCGTCATTCATTTAAGATTTCACTCAACAAGTACTTATGAAGTGCTCACTGTGTGCTAGGCACTAAGTTCTAAGCACTGAGGGACAGCAGTGAACAAAAGAGAAAAGAAAAAAAAGCATCTCTGATGCAAGTCAGAGGAGAGATGCAAACAAGTAAAGATCACAGCATGTCACATGGTTATGCAAGAACACAGGTGAAGGTTGGGGGAGGGTAAGAACACAGGTGAAGGTTGGGGGTAGGCAAAAACACAGGTGAAGTTTGGGGAGCGGGCTGGAGTTTTCAATAGGTAGCCTTTTCCTAGAGAAGATAATATGTGATCAGAGAGACCTGAGGGAATGAGAGAATGAACCATACCAGTACTAGGGGGATAAACATTCTGCATGGGGGAATCAGCCAGTGCAAAGGCTCTGAGGCCTGATGAGTTGGAGAGAAACAGTAAGGAGGTCCACATGTCTGGAGTAGAATTTGTGAAGCAGAAGATAGTTCAATGCACATTTTCCTTACTTGCTGAGAGCCCAACACTGTTGTAGGCCCAAGGGATTCAAAGAATCCTTGAGGTGCTTATAAGCCAATGGGGAAGACAGTCCCAGCAGCAGAATAGTTCAAAAACTACTGGGCCCTAGAGGTGCCTGAGGGGTTCAGTTGGTTAAGCATCCAGCTCTTGATTTCAATTCAGGTTATGATCTCATAGTTTGTGGGTTTGACCCCCTCATAGGCTTCATGCTGACAACACAGAGCCTGCTTGGGATTCTCTCTCTCCCTCTCTCTCTCTGCCACTCTCCGGCTTATTCCCGTGTGTGCTCTCACTCTCTCAAAATGAATAAACTTAAACAAATAAAACCACAACAAAGTAAACTAGTGGGTCATAAGTTAGAAGAAGGGCCAGGGTGGGTTCTGGGAAGGGTTCCTGAAGAGATGACGCCTGAGTTGAGTCTAAGTCTTACCTCTCTCATTAACGTGATCACCCCAGGGTCCACGGCCAATGAGGAGCTCACAGATGATGCAGGGAAGCAGCCACTCAGTGAGCAGCTTGACACCGCAGTTCAGCAGCACCACGGCTGTGCTCCCGCCAGCTCTGAGCCTGACCACGCTTGCTTCTGCCTCCCAGGATGGCAGCCAGTGCCAGCCCAGCCCAGACTTCAGCCACGATCGGCAGCTCAGGTACCGAGACTGCCCTCGGTTAATAGACAGCTCAGGTGCAGCTTTACAGTAATCATTCCAGCCTCCCTTCTGCCACCTCCCGGTCCCAGCTAACAAAGTGGCAATAGAGGACTGGGGTCTCCGATGGCTGTGCTCATCTTCCTTTGAGAGCAGAGCAGGCATGGTGGGCATCAGGGGCGACCAGAGAGGGCCCAGCCAGGCTGGGCAGGAGCTGCTGTCGGCCAGCAGGTCTACAGTTTGGGTGCTGATTCAAGTTTCCGATTTATTTCCTCCTCTGCTCCAAGGCTATTGCTGAGCCAGCCCATCCAGCCCATGATGCCTGGGTCCTGTGATGCGAGGCAGCCCTCAGAGGTCAGCAGGACTGGACGGCAAGTCAAGTAGGTGGCCCTGGGTGGAGGGAGGAGGCAGAGAACTGCACTGAGTGGTCTCAGGCTGGCAGGGCTATCATCGGCCTGGACCAGCAGCGCTCCTGTGCATCTCACATGAAAGGCAAGGTCAAAGTGTGCCCACACCCTCTGCAAGGACGCCTCCTTAGCTCTTCTTCCATTTCCCATTGAAGATCACACTGTGTGGCAGCATTCCATTCTTAGAGCAGGACCTGAATGAAACAATTAATTATATCCCTTGTCTGTCATCATCTTCAGGCATCTTTACGGGTCCTTCGCCCTTGATAACGTCCCAGGTAAATGTAGCCTGATCCTCTTCCCCAGGGCCCTCCCATGGCTCCATCTGATCAGCAGATGCTGGCACATTCCACAGGCATACTTGGACACTTGGAGCTCGCCAGCTCGGTGGTTCTGGTGGTGAGCCAGGGGACTGTGAAACCCTGCAGATGTGGGCCCTCCTTCCTTCCCAGACACGCAAACTTCTGTGTCTCCTTTCCGCAGACTCTTCACCGCTTGTAGCCCCCACGTCCAGAAGCAGCTTCGCTCCACTGTTGCATTAACTACTGGGGATAGAGGTCACTGGAGACATAGGAATGGATGCTTGAAAAGCTACCGGAAAACAGTTCCTAGCTCTTGACATGAGGCAGAACTATCTCACAGATGTCTTTTTTGCATAACACTGGTTGAGTGTGTTTCTGAAGCTCACTGGGATGGGGCTAGCTAATTAGGCCTGGCCATCCTTAGAGCCGTCCCCTGAGACCAGCTCCCAGGCGCCCTTCCTCCCATGTCCTCCTTCAGCCAGTGATATAATAGTAAGAGTGGATGGCTTCTGAACATTTCTGAGCGGCAGAGGCTGGTACCTGTATCGTTTCATTTTATCCCGATAAAACCCCCGTGATGGAGAGAGATGGGGAATGCACACTTCAGGAGGCCGCCTTTCAATTCTCTGATGGTGCTCTCGATTAGACAAAACAAAGACTCTCGTTACCTCACTTTCCAGAGATGCTTAAAATGCAGTGAACTAGGCAGAAATGGGTGTTCCTTCCTCTGGAGTGCAAACTGCCATTTGCAGTCAACCCAATAATTGCCACCCTCCCCATAACCTCTACTGTCTCTTCCAGACATGACCTAATGCTCCACCTTGTTACAAATGATGTCACAGAGAGAAATCACATTTCCAGACTATATAATGCAAAATGGACTTCTCTGTGGTGTCTTTAAATACCTCTTCCTGGTCCGTGCTCTGGAGCTTTCCTAAATGGCCTTCTTGTCTCCCTTGTTCATGGACCATTATCATCAACCCCTTTTCTTTTTTTAAGTTTTTAAATCACGGTAGAATATACATATAACATAAAATTCACCATCTTAACTATCTTTAAGTGGACACTTCAGCGGCACTCACCATCACTACCGTCCATCTCCAGAACTTCTTCATCTTCTCAAATTAAAACTCCAAACCCCATTACACACTAGGTCCCCACTCTCTCTACCCGCCGTCCCCACGGGTCTACTTTCTGTCTCTTATGAATCTGACTCTTCTAGGAATCTCATCTAAGTGGAGTCATGCAGTATTTGTCCTTTTGCTTACTTCCTTTAGTATTACGTCACGTGCTCTGGAACGTGTGAGAATTTACTTCCTTTTTGAAGCTGAACAATATTCCATTATATGTGTATACTGTGTTTTGCTTATCCATTCACCCATCAATGGCCACTGGGCTTGCTTGTGGAACTCTGGCTATTGTGAATATTGTTGCTACAAATATTGTTGCTATCGGGTGTACAAATATCTTCCCGAGTCCCTGCATTCCTCTTCTCTTGGGTACATACCCAGAAGTGACATTGCTGGATTGTGGCGTAATTCTAAGCTTACTTCTCTGAGGAACTGCCATCCTGTCTTCCGGAGTGGCTGCACCATTTTACATGTCTATCAGCGCACATAGCTTCCAATTTCTCCACGTCCTCATCATCACTTATAATTTTGGTGGGGTTTTTTCCATAATAGCCATTGTGATGGCTGTGAGGTGGTCTCTCATTTCAATTTTGATTTGTACTTCCCTAATGACTAAGGATGTTAAGCATCTCTTTTTGCGATTGGTCATCCTTTTGGTATCTTTTTTTTAGAGCAATGTTGTCCGAACCCTTTGCCTATTTTTTTAGCCAGGCTGTTTTGTCGTTATTGAGTTATAGGATTTTTTTTTAGTAGCCTGGGCATTAATCCCTTATTAGATATATGATTCACAAATATTTTTCACCGGTGGCCTTCTCAATCCATGGATAGTGTCCTTTAAGGCACCAAAGTTTTCAGTTCTGATGAAGTCCAGTCTATCAGTGTGTGCCTATGTCTATCAGTCTGTGTCTGTGTCTATCAGTGTGTGTCTATGTCTATCAGTGTGTGTCTGTGTCTATCAGTGTGTGTCTATGTCTATCAGTGTGTCCTTTTGTTGTTGCCTGTGCTGTTGGCGTCACATCAACGCCTCTTTCTCAAAAGTCTGTTTTCTCCTTCCCACCTGTGACCCAGCAGGTATCCGCAGAGCCAGGCCGTGTTTCAAAATGCAGACATGCACACCACCAGCAGCAGCTCCTCGCCCCCCATCCTGCTGATGGGACAGGCGGTGCCTCAGCCCAGCTTCCCCACCGCCGCCTCCAGGCAGTCGCCCCTGCAGCCCGCACAGGCCCCGCAGCAGGCACAGCACTTCCTGCAGGTGGGCGCCACATGAATGCGTGAGGGCACAGGCCCCAGCTCCACTGCTCAGGTCCAGCAGGCTTTTCCTCCCTTGCTGTCAAGGTGGTCTAGTCCTCATTTACAAAATACATCCCGCATAGATTTGCATTTGAATCTTTATAGTCTATGAAGTTTATAATACTAAAAGTTTGTAAGCCTGTGCATATTTAGTATGAGAAATTTAGACTCAGCCATTATGCCTCCTAGGGTATGTGCTTAAAAGGTGCATCATCAAAAAGGAATTTTTATTATAGTGTCCATGTATTTTAGAGCAAAAATCAGACCCTGACTATTGCTTGTCAGACTTGTTAGTGTGTTTATACACAAAGTCTGATACAAATATAAAATTAAACCATGTTTAAAGATTCATCAAGCTTGCTGGATAAATACAAGATGAAGCATGAAGTCAGGGCTTTCCAGGGAAATGTGGGGTACATTTCCATGTGGTCACTACTTACTTCAAGCACGTGCCAAATCCACTGGAGCCCTAGAGCCAGTAATTGGGGTTCAGATGGAACAGAAGTGTCTGCTTGGGCTCTGGCCTTCCCTCCAACATAAGGCCAGAGCGCGTTCCTGCCCCAGCCCTGACCCTGACCTGTGCACATCCTCCCTGGCCTCCAGCCCCCACCACAGGGCAGGGCATCTCTTTCCCTTCACCCCCTCTCCACCCTGCTCAGGCACCTTCAAAGCCACAGGTGGGTATGGTGACTGAGACGTTGAAAAGTCAGTGGGATAAAGATGAAAGGAGTCGCCCTTGAAGGTCTTGAATGCAATTTAATTCCAAAGGTGCTAAACCATCTGTGATATACCTTTCAAAGTCCCCTAACCCCAAGCATGGTGGGAGGCAACTGAAGACTTCAGCATTGCATGTCTTATCATTTTGCAGGACACAAGCGATTTTTGGACAGGCTCAGGTGAAGTGAGAAGGCAGGGATGGTCTGGGCAGAGTTAGCGGCCTCTGTGTCTTTCTTCAGCCCTGGCAACGGACATGTTCACAGGCACCTGTACCTCCAGGATGTGGGGCTAAGAATGCACAACCAAATGCTAAGAGCGTTTGGGCCTTCTCGCTGCCCTCAGGGGCCTCATGGTGCACTGTGGGAAGACGGGATGTCACAGAGAGATGTCAGGCCCTGGGTTAGTGCCAGGGAAGAGCACTGTGGCTGGAGGCCTTCGTGGAG
>NW_027551558.1:5648179-5782246 GCF_008692635.1 Crocuta crocuta | reverse complement strand
CATGGGGACACCTACTGCAGAGCCACGGTGTGGATGGAGTGAATGGACAGGAAGGGACCGTGCTCCAACAGAGGGACAGACTGAGCAAAAGTGGAGGAGGAGGCGTGCCTGTGGTGTCCTGGGTTGTTTGGATGGGAGAGATTTCATGGATGCGAATAGTGGGAGATGGGGCTGAAGGTTCCAAAGTTAGAGGTTGACCAATGGAAGTTTCTGAGCTTCAAGTTAGGATGTTCCCCAATAGGTGCTGGCGAATGGCAGTATTTGGAAGTAGTTACCAAATCAAGGACCGTGGTGAAAAGTATGCTGACCGCATGTGTGTTTGGATTCTCTCCTGTCAGTTATCTGCATGTGGTCTCAGGGTCCAACATCCCAAAACAGATAGGCCACATGGAAGTCATGTGCACATGTTCAGGAAACCACGCCCCAAAGCCCAGCTCCTGGTCCACTGGCCCAAAAGAACCCCTGGTGCTTGGCTTCCAAATTCACACCCATCTGGGGGAGCCTCAGGCTCCTTTCTTCCCCACCCACCCTGCACCCCTGCCGCCACGAGGTCCCCACCCCCACCAGCCGTGGAGGCGAGTCCTGTAGTCTGACCACATGGTCATTGCCACCCCAGCATCTCCACGGAGGAGTTGCCAAAGCACAGAGGCACCTCTGGAGCCCTTTGTCTCTTCTTCACAGGTGCAGGCGCCGACCTCTTTGCACAGTGAGCAGCAGGACTCCCTACTTCTTTCCACCTACTCACAGCCGCCAGGGACCCTGGGCTCCCCCCCGCCGCCCCAGCCCCCGCGCCCACCCCGAAGGGTCAGCAGCCTGTCTGAGTCCTCCGGCCTCCAGCAGCCACCCCGGTAGTGCCCTGGCACGGAAGTCGGGTCACAATCAGCTTTAACCAATGGACAGACGATGGAGTGGCCCCAAGAGTGGGGAGAGGAGTTTAAATCCTTGGCTTTTATGCACAGTGCATACATTTCAGAACTCCTGGATGGTAACCTTCTCCGGAGCACAGCGGCCAGCATGTGACACATGATCAGGATACTGGCCGAGTTTCCCTTGCCTCTGTGTTTCTCGGGCACACTCTACAGCCATACTCAGATGGAAACCGAGTGCCCCACGTAAGTGTCGTTACTCAGTTTACCAAGCAGGTGGCACGGCTCACTGCGTCCTCCTGAGAGAGCGCACTGGTTGCTCTAGCTGGCTGTGGTCTGTCCACGCTTGCTAGCTGGCCTTCACTCTCTTGACCCTCTTTCCTTTGCATTCGAGAAGCACTGGGTCAGAGATCTGTTGAAGAGAGAGAATAAAGAGATTATTTTTCATTATTTTTAAATGGTTGTTTTTGTTTTAATTTGCACAGCTGCAGAGAGGAGATAACTTAGGCACTTTAGGTTTTAAAAATAATAAGGTCTCATGACTTCACATGGAGACCGCAGTAACAAAACCAGCCCACCAATCAGACGGCAGAGCTGGTCATTCTTCACCAGGCTGCACCCACACCCTCTGGCCTAAAACCTAATGGAAAGAGGTTCTTCACCCCATGCCCATTCTGGTGATTATTGTTTCCCCTAAATATAACACTGGACTGTTCCTGTTTACTTGGTGGATTGCAACTACAAAGGCCGACTCAAAGCAAAGCACAATCATGCAGCTGATGTTCCGGAATTCTGTTAGGAACTAGGAGACTTTGGAGGAAGAGGTTTCACAAGCCAGACAGGCCTGTGGAGCCCCAGGTCCCTGAGGAGACCCCACCACGCACCGGCCCCTTGAATCAGAATGCTGCATCTTTCTACAGATCTTTCATGATAAGACCGAGGATTGGATTCTCCTTTTCCAAATGCACTTTGCTTTTTTTGTATGTTTTGTTATGTTGAGATGTTTCTAAAGAAAAGGGTTTTATGTAATTAAAAGACGAAGTGTAGTGAACTGTACAGCTGTTGTAATAATGACCTATTTCTATATAAAATAAAATTGTATGGATTATGTGTAAATTATTTTGT
Organism: Crocuta crocuta; assembly: GCF_008692635.1. Taxonomy (NCBI): domain Eukaryota; kingdom Metazoa; phylum Chordata; class Mammalia; order Carnivora; family Hyaenidae; genus Crocuta; species Crocuta crocuta. The sequence continues at coordinate 5,780,255 of NW_027551558.1, read as the reverse complement.
ATCTGAGACACCAGTTCCTTTCCCAAATATAAAAGTATAAAAGTTTTCTTGTGTTTTTCTGTGAGTGGAAATTTTGTAATAAATTAACGAATTTGTACAATTTCCTCTGGAGGCAGTTTCTGTCCCTTGGTATATATGCATGCAGACATCTTCATTTTTAAATCTTTTCTTATTTCAAGATGTTTCTAAGGATAATCGAAGATACAGAAAAGGTGAAAGCAAGCAATGAATAAATCCAAGTTTTTTGAGCTGCAACATGTGCACCAGCCCATCAGGGTCCTGACCTTCATAACTAAAGGCTGTGCCGGAAAAAAGAGCAGTGGTTCACTGTAAAGATGACAGCACAACAAACAGAAACAGAAAAGGCTCCTGGAAACATCTCTGCCTTCTAGACATAGGGAATCTCTGGAGATGACTGAGACGTTCTGCATCAAAGCCGTCACAGCCCATAATTAAACTCACCCGGGCTGGAGTTCATGGGCTCCAACTGCCAACACTTAGGTATCAGTGATGCACGTGGGGTTTGTGTGTCTGTGTGTGAGAAGTGTGTACACGTGTTGATGGAGGGAGCTATAACAGTAGTACCTAGGAGACTTCTGCCAACTACAGACATTCCCTCTCTCCCATGAGGCCTCATCACACCGACATAAGGGTGCCCTGGCACACTATGATTGAGAGTCACTGAGATGAGGAGCCCTTTCCATAAACAGCCCAAGAGAACTGAGTTCCTTTCCTTGTTCCATTGCTAAAGTTCTGTGCTTCCACCTGCTTCCCTGTGAAATAGGGGTAACTCCTCTGTTCTGTGGCAAGGATCACTTTTCGTTGGCACAAGAGGCTATACGAATAAAATCATCAAAAAGGAGTTTTATTGTTCACAAAATTGCTGTATTCCTGAAAAAAGGTAAGTCTAAATGTTGTGCATGCTTTAGGATCATTTACTATGCTTTAAAGGAATCAGAAGTGAACCTTCTTTCTAAAACAAAAATTCTGGGGGGTGCCTGGCTGGCTCAGTCAGTGGAACATTGTGACTCTTGATCTAAGGGTCATAAATTCAAGCTCCATGTTAGGCGTGGAGCCTACTTAAATTAAAATTAAAAATAAATAAAAGAAATGTAGAGGCTGCTTTTAAGGCAAATGGACTCAAGAATGGAATATAGAAAGGGTGGACAGCGGCCCTGTGGCTGAGTACAAGCACACCCATCAGGTGACCCACCTCGAAATATCCACAGGCCCTAACTAACCAAAGGGCTACATACAGCCAGGTGCAGTTACCAAAAAAGGGGACATTCCATAACTCACCATACCTCCTCACCTCCCCTTTTTAAAAACAGCCCCCACTGTCTTGTTGCTAACAGCCTCTCTTTTGCTCTCTGGCCTGCCACTCTTTGTGGTGTATTCAATAAACGTCTATCACCTTTCTGCCTTGGGTGAATTCTTTCACCACCCACACTGCTGACCCCCATGATCCAATCAGGAGAGACACCACAATTTTATTCTTTTTTTTATGATNGAGTTCCTTATAGATTTTGGATATTAACCCTTTGTCTGATATGTCATTTGCAACTATCTTTTTCCATTCCGTTGGTTGTCTATTAGTTTTATGGATAGTTTCCTTTGCTGTGCAGAAGCTTTTAATCTTGATGAGGTCCAAACAGTTTATTTTTGCTCTTGATTCTTTTGCTTTTGGGGATGTAGCAAGTAAGAAATCGCTGCGGTGGAGGTCAAGGAGGTTGTTTCCTGCTTTCTCCTCTAGGGTGTTGATAGTTTCCTGTCTCACGTTCAGGTCCTTTATCCATTTTGAGTTTATTTTTGTGCATGGTGTGAGAAAATGATCTAGTTTCATTCTTCTGCATGTTGCTGTCCAGTTCTCCCAACACCATCTGTTAAAAAGGCTGTCTTTTTTCCATTGGATATTCTTTCCTGCTTTGTCAAAGATCAGTTGGCTGTATACTTTTGGGTCCACTTCTGAGTTCTCAATTCTGTTCCATTGGTCTATGTGTCTGTTTTTGTGCCAATACCATACTGTCTTGATGATGACAGCTTTGTAGTAGAGGCTAAAGTCTGGGATGGTGATACCTCCCGTTTTGGTTTTATTTTTCAGTATTACTTTGGCTATTCGGGGTCTTTTGTGGTTCCATACAAATTTTTGGATAGTTTGTTCTAGTTTTGAGAAGTATGCTGGTGCAATTTTGATTGGAATTGCATTGAATGTGTAGAGTGCTTTAGGTAGTAATGACATCTTAACTATATTTATTCTTCCTATCCATGAGCATGGAATGTTTTTCCATTTCTTTGTGTCTTCTTCAATTTCCTTCATAAGTTTTCTATAGTTTTCATCATACAGATCTCTTGTATCCTTGGTTAGGTTTATTCCGAGGTATTTTATGGTTTTTTGTGCAATTGTGAATGGGATCAGTTTCTTGATTTCTCTTTCTGTTGCTTCATTATTGGTGTATAAAAATGCAACCGATTTCTGTACGTTGATTTTGTACCCTGCAACTTGGCTGAATTCTTGGATCGGTTCTAGTAGGCTTCTGGTGGAGTCTGTTAGGTGTTCCACGTAGAGTATCATGTTGTCTGAAAAAAGTGAAGTTTGACTTCTTCTTTGCCAATTCTGATGCCTTTTATTTCCTCTTGTTGTCTGACGGCTGATGCTAGGACTTCCAGCACTATGTTAAACAACAGGAGAGACACCACAATTTAGACACCACAAAAAAGTCTGTGCTAAACTAGATGAACTATTTTGTAACTGAGCTGTTTTGTAAATTTGAAGGTTTATAAATCTGATTTTTCTGTATTTGTATTTTAATTGGCCATCGGAATCCTAAGTAAAGCAAGTTTTTTAATGGAAACAGCATATATATTGTACTGGGATTTTCAGGCTGGAAGTCATTGAAAGAGGGTGGAGTATAAACCATGCTACTAATTTAATTTAGCATTGCTTAAAGCTCATACACGTTCAGAATCTGGATAAACTCAGAAAACTCTTATTGTGCAACGTTTCTTTAAACCCACGTAACATCAAAAAAACACAAAAAACAACGCACATAACATCAGTGGAAGTTTAATCCCTAAGATTTTGATTCATTTAATTCTGCTCATTAAAATGTTTTGCAACCCTGTCTCGTTTCCAGAAAAATCATGACTTTTCTCTTTGGAAAACTGTAGTCTTGGCTCATAAGAAGTGGACGAAATGTGAACTTGAATACGCAAGTGTTAGAATGCTGCCACTGGACATATCTTCCTTTGGCGCCTTCATTCTGCACCACGAAACCCCTTTCATCTTAAAAACCTTCCAGTGGCTTTTCTTAGGAAGTCCCATTGGACCTTCCAGCTTAGCCCAGCACAAATCTACCCCAAAAGACCCTCTAGCACTTGAGGGTTTGTCGCCCTCTTGAAACTGGGGTCTTCTTCCTTGCTCCCCCCACAGGAAATCATTCAGATCCTGTTCATTTTAAAGATTCCCTGGTAATTACTAAAAGTAAAAAACATGGGAGAGAAGCCCAGCTAACAAATACTGGAGACTTACAAAGGACACAAAGTTCATCTTAAAGGTTTTGGTCTCTGGGAGGCCAGCAGTGACTGGCCTGACCGCTGAGGCTTGGGAAGGAAGAGGCTGAAAGAGCTTGCTGGGCTAAACTGAAACAGGAGAGCCCCAGCCAGGCTAATGATGATCAGTCCTTTAAACTAAATGGTTTTTATATGTCTGTTCAACCTTGACTTAAAGCAGCACAGTTGACATCTGAGAGGACTGTTTTGTAGATTTTCAACTGGTGGGGTCTATTTGCTTGAAAACTTCACCACTTTAGAGATCCAAAAAGATCCTACAATGTTTCAGAAAAAATAAAACATCACCAAGGAGGACACATGGCTTCTCAACAACCACACTGAAAGAAGACAATGGAGAATGCCTTCAAAACAGTGGGGAGAAATTATTTTCAACCTGAAATTCCATACAAGTCAAAACATTAATAAATTTGAGGGTTGATAAAAACTTTCAGGTATGTGAGGGCTCAACAACTTTAGCTCCCATCCTCCCTGTCTTCCGAAGCCATTAAATGGTGTGCTCCTGTGAAGTAAGGGAGTTCATCACGAATAAGCATGGACCCATGGATCAAACTGTCTTAGAATTCCCAAACTGGTTGATACCCAGTTTCTAGGTCTCTGGGAAGCTCTAGAATCATGCCTCTGGGCACCTCCTCAGAGCTCCCTATTGTTTCTCGCATCATATCTAAACCATTTGTTCAACTGGACTGCTTACTACTTCCCCAGGTCCCCTGAGAGTATGGCTTCTCTCCCAGCCTTTGTGCCCTAAGGGACAGCACTGGTGGAAAGCAACAGACTCCTTACTCTGTCTTCATCTGGCTCCTCCCCACTCCCCACTGCTCCAATAGTGAAACTTGCTAAAATCACTGATACTCTCCTGTTTGGAGAATCTAGTGGGCCCATCTGTTTTTGCCTTCTTTGTACCCTGTAGCATTTAGAACTTGTTGACCACTCTGGCTTCCTTTTGACTTAGAACATGTTCAACTAAGTCTTTTCCAACTGCTCCAATGACACGTTGCTAATTTCTTCAGCCCCCATCTCTTAAATGTAGTGAGTCTACACTGGTCTTCTCTTTCCAACTCCTCTTGATTTTACCTACTTGTATCTGTAAAATCGGTCTGCTTCTTTCCAAACCCAATGCAACTGCCTTAGTTCAGAGATCCTTACTCGTCTCTGTCGTGTAAATAGCTTCTTCCTACTAGTTTCCTTGCTACGATCTTGCCCTCCTGCTCCTAATCTATTCTTGACAATGTAACTGAGTTAATTCTAAAACAAATCCGATCGTGGCACTAAAACTTCAATGATGCATTACTCAAACTCTTGGGTAAGGCCCCACACTACCTCACCTCTCCGCCTAGAGTCCAGGAAGCCCTACGACTTCAGACGGTTCACCTGCCGCGCTCCACCACGTCTCAGCCAGGCTACCTCCTGCCCATCCTTTCAGCGCAGCACAAGCCTCCCTGCTTTCTGCACCCCCAGCCCACCCATGCATCGGGCCGGACACGACCCTCGGGTGGCTCCACCGTCCAGGACAGTAAGCACTCCCATTCAGGAGCGTCCCTGCTCGAAAAGGACCCAGCCAGGGCCGCAGCTGTCTCCGACTTCTACGGCACCGCCAGCCAGGCACGGCGCCGCTCCCAGGTGCAGCAAAGGTCGGCCGAATCAAGGGGACAATGGGAAAAACAAAGTAGCGCCTTCTTTTCCCGCCCCAGGTCCCGTTCAGCTGTGGGCCTGGGTTTTATTTCCCCTGAAGACTTAGAGGCAGAGCAAAGAGACCCCGCCGCGCCTCCAGGGCGCCGGAGAAAACTAGGCTGCTAGAAGGCGGGGGCCAAGCGCGCGCGGCAGGAACGCGAAGCCGCGACCCCCTCCCCGGCTCCGCCCCGGAAGCGTGCTCGCTTTTCCCCGCCCGGGCACCGCCTACTACGCAGCCTCGCCTCCCACTTCCACCCACCTCCGGGAGACCCGGAAGTTGTACGCGAGACGCCGCTTTCCCTCTCCCACAATACCTCGCGCTCTTCCTTTCCAACCCGGGCCCGGCAGAGTGAGTATGGCTGCTGGGTCCCGGCTTCGATAATCTGCTTTCATCCTCGCTCGGGGTTGTGCTGACCGGGACGGCGAGATTTCTTCTAAGCCGGCCCAGGAATCCGCGTTTCGCGGGGACGGGAATCCGCGCTGTTTAGGGGACCTGGGAAGGAATGTGGCCAGGCTTACGGGAGCCGAGCTTCAGGGATTTCTGGGGCGGGACCATCTGAGGGGCATGGTGCTTTGGCCGCGGAGTAACCGACTTGGCTTTGCCCATGCCTGGGACTTCGGGGCCCTAGCAGAACCCGCCGTACCCGGAAGCGTCCCGAGGGTGGCTTTGTGAGGCCGGGCTCGGGAGGGAGGACTTGGCTTGCGCTGGCCCCGCTCTGCTCTGAACTTCCTTGTCGCCTGGGTTTAGATGGCTCCCGCAAAGAAGGGTGGCGAGAAGAAGAAGGGCCGTTCTGCCATCAACGAGGTAGTGACCCGAGAATACACCATCAACATTCACAAGCGCATCCATGGAGTGTGAGTATCTCTGCAGTCGGTCCGGTGCCTTGCTGGTTGGGAATTTCCGAACTCACGCGTCTGGCTGTCACTCTGAAGTCTGTCTAGTTGTTTAAAAGCTAAAAATCCGGGTCTCTATTCCATATCTCCTATTTAAGGCTTATAGTGTTTAAAGCGTAGTCCTCGGAGGTTCGTGGCTGGAAACACAAGCTGAATAGTAGTTTCTGGGATAGACAGTTGGGGGGGAACTTGGTGGTGATAAAATCATTTCACAGGGTGCTTTGTAACTGAGTAAACCTGGGCAGGGTAACGGGTGTATAGGAAGAAATGCAGACCTGTTTTAAATCTCTCGACTCCGGTAAAGCTAACCAATTACCTGAAAAAGCTGTATTTACTCCAGCATGTGGACGTTTGAAGGGGATTCTTTTAGTTCCTGCCTCACACAAATACTTATTAACTAATGCTGGTTGAGTTTTGATACCAGAAGTGAGACTGTTAGACAAGAAAAGACTATGTCAGTGGAGTATTAGGGCAATATTTGTGCAAAGGACACATGGCTGTTGTGGATTTGTGATGGACAAGAACACTGGGAATTATTTTGAATGTTCTAGTTCTTAGGGGTTTTTTTTGGTTTGTTTTTTTTGCTTTTATGGTTTTTAGTTCTTAAGTTTGCTGCTGAAAATGGAGACCCAAACCCTTCTTATTCGTTAATTTTAAAACATCCACCAGCAAGCACATTTCCCCCCACTAGTGCATATGCAGATTTTCTATTTGGCTTAATCATAGCCTTGTAAAGAGAGACAAAGTAACCTTAAATTGAAGGAAAAAAATTATTTTGCTTCAGTATCCATAGCCCCAGTTTGCAAAAATGTTTCAAGTAGTTCTGTCAAGGTTCTAAACAGATATGATCCTTGAGCCTCAACTTGGACTTACAGTAAATAATTTTTCCTTAATTCCAAAGTTCACAAAGTGTTTCTATCCCAAAAGACCCCAAAAACAAATATGGAAAGGAGAAGGTGATTCATCCTAGGTCCTTGGGCATTGAGATGATATTTTCACACTGATCTTTAAACACTAGGGCACATCTGGGTGGTTTGGTCAGTTAAACGTCCACCTTTGGCTCTGGTCATGATCTTGCAGTTTGTGAGTTCGAGCCGTGCGACAGGCTCCATGCTGACAGCTCAGAGCTTAGAGCCTGATTAGAGGATTCTGTGTCTCCCTCTCTCTGCCCCTCCCTTGCTTGTGCTCTATCTCTCAAAAGATAAACAACAAAATAGAAATAACATTGGTATAAGCTGGAAAGTTGCTTGACTTTTAAGTATTATCTGCTTTCTATTCGGTAGAGTCTGTTGGCAATATTTCTCAGTAAAAATAAAACCACATTCTAATGTATGTGGAGCCTGTTAATACCTAAACATTAATTTTATTTGGCATGTTACTATAGCATTCTAGCCAAACACCTACTCAGGTTAAAAATAGTGTCAGCATTGAGACCAAATTTTAATTGGGCCGCCCATAAACTTTTACATTGGAGCCCTTTATTTTGCCTCCTGGAATATCCTGATATCATTCTGAAGTTTCAGTATTAAGCTCCTCAGAGCAATAGAGCAAGTGGTAGCTAAATTCTTAGGCCGAGTTACAGTCTGTCCCTTTTGGAAGAACCAACACCTTGTTAATTGGTTAAGGCAAAGACCCACACAAGGTCTGGTCCCCTTAACATCCGTTCTCGAAAATGATAGAGTATAACTGACAAACAAGAAACCAAAAACCTGGAGCCAGATTGGCTGAAAGTTGTGGACCAGGGCATGAGAAAAGATGGCTGTAGGTAAACTCACATTATTGGTGAAGAGCTTTGGGAAAGGCCTAGGTGTATGCAGAAACAAGACTGGTACATGTCTGTGTTCTAATACCGACTTCAAACTATCCGTAAATAGAAGTGAGGTCCCAAACAGTAGACATTCTGTCCCCAAAGCCTCTTCATCTAGAGACTTCAATAGTAATTGGCCCAGAGAAAAGGAGTGAGTCCTCATCAAATTGATAGCCCTGCTTCCCATGTCCTAATTTTGTAGATCTGTAGATAGCTATTCAGTGAGAAGCGCGGTACTCTGGAGTGTACTTACAAAATTGTCCTTGACCATTTTTCCAGTCTTCCTGCACACAGGAACATCAGCACCAGAATCTTAACAACTCAGGACTACCCAATGCCAGAGTCATACTAAGTCATTATAAAAGGTTTCTTTGGGAAATTGACTGAGTATGGTTCTTAAAGGATAAAGGGGCCAAATTCACCTAATACAGTGACCAGCGTTCATGTTTCTCTCTCCCCTTTTAAACTCATCTTTAATCTTAGATATTTTAAACACATAATCTACTAATAGTAAACACATTCATGCAAGGAATACCCAATCACTATTCTTTGGTTGGGTACATCTTGAAATAGTGGACTTAGTAAGGTGATGAGATAACAGTTGGGGTGGGGTACTTGTTCAGTCGTCTTTGAAACACTTAGAAATCTTGATGGTTGTTTTTTTTTCTCTTCTGCAAGGTCTTTTTCAGAAAACGCAAGCAGTGCAAAAGTAAATGACCAAAAAACTACATTTGGTCATTGTAGGTGTCCTTGTAGGTTACCAGCACTTTTGTTGCAGGAAGATGTCCTCTCAGTTCACAAGGAGCATCCAGTTCAGAACCAAAGTGACTCTCAGTGCTGGCGTTCGATTCCCGGCAGATTAACCTCCAAATCATCTGACAGCGAGATCCTGATACCGCCTGGAATACAGTACTGGGGCACACAAGTCAATAGTGGCCAGGGAAGGAATTTGAGGAGCCTTACTAGGCTGGAATTCTGAACCATTCCTTCCAAGGCTCTTAGTTGAGGGAGATGATTATAGTTTAGTTCAGGCCAGCAGACCTCTGACTTTGAGTATTCCTTTATAGTTTGCCTGAAGTAGGCTCTTTAACTAGTGATTGATGTGGTCACACTAATACTATAAATGCCTGATGGAGAATGTTTGTTTGGTTTAACAAGTGGAATATAGTACTTGGTTTTTTCATCTACTGTAACTCTGGATGCCTGGGATACTCCCCATTCTGATTAATTAATTCTGATTAATAACAGGAGCCATCACAGATTTGTGCACAAGTGGGGTTATTGCCACACACCTGGATTTCTCCTGTGATCCACAGTGCCATTGGGGCAGTCTCTGAGGCTTGTTGAAGGCACTGGTTTTTTTGTTAGTTTTTTGTTTTTAAACATTCATTCCATTTTTCAGAGAGAGACAGAGTGTGGGTTGGGAAGGAGCAGAGAGCAAGGCAGACATAGAATCCTAAGCAGGCTCCAGAATCTGGGCTGTCAGCCCGACGTGGGACTCGCATCCACAAACCGTGAGTTCGTGACCTGAGCTGAAGTCGAATGCTTAACTGAGCTACGCAGGTGCCCCTGAGAGTTTTTAATAACAGATGTTACACAGCAGAATAGTCTATTGAGGCACCAATCTGTGGAGCAAAATTTCTTACACTGTAATGGGCATTCTCTTTATCTCAAAAAAAAAAAACAAAAACATTTATTTTGTGAGGGATTGAATGAAATGTGGGTCAGTACCCACACTGGGCTTCCTACTTCAGCATTGCATTCCCAGCCAAGTGTTGATTGTGTGTGAGCCCAGGAACATCATGTGCAGTGACTTCTAGGTCAAGAATCCAGTCTTTTTTTTTTTTTTTAATGTTTCTTTTTGAGAGTGGGGGAGGGGCAGAGAGAGGAGACAGAATCAGAAGCAGGCTCCAGGCTCTGAGCTGTTGGCACAGAACCTGATGCGGGGCTCGAACTCACAAACCTTGAGATGACCTGAGCTAAAGTCGGACTCTTAACCTACTGAGCCACCCAGGTGCTCCGAAATCCAGTGCCTTTTTGCATTGATATTGCTTGGGAGTAACCACATTTCCTTCTCTCCACCCCTTTATTTGGGACATTCATACATTTGTTTGGGAGCACATCAAGCACTTAATTGTATTAGACACAGTCCTGGACTCTGCAGATTCATTAGGAAATCAGAAACCCTGTCCTTCAAATTTATTTAGTAAGGGATTAAGATTCAAAGTGGTAAAAAGTACCAAGTGAAAAGCCACTCATCTGTGAAAGTGCATGCTGTATTAAAGGCCATACGGATGATGGAACATTTGAAAATTGTAGGTGTGAAACAAGTTTTTCAGGCAATTTGTGCTTTGTTCTAAAACCCCCAACTGAAGACCTGAATCCCTTAGTCATTTCTCAGTCCCAACTTGATAGGTAACAAGTGATAGTTCATTGTTCACTCTTCTGTGGGAATGCTTTATTTCTTTTTTTTCTTTAACTTCCGAACATTCTACAGTCTTGTCCTTTTCTCATTGCTCCTCTAGCTGCTAACCTTGTGGTTCCTCCTCACATCCTCTTAATCCTCCTTCCATCATCCTCTTAATGCTGAAGAGCCCCAAGACTGTCTTCTCTCTATGCTGGGTAATAACGACTGGCTGCAGGGCCTCATATCCAACTACTGTTGGTTTGAGTATTTATTCATGCATCTCAAACTTCACAGGGTCCCAAACCAAGCTCCTGGCATTCATCTGCACCCCTGACTTTCCCATTCCTCTTGTGGCTTTCCCCTTTTTAAGTCATTGTCAGGTGAGCATGTCGTGTTGCCTCTGCATGCCACATTTAGACCAGTGGCCTGGTCCCATCACCGTTTTCTCTCACTTGAATAGTTATAGTTAGCAGCTTCCTGCTCCTGGGTCCCTCCTTCATTCCCAAACTCCTGGCCCATTCTCAAACCCTCTGTGGGCTTCCTGACTTACTCAGGCTAGAGGCCCAACAACTTTGATTCCACATGAGCTGGCAACTTATTTTCTTAATTAATCATACCAGACATTCAGGGTAGCTGTTTTGTTCTTGTTTTGTTTTTACTTTTTTTCCTTCTGCCTGAATGCTTTTCTGAGATTCCTAAATGGCTGTTCTCGTGATCTGCAGATCTTGACTCTAGTATGTTCTTGGCCATCTTATTTAAATCTGCATTCCCTTTCTCTAATGTTCCCTCTTTTTTCCCGGTTTTATTTTTTCTCTGTAGTACTTGATACCATCTCTTTTACTCCATATATTGCCTACATAAGCTACCTGGTTAGTGGGATTTTGTCTGTTTTACTTACTGCTGTTATTTCAGGCACCTTTTATTTCTAGATGGTCATATGTTTAAGTGAATGAACTGAACTTGCCTGATGGGTTCTAGAAACAGCAAGGAGGCTAAGTGAGGTGGAGTAAAGGGAGTAGGGAAGGTGGTAAGAGGTGAGGCACAGGGGACATCTTTTGTAAGCATGGGAAATCACTGAAGGTTTTAGACCAGAATTAAGTCACTCTACCATGCTCTGTGTGTTACCTGTATTGGATTTCATAAAATTCACTTCGTCTAACAAGTTAAGCACCTGTTACGTCCCAGGGCCTGCATTGGGTTACAGGGGTGAATGGTTGACATGACCCCTTCTCTGATCTTCAGTCTTAGGAGCACTTTTTTAGACTTTGCTCCCATTTGAAATGGCCTTCGCCTGTCCAAATACTTGACCACTTCAGTTTGTAGTAAAGTTTTGCTTTTTCACATTTTTTTACTTAATTCAAAGTATAAAATTCAAATGAATTTGTATACCCTCATTTAAACAACAGGTTAATAGTATCTAACTCAGAGTTGAAACAGACATGAGTTAATGACCATGCCTGACCTATGCTAAGAGCTCCAAAGAATGAACTGTTGTCTTCATATCTCTTGAGACGAAATGTGTAGTTTCCAAAAACATGCCATGTCTTAGGGTATGACAAATAATGTGTACTTTGAGCTGAGAACACTTTTAGTTTTATAATGTAAATATTTTATGTTCAAGCATATCCTATTCTTTGGTTTCGCTAGGCAGATGGTGTTAGAGCATAGGGTGTTTTATCAGGAAAGAATTGTGTTAGCATATCTTAGGATCATATGCAGAGCTCTTATCCCACATCATTGAAAGTAGGTTGTGCATTTTCTGTTTACCAAATATAACACAAATTGCTGGGCATTACACACTGGTGGAAAAAAGGATTATTATTATCTTAAGGCTTTGGTTTGGATTTGTTTCATGAAAACAGGACATCATATGTTATATATTTCATTTAATTTTGTACTTAATTTATTTTCTTTGATTCTCAGGGGATTCAAGAAGCGTGCCCCTCGGGCACTCAAAGAGATCCGGAAGTTTGCTATGAAGGAGATGGGAACCCCAGATGTGCGCATTGACACCAGGCTTAATAAAGCTGTCTGGGCCAAAGGAATAAGGTGCTAAAGTTATCTGTGTTATAAGATGAACTTTTAAAATTACGCTAGCTTAACCAACTCTGCACAGTCTATGTAAGTTCAGTGGTCATTCGCTAATGCACACGGAAATATTTCCTTAAAATGTGCTGGTGAATCAAAGGGTAGGGTAGCCTCTGCGGGGAAGCCCCTTGATGTGTTATTGGAACTGAGACTTCGGTGATAAAGAGCCAGCAGTGTTAGGGTCGGTAAGAGCATTGCACAAAGAATACACTTGGCGTGAGCTGGAACAAGTTGATGAAGATGGAGTACAGTAAGTGACTTGAATAGTGAATGAAGATGGAGTAGGAAGGGAACAGACTATATGGCATCTTGTTTTCATGGCAGAGTTTGGATCTTGTCTCTAGACATAATGGGAAACATTTGGCACAGTGGTTTTCACCAGTAGGCAGTTCTGGTGTCACTACTAGAGGTTGCCACAGGTCAAGGGCTCTGCTGTATACCCCACGTTGCACAAAGCAGCACCCCCACAACTATCCAGCCCAGTTGTCAGGAGTGCCAAGCCCTCCTTATAAGCAGGAGAGTGGTTTTTGCTGTGGAGGATGATGTAATGTGCTGGAGTGGACCTAAGTGATAATATTAAGACTGCATCGGGGGGGAGGGGGCTTTCTGCCTCTGGAGTTAGAGGGATGACAGAGGGGTCTGAGATTCATTCAGCCCTACAGTTGCTGTCATTGAGCATTCTAGTAGAGAATATCTGTCTAATAAAGGGGTGGCCAAAGAGGTTCCTTGAGATGATTGGGGCAGGGGTGTCAAAAGCCAAGAGGAGTCCTGAGTCTTGGAATGCTTCGTGTCCTCAGACCAATAAAAGGAGGTAGTCTGTTGTAATGCTGCTAAGGTTGGATGTGAAGAGACAGTTGTGTGCATAAGGTAGAGAAACTGAACAGTCACTAGTTTTTGTGTTGAATGTATCCTGCAGTGTTTGGTGTTTCTCCAAATTTATACTGAACATAGACAAATCATATATGTAAGATTTGGGTGTTAGTGGGAAGAGGGAAAAGAACTAGCATGTTTGGATCCTTGTTTTAGCATAGGTTGAGTATCTGTGGTCGCTGCATGCTGAGACCGCATTTAATGTCCACATGTGGGTGTTTCTTTTCCAGGGAACTGCTGTCTACTTGTAGTATCTGATCAGATTCAAATAAAGGACAGAGCACAGATGTGGGGAGAGGAGGTGTCAACACCATTAGCAGTTATTTTCTTGATAGGAGGCATTGACTTTTAGCACGGTTATATCTTTATTAGGAATGTTCCATACCGTATCCGTGTGCGGTTGTCCAGAAAACGTAACGAGGATGAAGATTCACCAAACAAGCTCTATACGTTGGTTACCTACGTACCTGTCACCACTTTCAAAAGTAAGTTGAAATCCCACAAAGCTGCTAGAACTAGAAAAGCAGCCTTAGCCCTTTTAGAACCTGAATTCATGTCCCGACTGATTTGTGCCACCTGTTTCTTAGAGGCATAATCACTGTAAACCTTTGTCATGGTGTGGGAAATTGCAGGAAGATACAAAACAGATGCATATTTGAGTTGTAAAAGTGTCATATAATACTAGCCTACGCCCTTCAAAAGCGGGTTTTTGGAACCTTAAAGTTCCAGGTATGGGGATGGAAATTGGCTGACTCCCACTTCTTTTGCAGATCTACAGACCGTTAATGTGGATGAGAACTAATTGCTGATTGTCAAATAAAGGTATTTCTGCCTTTCTGTTTTCGTTTTCCTTTTCTAGTTGCAGTGTACAGTTGACTCTTGAACAGTGTGGAGTTAGGGGTGCCAATTCCCACAGTCGAGTACCCAAAACTTAATAGACTTACCAAAAAAGTAAGCTAGAAGGAAAAATGTCTTTAAAAATTTGGTTTTACATTTATTTGTTTTTTAGAGACCAAGCACAAGTGAGGGAGGGGCAAAGAGAAAATGAGACACAGAATCCAAAGCAGCGCTGGGCTCCAAGCTGTCAGCACAGAGCTTGACATGGGTTCAAACTCACAAACTGAGATCATGACCTGAGCCGAAGCTGGACACTTAACCGACTGAGCCACACAGGTACCCTGAAAAATGTTTAAATCAAGAGAAAATAAATTTACAGTTCTCTATCCAAAAAAACCCCACATGTTGGGGCACCTGGGTGGCTTAGTAAGTTAAGCATCTTTCAGCTCAGGTCATGATCTTACGGTTGGTGGGTTCGAGTCCCACATCAGTCTCTGTGCTGTGTTGCCTTCTCTGCCCCTCCCCTGCTCGTGTGTGTGCACTCAAAAGTAAACGTATAAAAAAAATCCACATGTAAGTGGACCTAATGCTATTTCGGGGTTAACTGAAATATCTTTATGCAGTTCCTAATTCCGTAGGATCACATGGAGATCTTTTCATTTAAAGGGGATGCCTTTGTGTGCCCCTTCTGCCCATTAAATGGGTTTTCTGAGTATCTGGGTAGAGTAGAACCTAAGCAGGTTTTAAAAGTGATTTTGAAATGCATTGTGCCCTAGGAAAATGGTATCTTAGGTATCTGAGACATTGGGGATATACTTAATTCTAGGAAACATTTTTCTAGAGACTGGCATGTAGAAAGAATTCAGTTGCCATTGGCCACTTTACACATTTTAACAGATTTAAATGATGGAAGTATCTTAGACTTAATATATTTGATAGCTCATTAAGCTTGTTTTTAATATGATTTACTTATGCTTCTGTTTATATCTGTATTGAGTATACCTGTCAAAAGGTATAGAATAGCCAAATCAGTTCTGCTGGATTAAGCCAATTAAGGCTTCTATATAGTTTATACTGTATGTACAGTTCATTTCTTTGTAATGGTCCCCTGAAGTATTTTTAAACCCCATTAATGTGGAACCAAAGCTCAGAGGTAAAGTTTCAGGTAACCATAATAAAATCCACTAAATTGAGCCTGAAAGCAGTGTGTTGTGGGGATTATATTTCATAAATGTTTAGACCCCTGGCATATATCGAATGCTGTTGTAAAGAGGTCCTTCATTTTTGAAGCCCCAGGGGTAAGAGTACTACATAACCACAGTGGGGAGTTGAGCACCTACTACAGTATCACTATTCAGAGAACACAGACTGGGGGTAATGGTAGAGAACCTCTAGACAAATAAATTATAAACAAGGACCAAGTCAATACAAAACTTTCTTATTAAAAAAACTTTGAGGCCAACGTTGAAAGCATGGTTTGTACACATTTTTGGAAAGACAAAGTGAGTACAACCAAATATATTAAAATGGTTTCAATTACCAGCATTGAAACAAAATTAGTGCAAAAGAAAGCCAAATACAATTGCACAGATAGTAGCGCTTGGATCTTGAAAGTGAACTTGATTTGTAACTTCTCCCATTACCCAAGTGAAAAGTGAGAACTTGGGCTCTTGTCTCTGGTTTAGTATGATACATTCAACTTTTCTGTTGCATGTGAGAACAAAAATCATACTAGCGTCACAGCAGAAGTGCCCATTTCAGCCAATCTGATGAAAGTGAAACAGCAAGTCACAGCATTGAGGGAACTAATGTACAGATGCCCTATACCACTGATGGGATCCAACTGATAATTCTCTTAAAAAATAAACAAATGCTTGAGGGTTGCATCAGTTCCCCTGGCCACAGTTGTGGTTGTCAGGTTGCTTATCCAGATACCCAGCTTATAAAATACGCTCAAAATGAATTGGACTGAAATGAGCATTGAAGGGCTGACCCCTACAAAACGGGTCCAGGCTTTGGTATGGCTGACTTCTCTCAGCAAACCGCTATCTTGCTACACATTATTCAGCTTGAGTTCAGGCTGTGATGGGCGGCTCATTTCAAAAGTTTTGAGACTGTATTGATTGGTCTTGGCGTTTTCAAGTTTGGATTTAATGTCCAGTGGCTTTTCAAAAAAGTTTACTAATGACTGTTCAGTCAGAAGTGAAGCTAAAATATGTTCAAGGGAGACAGTCCAGTCCCCTTCTGCCTCTTCAGGAAATGTCCGGGAGCCCTGGGGAATCTTCTCAGTGTTGGTGTCTGCAAAAACCGAGTCCTGCTCTGGAGAAAGAGCTGAAGCCCGCAGCTCCTCCCCACCTTCCTGGGAGCAGCTTCCAGAGCTGCTGCTCCGCTGCCCCACTTCCCCAATCTGTAGCAGCAGAGTGGTGACTGTGGCAATGGCTTGATACAAATCATTTTCTTCTGGATCTTCATGGAACATGCTGTACAAAGTTTTACAGAACTGGATAAATTCTCTCTGAAATTAAAAAATACATAGCAACATAACCAGGATAGAAGTATAATTTTTTTTTTTTTTTTTTTACTTAAAAGTTCTTGGAGAAAGCTACAGAGTAGTCTTTGAAGCAAATAAGATAGTTTGCCTTTCTACTCAGAAAAGTACTACCAACAGTAACTCAGGGAATTTTACCAAACTCTTAGAAGTGTGCTCTTTGTTTATACAGCAACTATTAAGAAATCTGTGCACCCTAGAGCCAAATCAACTTGTTGAAACAGATCCAAAAGCTATAGAGATTTGTTTACAATGATGTTTAATCTAGGATTTACAATAGAGAAAATGTTGGATGTTTAAATATTACAGCTAGGGGCGCCTGGGTGGCTCAGTCAGTTAAGCATTTGGCTCGGGTCATGATCTCACAGTTCGTGAGTTTGACCCCTGCGTCGGGCTGTGCTGACATCTCAGAGCCTGGAGTCTGTCTTCAGACTCTGTGTCTCCCTCTCTCTCAAAAATGAAATATCTAAAAAAAAAAAATGTTGTGACTAAATAAGATGATGGCTTGTTCATCTGATAGGATACCAGGTAGGAACTTAAAGCTGTAAAATGAAGCAAAACAGTGATGCCCGATGCGTTTTCAAAATATATGCACGCTGCTGCTCAAACAGAGAATCTAATGTGATGAAAGGCACGTCTAGTGGGATTTAGCTACACATTTACTCTAGGAATAGGAACATGGTTGAGACCTAATTTAATTTGGGAAAGGGGTGCCTGGGTGGCTCAGTTGGTTAAGCTTCTGACTCTGGATATCAGCTCAGGTCCTGATTTCATGATTTGTGAGATTGAGCCCCACACCGGGCTCTGCTGACACTGCAAAAACCTGCTTGGGATCCTTCCTCTGCCTCTCGAAATAAACTTCGTTGATACCCTGTGTATCAGAATGTTAGTACTGGTAGCCCTGGGTGATGAGATTTAACTGGTTTTCTAAAGTGAGGTAGAGTTGACATACAGCATTGAAATGTGACTATATTCAAGAAGGAGAATGAAAATTTGAAAGCCACTCCCCAACAAAGTAGAGCAACATTTCTGAAGTATTCTAAGAAATGTGTATGCCTTGTATTCTGTGGTCAAAAGTGACCAAGAAACACTGCATGCTAAATTCTACTCTTGAAGGCTCACAGTCCACATCAGCACCAAAAAGATCGATAAAGGAATATTTCCAACTGAAAGCCTACATTGCCTAAACTTTGGGAGGAATCCTTTAAATATTTCCCTCTTTTAGTCACCACAGTGTTTGGCTCATGGCAGTTACAAGATCCTTTAAGTTTTGGAAGTCGAGGGGCCCAGTTCAACTTTTAAGCTTACCTCTGAACAAACTGGCAAAATGGTTAATTCTCTGCACAGAGTAAGATTCATACCTGGCTCATTTTGGGCAACTCTTTCTCAGTTTTATCTTTTTCTTTGGCTAAATCCTTAATCATCTGCTTGAGCTGTTTCTGATAATCAATTGCATCACCTTAAGAAACAGAAAACAATATATACTTTAAAACTCAGGGAAAGCAAAAAGGAACAATGTACAGTGGGGTAGTGACGGTGGGACGCCACCAAACATGTTTTAAACGAACTGAAAATAGAGTTCTACAGCTGATGAATGGAGTGGTAGCTGCATGACTTCTCTTGCTCCAAAAGAACCCCTCAAATCTTGGGCAAGAGGTGGTAGGGTCGAGGGACAGTCCCTTAACACACTGCCACTTGAAAACTTTCTGGCCTCTGGAAGCAATAGGCTGTTGATTCACAGTAGGTAGGGCGGGACTAGGTAAGTACAGCTTCTAAGAGCTGTGAAGTGGCTTCTAACAACTGCAGGGAAGTTAATGAGCTACATACCATTTGACTTCCCAAAAACCAGCGGTCTTGATGTCGACAATAGAGGATTCTTTAATGGGGACTGGCTGTCTCGATCATTTTCAGTGAGTGCTTTAAAAAAAATTACATTGAACAAATTATTGCATGTTAAGCAAACCCAACCATAATTTTAGCTTTTTATGTAATTAAGAACTAAAGGCTAAGCCAATAGCAACCACTCCCTCCCCACCCCCTGTGGGCTGCAGGGACTCTGAACCCATGTGTACACCAAGCACTGTCTGGATACCCAGTAATGAAAACAACACACCACATAAAGCTTTTTTCTGGGTTTACGTAGACATAATTTTAATTAATGAAATACAAATTCATAGGACATTGCTGATACCTGGAGAAACAAGGTAGTAAAATCTTATTTTCTAAAATTTAAAATATGTGTCTGAATATACATACACACAAATTCTAGAAATATACAACTAAATTTCTGGGTGGTGAGATTAGCATTTTAAACTTCATGGCATCATTTTCCACAGCATATACTAAGTTTCAAAAAAAAATTACTGAATCGAAAGCATTTTATCATTGCTAGTTTTCTTGAAATATACAAAAATAGTCCTACCAGAATCATTATACTATTGATAATAGAAAATGGCACAGCTGTTTTGAAAAACAATCTGGCAGTTCATCAAAAAGTAAAGCACAGAGTTAACCATTTGACCCAGAAATTCTACTGTTACGTATATACCAGAGGGAAATGAAAACCTACCCACTCAAACTTATACACAAATACTTATAGAAGCATTGTTCACAAGAGCCAAGAATAACCCATGTTCAACTGATGAGGGAATTAGGACATAATTATCAAATGGAGTATCAAATTCAGTCATAAAAGGTGTAAGCATGGAGACAGGCTACAACATGGAAACAGTGAAAGCCACACAAAATGGCAAATTGCATTATTCCATTTATAGGAGAAATCTAAAACAGGCAATTCTATAAAGACAGAAGGCAGTGCAAAATGGATTGGTAGCAACAGCAAAAGGGTATGGACCTTTTTAGAGTGATGAAAATTCGTAAAATTATGATGATGGTTTAAAAATACTAAAAATCAATGGGTTTTGTACACTTTAGATAAATGCACTATATGGTATGGGAACTACAGATCAAAAAGCTCTTATAAAAAACAATTACAGGGGTGCCTGGGTGGCTCAGTGGGTTAAGCCTCTTGACTCTTAATTTCAGCTCAGGGTCTATCTCACAGTTTGTGAGATGGAGCCCCACTTCCAGCTCTGTGCTGACAGCACAGAGCCTCCTTGGGATTCTCTCCCTCCCCTGCATGTAAGTGCACTCGCTCTTTCAAAATAAATTTAAAAAAAAAACAATTATAAAGAATTACGGACACAGGATCCTCCTACTTTGCCACTCACAGAATAAAGGCGAAATCCAGTTGTAATACAACAAATATCCCCAAGATGGCACCAAAGCCTTGATAAGGTACTTCCTTCCTACTGGGGTTTGGGGGGGTGGGAGTGGTTTAGGGTTTAGTTCTGGGGGGTTTTCTTAACAGATGTTAAGTCATTTTTCCAGGCTTGTACAAAAATTCTACACAGTGGCACATGTGAGCATCCATTCGTTGAACACAAGGAAGATTATAAACCCTGGATGGTACTTAGGGCAGTCATGATGGAAGCTTTTTTAGGTAATAGCTGCTAGATGTCAAGAGGATACTGGATCTCTAATGCCTCAAAGAGGTGAAATGTGTACACAAGCCACTAACAAAATGCTCTAACAGAAGAACCAATACACACAAATGTCATGGGAGCATAGAGAGGAATGGTTAATTCAAGAGGAGGGTGAATGTCCAGAAAGGAGACAGATAAACAATCACTGAAGAAAACTGTTAATCTATCAAAAGAAATAGAAGGTACAATGCATTAAGAAGTAGTAAAGGTTGTTTACAGTCTTTAAATGTACTTTCCACCTTTTAAAATTAGGTATCTGAACTTTCATGATAAATGTCACATTTTTGC
This sequence comes from Crocuta crocuta, assembly GCF_008692635.1. NCBI lineage: Eukaryota > Metazoa > Chordata > Mammalia > Carnivora > Hyaenidae > Crocuta > Crocuta crocuta. The sequence continues at coordinate 5,759,733 of NW_027551558.1, read as the reverse complement.
GTTCTGATGTGTAACTTGCAATTCAAGACTATAAATGAATTAAGAGTCATTTCTATTAAAGTTTTCATTGTGTCTCACTTCAGGTACTGTACAAGTTAAAATCTCTTGAAGGATTTACATTTGTTCTATTTCAAACTTTTATTATAATATGGTAGATAACTTCATGGCTTCAGTAAATGCCACCAGCAGGGAAGTCTCTGTGGCTTCAAGGACTTCGTCATCACCACTGCTATGTTAGTCACCTTTCTAAATGGGATTCTTGTGGAAGGGAAAAGCTGATTCTATTGCCTCTTAGCTCTGGTAGAAGAGTACATACACTACTTTCAAGACAATTTGGTCGTCAGATGCAGTTGAGACACTACAGTCATCAAAATAATACCACTCTCATATTTTTTTCTTGCAAAAACAGAATAGTGCCTTCCTAGCCCTTCACAGTGGTTGAAAACAGCAACCAAATTAGAGCGGCCAGGACTTGCAATTAGATTAATTAGGAATTCCAATATATCCAAGTCTCTTAGGAAAACCAACTAAAGTATCCAACTTGGGTCTCAAATATCTAAGAAAATCACTTAAAGGGCGCCTGGGTGGCTCAGTTGGTTAAGCACCTGACTTCTGTTCAGGTCATGACCTCATGGTTTGGTGAATCTGAGCCCATCAGGCTCTCTGCTGTCAACGCAGAGCCCACTTCAGATCCTCTGTCGCCCTCTCTGTCCCTCCCTTGCTCCTCTCAAAAAATTAATAAACATTAAAAAATTTTTTAAATGAATGTAAGTTTAAATAAAACACGTGCTGTAAACAAGTCCTGGATGCTATGATCCAATTTTCTTAATGGCTTATTGACAATTTGGGTAATACCAAGGATTTTCAGTGCTCAGCTCTTCTAAAAGGTTCAATGCAATACTACAGTTTCATAAAAGATATTTTAGGAGGTTTGTATTCTACACTTCATATTTTTCAAAATCCTTTTTTGGCATTTCCAACACCAATCAAAACAGATCTTCGGTCTAGCTTAAGCTATCACCAAAATGACTGTGCATGGTATAATTTCTGATGTCATTGTCAATGACAGTTGTTAAGCTGCTTCAGTTGTTAAACTAGAATGTAATCTTATTTTTGTATGTCCTGTGAAAAGCTGACCTTTGAATGTTTGCTTCTTATATCATCAATTATCAGCATCATCTCCTCCAAGAGACTATATCCATTCTCTGAGAGTTGTTCTTGATCTTGGCTGGATTCATCACTTAGCTCATCTGTTTCCACTTCACTTGGTGAATCCTTTTCATGTGTGCCATTTGAGCCATTTCCATTAATAATTTGGTCCTTAAGGCAGTGCAGGTGTCTTTCAGTTTCTTGGATTCTAATAGATACTTTGATGTATTAACACATTCTCAAAAGCAGAGTAGTTGACAGAGTTTATCATCAGTATTGTTTTTTAGTGTAACCATAAGAAAAGGCTAACCAAAAAGTGGAGAAGCAATATGGTGGGTGTAACTTGGGTGCCAAACGTTTCTCTTAGGCAAACCATGGTCATCACATGTTCCATTATCTTTGGTCCTGTTGATGTTAATTTCACACACATTCCATTTCACAATACTGCTAAGGTTTTCATCTGCAGTAACTATAGTGTGAAATCTATGATTGTATATATCCATTCCTATCATCTGATATGCCACTACTCTTGACAAAGCAGACAATGTCTCGCAAAGATCATGTGTATTTCTACTGTACTGCATAGGTTTAGAAAGTGGATCCATTCTAAGTAAACTTAAAATAGATTTTATCAAGTAACAAAATGGGGGGGCGCCTGGGTGGCTTAGTCGGTTGAGCGTCCGACTTTCGCTTGGGTCATGATCTCGCGGTTCGTGGGTTCANAAAAAAAAAAAAAAAAAAAAAAAAAAAAAAAAAGAAAATGGGTCTAATGGTACTGAAATCTTACAATACTCAGGACTTCTTAATATTAATTTTCATGCCACCATTTATATTGAAATATTACATGCAATTCCTGATTAGGACTTTTAAAAAATGATCTTCTCAAAACAGGCTGTCACTATTAGTGAAAACTATTTGAACAAAAAGCTGGAAGCATCATCACTGAGAATTTGGCTCAAGTGTTTTTTTTTTACATAAAGCATGAGCATCACACAGCTTCTCCCTTACTGACAAATGTAATACAGATTTTTTTGGGGGGGCTAATATGACTGGATTTTGAATCCTATTAATATTTGTTACCTCAAATATTTAAAAATAAAGCTTTACCTCTTTTGTACACAGATACTGCTATATTTGTCTATTGTTAGGTTTCAGATTTCAAATTCTAACACTGACTAAACATCACTGATTAAGCATTTGTAACATCATTCTTGAATTTTTGCTTTGAATCCATACTTTGTTACTACATGTTAATTTATTTTCATGTGTGCTTTCAATTTTCAATTAAGTTCATTCAGATCTTCAACATGAAATCCTTTCTAAAATAACCATCTTTAACCAAATGGCAAATTGGAATTATCTGTAAGACTTTTTCCTTTTAACTCCACTTCTTGACAAAACCCTTCCTTTGGACAGCAGATTCACTTTTGTGCGTATAAGGCCTCAAAAAGAAACCTATTTCTTCATGGAAAGACTGGAGCAGCTCAAATTTTATTAGTTTCAACACTTGAAGATCATTTACTATGGATCCAGACCAGCAGGACCCCTTGGGGAGAGCTGCTCTGCAAACATAATGTATTCCCTGAATCTCGGCATTTCTAGGACCTGGGGGTATTATGTTCCTTTACAGAAAGCCTCCGGTGTCTCATTTGTTTGTGCTCATTTACCATTTCCAGTAGAGCATTCTTGGTAGCTTGCTTTGATGCTTCTAACGAATCTAATGTACTTCCAGAAAATGGTCTTCTGGAAGTCCAATTAGTATAATTCACGGAGCAAAATCACCAATATCTTAGATTTATCAGTCTGCAATGAAAACTCCCAATTTAATAATCTTCTGGAATAATGTTCATCCATATGGCTGTCACCTGATATGGCATTCAATCCTCTGAACTGTTTCTCTTCTATCTCCTCTACTAAAGAAACAGTGTTGCAGTCACTATGGAGCCAATAAAGGAGCTCTTCTGGAACTATGAGGCCCTGGGCTTAGCACTTTGCATCAGAAACCTTTGTAAGCAAGCTCACAAAATCCCTTGGCCTCCCATAATACCCTTGCAGAGTTAAAAGCAAGTGCTCTGCACGAGGTGGGTGTGTGAGGCCAGGGGCTGCTGTGCTTAGTTTGGTACCAGGCCTCCCTAATCTGGCCAATGAGACCTTAGTCTCTGAGGGTACAAATTCAAACTTGTAATCCTCAGTATACCTCCTAATTAATTAAGACTTTTCCCCCACTAGTGTGTTTGTCCCACCTTTACTTAAAAAGTTATTATGATGGGAAGTAAATATTTGTTAAATTTAAATGTAAACTAAATGTACTGTGGATCTTCATGGCCTTAACAAATTGATGCCTAAGTAGGTTTTGGGTTATCTGCATTATTAAGACTTTCTTTAACTGCATCAAAAATTCAAATGTTAAATATAGGTAAGCAAAATAACATCAAATATTAATTTCCACTTAATTTAAAAATTTAAATTTGGAGTCATAAAATAAATGTTACAATCCCATATATTCAAAACGTTTTTGAAAAATTGATTTTCAAAAGCCATAAAGGTCTACAAATGTCTGTTAATGAATTAATTAAAACATGTCTTTTAGAAATAAACTTGTAATTGTGAAATAATTCAATATGAAGTTAGATCAAGAATCAAATATCAATCTCAAATGATAATATCAAAAACCAGTAAGTTTAAAGATATATTACACTACAGTCAAATGGGATTTCATTCCCAGAATGTAAGGGCAGTTTAATGTTCCCAAATCAACATGATATGTCATATCAACAAGAGGAAGGATAAAAACCATATGATCATTTCAGTCATTTCAATTCTGCATCAACAGATGCAGAAAAAGCATTTGACAAAGTACAATATTCATTCATGATAAAAATCCTCAACTAGACTTAAAGTAGGTCCAGAGGGAACATACTTCAACAAAATAAAAGCCTTATATGAAAACCCCACAGGTAACATCATACTTTGGGGAAACACTGAGAACTTTCTCCCAAGGTTAGGAACGAAACAAGGATGTCCACTCTCACCACTTTTATGACGTAGTACTGGAAATTCTAGCCACAGCAATCAAAGAAATAAAAGGCATCCAAATCAGTAAAGATGAATTCAAACTTTGACTATGTGCAGATGACATCATACATATAGAGACAACCCAAAGGCCACCAAAAAACTACTAGAAACTGATAAATGAATTCAGTAAAGTCATAAGATACAAAATCAGTATACAGAAATATATTGCATTCCTATACATTAATAATGAAGCAGCAAAAAGTGAAATTAAGAAAACAATCCCCAGACCCGGACCAGCTTAGAGGTGGTAAATAATAGCTCTTCAAGTATGTAATAAAAAATGGCCTCCAATACAACTACTTGCAAAAAATGAGAAACAGAATGGAAAGAGTAAAAAAGTAGAAGAGGCAGGGCCTGAAGAATTTGTGGTGAGAACAGAACTGGACCAATGTGTAGTGAATGGGGAAGTAGAGCATTTCGTAAAGTAGAAGGGATTTACAGACGCTGAAAATACTTGGGAACCTGCAGAAAATTTAGGTTGTCCAGAGTTAATAGAAGCATTTCTTAATTCTCAGAAAGGTGGTAAAGAAAAAGATGGCACAAAAAGAAAATCTTTATCTGACAGTGAATCTGATGATAGCAAGTCAAAGAAGAAAAGAGATGCTTTTGCCAGAGGTCTTAATCTCAAATGAATAATCGGTGCCACAGACAGCAGTGGAGATTTCATGTTTCTCGTGAAATGTAAAGATTCAGATGAGGCAGGCTTGGTGCTGGCAAAAGAGGCAAATATGAAGTGTCCTCAGATTGTAATTGCTTTTTATGAAGACTGACTAACTTGGCATTCTTGTCCAGGAGATAAGCTCAGTAATTGTGTTGCTTTTTATATACATTTATACATACATAAAATCTAGGTCTTGGTTTTTTTAAATTTATTGTGTGAAGAAATACCATTCTAATGAAAATCAAGTTTGATATGTTTGTTTTGAAGTAGTAGTGGGGGAGTGGCTGGGGGATTTTGCATCTATATCACTGGGTACTTAGAACAAATGAAAGCTTTCTGTAGTTGCTTCCTTTATCAGAAAAGAATATTTGAGACCATGGTATATTATTCCTCTGCTTTAGAGAACACCTTTTCTAAACGTTGGGGGAAATCTTCATAGTTGTTACTCAGTCAGAACTTGTGTTTAACTCCTATAGGCCTAAGGACCACTCTGGGGTTTGTTTGTTTGTTTGGGGTTTTTTTGTGTGTATACTTAAAATACATATGTAAAAGGTTTTCTTTTTTTTCTTCCTTTTTTTTTTTTTTTAACACTCCCCAAAATAAAAACAGCATTTTATAATCACGGATAAGCTCATGTTTCTGGGATGCCATCATTTTTAGCAACCTAAGAAATAAATCACTTAAATTGACATTTTTCCTAAAGCTGTAACCTTTCTAATTTTGTAATTAATTGGGCAATTTAAAAAAATTATAAGCAATTTAAATGGGACAGTTTGAAAAGCCATATCCAAATCCGTATCTACATTCATACAAATGCAAGTTTATTTGCAAGATCCCTGAAAGGAAAATTTTATCACTACCAACAGTTCCCCACCCAAATGAGAAAACTAGATGTCTAAGTCCTGGTGTGTTTTAATTCGGTAAGCAAAACTTAGTTAAATGGACATTTAAAGCTTCCTTCTAGTGAACCTTTCCTTTTCAAGAAATTGAAATCCTTGTGCTGTAATAACTAAGGGGTCATGATTCAAGGAATGTCTTAACATTTCGTTCATGGAAAGCTAATCATAATCAGATGGTTAGAGATGTTGGCAGTTTAGCACCTTCTGGAATATATGGGGAGACAAACGCCTATAATCTAAATTCCTGACCAGCATGTTGTTTTTGTTTAAACCCCAACTCATTCCTTACATGTAGAGGCTCAATATTCTAAGTATTTGAGTTTGCTGGTTCAGCAGAAACCAGGAGAAACAATACCTTTGTAGTCAGTTTGTTATCCAACTATACAGTGTTTATTATAAATACTGGTAAACAGTGGTCAATAGTTTTACATTCCTTTAAAAAAAAAAGAAAAGAATGCAATCCCACTTATAATTGCACCAAAAATAAAGATACCTAGGAATAAATTATATCAAGGAAATGAAAGACCGGTACTCCGAAAACTATAAAACAGTGATGAAAGAAATTCAAGAACATGCAAATAAATAGACGTCTCATGCTCATAGTCTGGATGAACAAATATTATTTAAATGTCCATACTACCCAAAGCAATCTACAGATTTAATGCTATCCCTATCAAAATACCAACAGCATTTTTCACAGAACTAGAACAAACAATCTTAAAATTTTAAAAAACCCTGAACAATGAAAGCAATCTTGAAAAAGAAAAACAAAACTGAAGGTATCACAATTCCAGATTTCAAGTTATAGTACAAAGCTATAGTAATCAAAATAGGATGGTACTGGCACGAAAACAGACACATAGGTCAATGGAACAGAATAGAAAACCCAGAAATAAATCCACAATTATATAGTCAATTAATCTTCAACAAAGGAGGAAAGAATATCCAATGGGAAAAAGATAGTCTCTTCAACAAATGGTGTTGGAAAACTGGACTATCTTCTTTCACCATACACAAAAATAAACTCAAAATGGATTAAAGACTAAATGTGAGACATGAAACCATAAAAATCCTTGAAGACAGCACAGGCAGTAATTTCTCTGACGTCAGCCATAGAAACATTTTTTAGGTATGTCTCCTCAGGCAAGGGAAACAAAAGCAGAAATAAACTATTGGACTACATCAAAATAAAAAGTTTCTGCACAGCAAAGGAAACAATTAAAAAAAAAGGCAGTTTATGGAATGGGAGAAGATATCTGCAAATGATGTAACTGATAAAAGGTAAGTATCCAGGGGCGCCTGGGTGGCTCAGTCAGTTAAGTGTCCGACTTTGGCTCAGGCCATGATCTCGCAGTTCGTGGGTTTGAGCCCCACATCGGGCTCTGGGCTGACAGCCAGCTCAGAGCCTGGAGCCTGTTTCAGATTCTGTGTCTCCCTCTCTCTCTGACCCTCCCCTACTCATGCTGTCTCTCTCTCAGAAATAAGTTTTTAAAAAAATTTTTTTTTAATTTTAAAAAAGTTAAAGTATCCAAAATATATAAAGAACTTATTATACAACTCAACCACCCCCCAAAAAATAATCCAATAAAAAAAATAATAATCCAATTAAAAAATGAGCACAAGAAATGAACACCTTTCTCCAAAGAAGACATCCAGATCCAGATGGCCAACACACACATCAAAAGATTCTGAACATCACTCATCATCAAGGAAATACAAATCAAACCTAAAATGAGCTACCACCTCACATCTGTCAGAATGGCTAAAACCGGCAACACCAGAAACAAGTGTTGGTGAGGATGTGAAGAAAAAGGAACCCTCGTCAACTATTGGTGGGAATGCAAACTAGTGCAGCCACTGTGGAAAACAGTATGGTGGTTTCTCAAAAAATTAAAAATAGAACTATGATCCAGTAATCGCTCTGGTGGATATATACCCTAAAAATACAACACTAATTCAAAGGTATACATGCACCCCTATGGTATAGCAGCATTATCAACAACAGCCAAATTATGGAAGCAACCCAAATGTCCTCTGACTGATGAATGGATAAAGAAGATGTGGTATCAATACATAATGGAGTATTACTCAGCTATAAGAAATAATGAAATCTTGTCATTTCAATAACATGGATGGAATTAGAGAGTATAATGCTAAGTGAAATAAGTCTGTCAGAGAAAGACAAATACCGTATGATTTCACTCATGTGGAATTTAAGAAATAAAAGAAATAAGGGGCACCTAGGTGGCTCAGTCAGTTAAGCATCCGACTTCTGCTCAGGTCATGATCTCGCAGTTTGTGAGCTCAAGCCCCATGTGGGGCTCTGAAAGATCATAGCGTGGAGCCTGCTTCAGATTCTATGTCTCCCTCTCTCTTGGCCCCTCCCCTGCTCATGCTCTCTCTCTGTCTCTCAAAAATCAGTAAATGTTAAAAAAAAAAAAAAAAGAAATAAAAGAAACAAGGGAAAAAAAGAGAAAACCAAGAAACAGACTCTTAACTATAGAGAACAAACTGATGGTTGTGGGGGGCTGAGCACTGATTAATGTACAGAAGTGTTGAATCACTATATTATACACCTGAAACTAAAAACACTATGTTAACTATACTGCAATTAAAATAAAACAACTTTAAAACACTTAAAGATACATAAAAATGAGAACTCCATCTTTACTATCTTTGCAACTTTTCTGTAAATGCTTATTTAAAAATAAAATACTTATTTAAAAATCAAGATGAAATAAATGAATGAAATAAAATCAATCACATGTCCTATTTAGCAATACTAGATACAGATGATCATGGAAAGAGTGACAGCAATAATAATAAAGGAATAATTACGCATGTCTTCTATGTTGGTAGGAATACATTTGTGAAAAATAAGGGCAAATTCAAGAACAAAAGTCACTAACTTATACTCGCATAAAAGAACTTCACTGATGCTAAGCCGTTTGCAGTAAAATAATAATGAGTCTGTGAGAAGGTGGAGGAGGAGCTGGGTGGTTGCCACAGACATTTGTTCCCTGGGGATACTGAGCAGCATATATTATATGCCAGTTCAGTAATGGCTCAATTCAGGAAGTGTACCAAAAAAGCCCTCAAATAACGTCCACCCGCATTTCCAACTTTTGTAGAGGTGTGAGCTGTAAAGGCACCAGGATCCCATGACCCTGACAACCCCCTCCCTGGCCTCCCTTGTTGGGAAGTCCTGTCAGAGCCCCATCCAACGTTAGAACCACATGGCCCTGGGTCCAGAGACCCTTTTGGCATTACTAACCCAACTCTAGGAGTTTCAAAGATCCAAGGAATACCTTATGGTTAAAGCCAAGTATAACCTCATAGGCATCAAAACTGGTTTCTTTGTTCCTGGTTACCAAGGCTGAAACTCAAGGGAAGTAGGGTCTTACCTGCTGGAAAAATGATATGGTCCTTCAAAAGAGGAGGCGAAAATAACCATCCATTAAGGCAACCAGGGTCTACTGCTCCACACATTCCACAGGCCAGCAGTTCCCAACACTAGTGAGTAGGAAACTCTAGAGTGGGGTCCAGGAACCAGTGTTTTAACAAGCTCTCCAGATGATTCTGATGCAGGCTCAGGTTTGGGAACCACTATCATAGGCCATACACTACAGTACTGAAAATCTGTTACCAGTTACCAGGAACTCCAAACTAGAAACATCTGTGGACTCAAGTCTAGATGAAATTTTAAATGAGAAAAACTTAAGAGTCATGCCCAAATCTTCTTCGTGTCAAAGCAGAACAGAGCCTAAATTATTTCCTTAGTATTTCTTACCTGGAGGAATATGAAGTCTATATAACAGCTTAATTTTCTCATTCATTTCTCCATTATACATAACATCTGCAAAAACAGAAAAGAGATTGAGTATATTCAAATGATTAAAGTACATTTGTCGGGACACAAACTCACTGTGGGGGAGAGAACTTAGTAAGGTCAATACTTGTTGACCCAATACTTTCTTGCCACTACCCCCAGACACACTATGTTTGAAATGAAAATGTAAAAGGTAGCGATTGGTCACTATTGTCCGGCAAGATAACCTCATGAACTTTGGCCTCATACATTCTGCAAGACTTTAATTTTATGTGCACGAGTTAGGAACGTGGCTCCTAACATGCAGCACCACACCCCTGGCACTGACTGGAGGAGAACAAGGTGCAATGACCTTGTATGTTGAGAGGGTGGGCCCTTCTCAGCCTCTTTAAGGAAGCATAAAAGTAGACACGAGAGGAGCCTGCAGAGTGGTTTCTAAAATCACAAAATCCTGTCAGGGCCATCCCCGAATATATTTCATTGTGTGGGTCTGCCGGCTCCACAGTCCGCCTTGTCTTGTGTTCAAGGAGTCCCGTCCCAAATTAACTTGCTGTGGTAAAGAACCACACAGTCCTACCGAGACAGCTCACAAATGCTTTGAATTCAATCAGATGATCCATGTTGTCATCCAGGAGCCTGAAAGTCCTTTCAGCGAGGATCTCTGTGTGGGCCCCACAGGTCCAGGGCGAGACCAGCTGAAACAGGTGTGTAAACTGGAGGGCATCTATGCGGTACTGCTCTGCATAGGGCCTGCTGGGGTCATGGCGTGGGACCACAGGCCGGAGCTGCTCCCAGTAACAGCTCATCATGTGTTCTCTCTTAAAATGAGGGAGAGAGGGATCTGTGAGAGATGGTGGCCCCTGGAGGAGGTCACATGCTTACAAGCCACGCTCAACATGGCCCTCTCTCAGGACTCACCTGGCCTTGAAAAATATGTATTGAATAAGCAACGTTATAACACAAATGAAAAAAATTAAAGTACTTACAATCTCTTTACTCTAACCAGACATGTAGAACATTTCCCTTGTTACCTTGTACTTTCTTGCCCACGTGAATATGCTGACCTCTTTTTCTAAGGTTATTTTTTCACGGTAGCAAACCAAACCTAACAAAATTTACCATTTTTAACTATTTTTTAGTGTGCATTTCAGCTGCCACGGTGTTAATTCTAGGAGACCTAATTTTTATTCTGCTGCGGTCTCATAAAATCACAGCTGAAAACGACAAAGTGCTAAACAAATCCACAGGATACAGAAGAAACCAGTAGCACTGGCTGCCTGTCAGGAGGGAAAACGGGTGGGGACCCCAATGTAGAACCAAGTCTTTTTACTGCATACTTGCTTAAATTTTGAATTTTGACCCACATGAGTATATTAACAATTCAAAAAAACTAGAAGTAAAAACAAACAAAAAAAGGTGACTCAAAGTCTTAGGACTATACCGGGGCGCCTGGGTGGCTTAGTCGGTTAAGCGTCCGACTTTCGCTTAGGTCATGATCTCGCGGTTCGTGGGTTCGAGCCCCGCGTCGGGCTCTGTGCTGACTGCCAGCTCAGAGCCTGGAGCCTGTTTCAGTGTCTGTATCTCCCTCTCTCTCTGACCCTCCCCTGCTCACGCTGTCTCTCTCTCTCTCCTAGAAATAAATAAAAATACTTAAAAAAAAAAAAAAGTCTTAGGACTATACCAACTACGGCAATCAAAACAGGCCCTGTCCCTGAGGCTCGTCTCTTTAGGATCATCTTTTACACCCCTACTAGATCACCTCCCGGGACATCACGACTCATGGAAATGGCTCCCAAGGACTGCAGCGTTGTTCACAATTTCACCGCCCTCCACCCGTAAGAGCGGCACAGACCCAAGTGTGGATGCTGCCATACGTAAGCACATATCCTTGGATGAAAACCAAAATGCCATTTCTAAGTTTATTGTCGTGTTGGTTGGCAGCCAAGTTCTTCAAATAGTCTTTGTAGAATTATGAAAAATGCCACAGGAACTTTTCATCGTGAAACAAAGGTCACATGAATTTCCATTCCTAAAAATGCCAGACATACTATGAAATTCCACATACGTTTGTGCATCCCTTGATGCTAAACACCCACAGAATCCTGCCAAGAAAAGTTACAACAAGCAAGCCCAGGACCAATGCAACCAGTTCGCACAGAATCCTACAGGGAAACAAACCATTATGAAAATAGACAACGGACATAATCAGGTGATACAAAGAAGTATACAATTAGCCTTGTGGTACTTAACCTCACTATTGGATAACAAATTGAAAATAAAATGCAATTTTCTACAAGACCAGCAAAATTGTAAAAGATCTATAATGAATGCTGAATGGGTGTGGAGTGTAGGAAATGGGCACTGTTGGACCTCATTAGTGGAATCTGAATTTTGAAAAAATTAAAACCACTTAGCAACACAGGCTACAGCTTGGTTTGTGCGTCCCTGAGGAACTCTTCCTACAGAAACTGCAGCACTGGTGTCTAGATAAAGGCACAGAGCTGCTCAGGGCAGCAGTTTATAAAGTGGCAAAAAACTGGAAATTTAAATGTCTCTCAACAGGTAAATGGTTAAGTAAATTATGGTTCAGCCCTACAGTCAAACTGTACAGCTATTTTTTTTTACTTTTTTAATGTTTTTACTTATTTTTGAGAGAGAGAAACAGAGCACTAGTGGGGGGAGGGAGAGAGGCAGAGACACAGAATCTGAAGCAGGCTCCAGGCTCTGAGCTGTCAGCACAGAGCCCAATGTGGGGCTCAAACTCACAAACTGTGAGATATGACCTGAGCTGGTGGGACGCTTAACTGACTGAGCCACCCAGGTGCCCTGAAACTATACAGCTATTTTTTGAATGAGAAAAGATCTGTATATATTATCTATAAAAATGTCCATGANAGGAGGGCACTTGTGGGGATGAGCACTGGCTGTTATATGGAAACCACCTTGACAATAAACTATTTAAAAAAATGTCCATGATAAAAAAAAAAAAAATGAAGGCTAACGTGTAGCATAATATCACTATTAGGTGCAGGGAAAAAGTGTGTGTGTGTGTGTGTGTGTGTGTGTGTGTGTATGAAAGATACATAAAAGGGAGAAAAATCAGGAAAGATAGTCATCAACTTGTTAACAGGAATTACCTGTACAAGGGTAGGACTGCAGGTGGAGACAGGATGAGACCCTTTCATTTTTTGCTTTAAAGTTTCATTTTTTTTAATGTTAAAGTAGGTATAATTTTTCTTTGTTTTGTGATTTTAAAAGTTGAAAACAAGTCTTAACCAGAATATGGAAATAAGCAGAATATTATTAACAAGACCAAGTAAACTTTCTAAAGTTTATTTATTTTGAGAAAGAAAGGGCAAGAGCAAGGGGGTGGGGGGTAGCGAGAATGAGTGGGAGAGGGAGAGCAAATCTCAAGCAGGTTCTAGGCTGCCAGCAGAGCTCACGATGGGGCTCAAGCACACAAACCAGGAGATCACGACCCGAGCCAAAATCAAAAGTCATACACGTAACCAACTGAGCCACCCAGGTGCCCCCAAATAATTATTATTAAAGAGCCTGATAATTCATTCAAGAGTGAATGAATTCAGTAGATCATTAATAAGAGCAGGTTTATGGAATACATAAGTAGCTGTTTTTCATTCAGGTCCTTGGTGTTTCCAGAAATATTCTGTGACACCGAGTTTGTATTATACTGTTCACATCTTACATGGGTAAGATTAATGATGCTGTCCTCAATTTAAGAGAATAGGAGATGGACATCACAAATCTGAATTTATATAATTTGAAAGACTACTTTACAACATGGATGGACCATGCGGGCATTATGCTAAGTGAAATAAGTCAGACAGAAACAAACAAACAAACATTGTATGATCTCATTCTTATGTGGAATCTAAAAACAAAACCCCGAACTCGGAAAAAGAGATCAGTCAGATTTGTGGTTCCTGGAGGCTGGGGTGAAGAGTGGGGGACTGGGTGAGGTGGCCAGAAGGTACAAATTTCCACTTATAAGAACCACTAAGGATAAAATGTACAACGTGACAACTATAGTTAAGGGCTATGTGGTATACTTGAAAGTTGCTAAGAGAGGGGATCTCAAAGTTCTCATCACAAGGAGAAAAAAAAAATTTTTTTTATCTGTATGAGATGGATGCCAATTAAGCTTACTGTACCAGTCACTTGCCAATATACTTAAGTCATCACGCTGTATACTTTAAACCTACACAGTGCTGTGTCATATTAATAAAACTAAAAGAAAAAAACTGCATTCATGCCTTAAAAATTTATTTAAATTACCAATAAAAATAGATTTTGTTAAGTATCACACTGTTCATCTCGACTAGGAAAGAGTATGTAATGAAGATGGTCAGTGTTATTTCTTGTTAACACAGAAGGATCATGCCCGTTCATTCCAGGCTTAGGGAAGGATGCAGTGAAGGAACAGACTCCTTATTAATAACCTATCATGTATTTCTTAAACAATGGAAGGGTATCTCTGTGTGACCCTTTCCCCAAGAAAATGAAATTCTGATTGAAAAGACCACAGGTGTATGTAAAACCCAACTAGAGAACATTATACCCCACAGTACTTAGGCAAATATTAGGACACTTTAAGTCAGACTATGAAAGCCAAGGAAATTCAGAGTAGGCCAGGAGCATAGAGGTAAAGGACAGTCTGACAGGGCTCTTACATGGGGCACATGCAGACACAGAAGCACTTCATTTTATTTTTATTCATTTAAAGCAATCGTTTAAACTATATAAATTCAGATTTGTGTCAGGTCTTAAACTGAGAATAGTCAGCCTTAAATAAATGAAATACTTTTCATGCTAAACAATACATTTGTCTACCTGTCTTTACGTTTCTAGCATCAAAGTCAAAGAGGGGTGGGGGCTTGGGACACCAGTAACCTTTGACTTATTTTCTCCTCAACAGAGGAAACTATCAGGACACCTGGGTGGCTCAGTCGGTTAAGCGTCCGACTTGAGCTCAGGTCATGATCTCACGGTTCGTGGGTTCGAGCCCTACATCAGGCTCTGTGCTGACTGCCAGCTCAGAGCCTGGAGCCTGCTTCAGATTCTGTGTCTCCCTCTCTCTCTGACCCTCCCCTGCTCACACTGTCTCTCTCTCTTTCTCAGAAATAAATAAAGCATTAAAAAATAAATAAAAAAGGAAACTATCAAACTTGAAGACAGGGGATCTTCACAGAAGACAAGGATCTGAGAAGTCCTCCCTATACATTCTGCTTACCAGGAATGAGGGTGCTAGGACTCTAGGCCAACAGCCATTTCAGTGACTACAGGAGAATATGCCACGACGGATGTGGGCCAGGTTCAGACAACCTCTACTGCTCTGCTTAGAAGCACCTGACAAGCAGTGTAGTACTATTTCCATCAGTTTGACAATCTGATTCAGGAGGGACAGCGGCTCAGAGTGCCAACCAGGAAGGGCTCTGGAAGCCAGACTCCAGACTTGCTTTCTGCAACTGTTCTTTCTCCCCCTTCACTGCCACAGTGTCAGGTGTGGGTCACTTGAAGCCCTCCTGTCTTCCCTCATTTTTATCTGCTGTAGGAAGGACAGTTCTAGTAGGGTTCCGGAAAATTTTCTGGATGCTGGGAGATTTAAGTAGCAAGATCTGGGAATCCACCTAAATATACAAATATTAGAAATACGGTTTAGTATATTTAGTATTGCCAATATGACAGACTATACGGTCATTTTAAAATGAGTAAGACTATGCGGCAATGTGGAAAAGTGCTGATAGGGAGTATCAAGGGAAAGTCCAATATAATGTAAAGCAGCACACTATATAAAGACAAGCATCAAAATATGTTGACATGTATTATGGATGGGATTAGGAGTCAGTACCCAGCATAGGAGGTGGTAATGACAGTAATGGTCACTGTTCCATGTACCCTGGCCTGGGAACTCCGTGGAGAACAGTGAAGAACAGGTTACCGGCACCCAAGGCCCTCAGCAGAGCGCAGCCCTTGTGTGTGAGCCACAGGCAGGCGAGGAGAAGGGCAGCTCTGGCCTCTGCTGCCACCAAACAGGCATGTGGCAGACTCCCCGGCTTCCACGTGCTCACCTCCCCACCCCCACCAGCAGGCCGACAACACGGGCTTGGCCTTTCGCTCCCTCATCTGCCCAGAGCTTCCTACCTTGAATAAGTCATAGAGTTCTTCCAGGTCTTCAGGAAGAATGGAGACTTCTGGGGTAACAACGCGGAGCTTGAGGGAAGAGTGAACAGCAATGGAGTGAGTTCTGTGCCTAGGAAGACGAGCTCTTCTTGCTCCTCGGAGGCGGGGGTAGGGGGGACGCCAGGCACCAGTCCTACTAGAGCAGCCTGTTCCTCTCTGATGTAAAGATCACCATATGGTAACTTTCTCAAGGTGTTTACCCTTGACCTTTCCAATTCACACATCGGTGTCTCAGGACAAAAGTGTAGGTTCTGACGGAAGTCAAACTCTAGCACAGACGGGGCTTGGGCAGGAAGTTCCTCCTGAATAACAACGAACTCTGCAGGCCTTCTGTGCTAGGCATTTTATATATCAGACCTCATTTAATCCCAGATGCTGGGTATTAGTATCCTCATTTTACAGCTGGGGAAGCTGGGGCTCATGGTGGTTAAATTGCTCACAATCTGACTTGAAAACCCCTGCTGTTTCTATACCAGGTCACTCCAATTCAATGGGGGAAGGGTACAAAGCTGGCCTTAAGTTTATGTATTTATTTTTAGGAATCTCTACACCCAATGTGGGGCTTGAACTCATGACCCTGAGATCTAGTGTCGCAGGCTCTTCTGATTGAGCCAGCCAGGCACCCCCAAAGCTGGCATTCTTATGAGACCAACAGGGGAACAGAGCCCAGCTTAGTGCCTGACTGTCATTCTGACAACCCTTGACTCACCACGTTCTGCTTTGTGGTATCTTCGTGGCCCTGGAGAACCCTGATCCTGTGCTTACAGCGCAAGTGCTCAATCTGCTCCACAGACTGGTCTCCAAATTTCTGCAGAGAAACAAAGAGTCACTCACGCACAGAATCCCTCTGTGCATACAAACAGAGGAAAGTAGTAGTAGTCGGGGGAACCTCCTTCAAAATCCACCACTGAACAAGTTTCCAAGAGGGTGAGGGTGGGGATGAGGCCAGGCCCAGTTACCTCATAGGAGTCCCGGATCAGGTCGGCAATGTCAGTCACAGGGTAGGGCTCCTGGTCATCAGAGAAAAAGGCATGGTGGCTGCCGACCGAGGGTCCAGGGCTGTCCTCATTCTTAATGTGATCTAGAAACCTGAGCACACAACCCACCACTGAAGCACCGGTTTCTCCTCACCTGAGGACCACACCACACCCGCTGCCTTCACAGGGGCCATGAAATATCTGAGAGCACTTTCAGACAGAGTTCATTTGTCTTCAAACACTGCGAGGAGGACAAGGTAGCAACCACTGTGCTCTTTTAGAGAAAAGGAGACATCCCTAATGCCAGACTTGTTGATCTGGGCTCTGTGGAAGTGTGTTTGCAGGGATCTGGAACTCCCTGGAAGTCAATACAGAGTTCTGTGCAAACGTAGAATTGTGAGCTTCCACAGTGTTCTGAAAGGGAAACTCTCATCTCTCTTTCAACATGCCCTCAGCTCCAAGAAACTCAGGTTCCAGTCCTCAGCCTCATCGGGCTTTTCTTTCACCACAACACACCAGCCGCTACACACCAAATGTCTGAAACCTCCAGCTGGCTGCCTGAGACCACCACTTCCCAGTGCCCGCCCGCCCCATTCAAGGTCACTCTGTGTGGATCTCGTGAGAGACAAGCACCGATAGCCTGCTCTCTTCCTGTACCCTCTCACTAGCTGGAGAGGAGTGGGGAAGATGGCGCTCTCCACCACTGCAGGCAACAGTGCCACCTGATAGGGTGACAAGTGGCAGCGTAGAAGGAAAAATTCCACAGTGATGGCCCTGCTGGGCACCGGCTGCTGCCTCCACCCATCATCTGTCTGGCAGAGCCCTGGCTGCCTGCCTCACCGCCATGTGAGCCTACCTGCTCAGGACCATGAGGGCCTGGCCATCGTCCTTGCTGCTGCACAGGCCCTCGGCGTTGGCTTCCAGGACAGCCAGCCCCAGCTGGAAAATGGCTTTGATCCCATCATAGAAGAAGCAATCCACAACGCTCACCGCACTCTCGAGAGGCATAATGCTGAGGAACAGAGTCAGGAACCACGAGAGAGAGATGGACGCTAGGGCTGAGAGGTCGTTCATGTGCTCCGCCAGCTCGGGGAGGTGCTCCTTGATGAGCTCCTCAAAGACAGACTGGTCCACCTGGGCCCCTGGAAAAGGCAGGCCGTGGAGACTTGGTTGGGGAGGGAGTCACACTTTCTCAAGTTAGCCTGAAACTGAAACTAATCTGAGATGACCAGAACAATGAAACGGAATTGGAGTCTAGAAAAGGACTCACATTTAACTGATTTTTGACAGTGACTAAGGTAATTCAGTGGGGAAAGGATAGTATTTTCACAAAATCATGCTCAATCAGTGGATACCTGCGTGGGGCAGAGGCTTGGGGGTGGGAGCCTCAAGTCCTACTTCACATCATACAAGAAAATACATCTGAAATGTGTCACAGACCTAAATATAAAAGCTAATACTATAAGCTTCTCAAAGAAAATATAGGAAAAAGGCAAAAATTCTTAGGATACAAAAAGCACTAGCCACAGGAAAAGTTACAAATTGGACTTCATGAAAATTAAAGACTGGTGTTCTTCAAAAAAACAATAAAATAATGCAAACTTCAAACTCAGAAAATATTTATAATACATATGCCTGACAAAGGTCTTGTATTCAGAATTAACAACTCTTGCAACTTAGTCATCAATAACGAATTTTTTCTTTAAATTGGCAAAAGATGTGAGCAGACACTTCAAAGCAGAAAATAAACAAATGGCCAGGAAGCAAAGAAAAATATGTGCAAGATCCTTAATCAAAGAAATGCAAATTAAAACCTCCATGACAGATCCCTTCTTACCCACTAAAACGGCAAAAATTAAAAAGTCATTTCCAAGGACTAACAGGGATGTGGAGCAGCTAGAACTTCTACATTGCTGGTGTGAGATGTGTGACCACAGAATATCTTGCTTTGAAAAACAGTTTCTTACAAAGTTAAAAATACATCGAACCCATGACCTAGCAATTCTACTCCTAGGTAAATACTCAAGAAAACAGACAATCTTTATTCACAAAGAGATGTCTACAGGAATGCGTATTGCAACTTTACTTACGATGATAATAATAATTAAAAAAAAAACGGAAACAACTCAAATCTCTACTACCGGGTGATTAGATAAACAAATCATGGCATAAATGTACAGTGAAGGGCTACTCGGCAACAGGAAGGGAAAAATTACTGATGCACTAACAACCTCATGTTGTGCAAAGGAAGCCAGACACAGAAGAGATCACATTCTCTTTTATTACATTTATACCAAGTACAAGAACAGACCAAACTAATCTGTGGGGATGGAAATCAGTACCCCGCCAAAGGCAGGGAAGGGGCAGAAGGGAACTTTGTGGGTTACGGGAATGCTCCACCCTGTACTGGGGTGGTGGTGACACGGTATACACACGATCACTGATGGCCTGCTGGTCACCGAGGAGTATGAGCTGTCCCATCACAACACCATCAACAGATGATGGCTTTGGCAACTTGCCTCCCAATGTCCCGAGTCTCCGCCGATTCCGTGCTACCGTGTACATGCTTAAATGCCTCCCACAACATAAAGTACGAAAGGAAGCAAGCCCATCACTCAGGCACATGAGGAGCCAGGGAAGACAGTCTAAAGTGTACCGAAAGATGGCTAAAAGGCACCAAGCGGCCACCCCCTTCCCAGCTAACCTCCCCTTTACTCTCGGTGGCCATCACACTCCCTCAGTTCTCTGGACACCAGTCTCTAGAAAGCATCCTCTTCCTGGCCTGCTGCTACATCCAGTCCTTTGCCCAAGTCTGTCTCAAATTCATTCTTCTGTTTGTGTTCCCACAGCTGCCACCTTAATATTAGGCCACCTCCAGAAAGAGTAAGGTATCACCAAGCCAAAGCAATTTTTCTGTATTAGTCCACTAGGAGGTGCTGGACCACAGGGATGATGCAAGTTCAAATCAGCCATAAGAAGAAAAGAAGGCACCGAGTGCGTGCCTGGGAGCTGTGTGGTCAAGGGTTTGCCCGGAGCCCAGCAGCAACAAATGTTCCTTCTCACTATCAAAGTCTGCAAGTGGCAGGAAGGGCGTGGGGCGGGGGGCAGGTCCAGCCTGGAGGCTTGCCAGCACTGCTCCATGCGCCTCCTCTCCTTAAGGGAGAGGGGACATCTGTCCGCATGTGCTCCTTGGGTACTGAGAGCAAGACCACCGCCCCTTTCCAGGCCACAGGGAAACACCCCTCTGGCTTTCACTTTTCAACTTGTTTCCTGAGCCTCAGAAATTTTTTTTTCAGGTTACCTCACTCCACCATTTTGTCAAGATAGTGCAGAGCATCACACCGGTTAGTTGTACAAATTCAAGAGCCAAGCAGGGCTTGTACAGAGACCAGCTGAGTGGCGCAGGGGCTGAGGACTGACGACACGTGTCTTTGCCCAGGCTCTGTCCCTACTCCCCAAGCACAGGGGACGAGGAGGAAGAGGGCAGAGGCAGTTTACCGATGACTCGGTGGTTGAAGTAGTCGGGGAGCATCCGCTCGCACACAGCAACCAGCAGCCAGAAGGCCTCCTCCTCCTTGGCGTACAGCAGCAGCACGGAGGTCAGGATGTTCATGGACTGCTCGGGGTCACAGAGGGCACGGTTAGTGACCTGACCACACAGATGCTAAAAGCCACACAAGTCAGGCCGCAGATGAGAGACCCAGGGCAGCCCAACCACACTGACATTGGCGAGGTGGAATGATCATGTTACCAACATGGTCCCCACAAGACACACCAGCCTGAGGGATCGGCCATCATCCCATCACCATCCCCATCTAGTAATGCTGGGGTCAGCCATGGTGCATGCCTCAGGCCCAGGTCAAATCCAGCCATTCTAGATGTTCAAACACACAAAACGTTCACACACTGATTTTGCTTATTCGCAGGAAAACGACTTTTAAAATCTTCCATTTTCAAATCTCAGAAACGTCTCTATAACCCTGTCTCGTACTGGAGCTTGGGGGCAGGGGATGGGGAGGGACTGTTTTAATTTACTGAATTTCGTTTTGTGCTTGTTTTCCACGTCCCTGAGTAAACTTCTCCAGCAAACTCAGCAACTGCTCAGAGGACATCTTACCTCCACTTGTGCTTCCTGAAGGAAACGGATTGGCCACAAACATCTTTTTTCCTCCCCAAACACCACTGATATTTTAAAAATAATCCCCATAACCTCTATAGGGATCTAGAAAAATAAAACTCCACAGAAGCATCATCAGTGCCGTACTACAGCCAAGGCCTGGAGCAGCGGAGGAAACAACGTGTCCTGCTGTGGACAGCGGCTCAGCACGTGCACTGGTCTTTGCTCCAAGCAAAGTTTCTAATTTCAAGTAATCAGCCTGTTTGACTATACGAAGATGACTCCTTTGGCCATACCTGACGCATTCTTTCAGGGAAGAGACAAAGCATGGAGACTTCACAGGACAGTCAGTACCGGACAGCCAAGAACAACAGGACCCGCACCCCAGCGGATCAACACAAGACGTGGACTCAACACATGACTGCTCCTCACTGCATGCCTCACCTGGCAGTACCCAATTTTAGGGTTCCGGTGGGCATAGGCCGTCAGGACTCTCCTCAAAGCAGCAATTCCCGTTTCATTTTGGAAGGCGGGGTGCTCTGGTAAGGAACGGTGCAGGTCTCGTTCTATCTCCTCCGTCACCAGGCAACATTTTCCCATGGACTCCTCCACCAGATTACCATAGTAACCGGGATGCGAGGCGAGATCAGTTACGGCATCTGACGATTTAAAAGTAATTTTTCAAGGGGGCGGATTACCGGAATAGAGTCAACACGGGGAGGGGGCTCGTCCTGCCGGAACACCTCAATGGGGTCTCATTACTCGAGGGACATAAAATATTTTGAGACCACACACAACCAAAAGGACTTCATTTCTGCCAAAAACAAAAAAAAAGAAAGAAAAGAAAGAACATGGCTTTTCTAAGAACAGCCTTACACAGAGAGAGGGAAACCGCTCATACTAGAAATAATTGTACTAATATGCTTTTAATAAGTTGTATTCTCTAGTAACAGGAAGAATGGATATGTGTGCGTATTCATACAGATGTACGCACGAGTTTCATACATAAATTCAACACTAAATTGCTGGGCATGCATGTGTGAAACGTGTGCAATTATGCTTAAGTAATCAAGCAACTATCAAGGAGCCAACGAGCCACCAACAAGAAACTCTGAGGCTGGGATCATGATGTGCACGTGGACTGAGCGCAGCCCACCCACGCCTCTGACAGGCACATGACGTCCGGGGTGAGGCTTCCGTACCGCACGAGGCCCCCGTTCCCTCATCAGCCAGCACCATGGCACCTGTGCTTCCGGCCAGGGGTCCCGCTGGGGCACGGGCGGCAGGCAGGGCTCCGGTACTGAGGCCAGCCCCACCCAGGGAGGTCCCGGGAGAGCAGGCCAAGCAGAGAGGGCCCGGGTCTGCCTCTAAGTGTTAGTGCAGGTTTTTCACTTCTGACTGGGCTTAGTACACTACCCCCCTCACCTCTCCCAACTGCTGTGATTCCCGTCACATCCGATAATCAACCAGGCACTCCCATCATCAACGCTTAGTACTAACAGCCGTCACTCATCACGCGACAGCTTAAACACTACAGCAATCTTTCTGTCAACGCTATTGCTTGAAAGGAAAGGTAGCCCTTTATGAACTAGCCTTTTTTTTTTTTTATGTGTATTTTCATTAAACAGGCAGACGATAAGCCAGTGTCATTAACAGGTGTCACTCGTTGGGTGGTAAGCTTATGAGTCATGATACTCTCTTTGCTCCTTCCTTTGTTTTCTTTCCAACTCTGAGTAGAGATTGTTTTTATTAGATACAAAAATATAGAAGACATTTTTTAATTTTAAAAAGGCCTGTCTTTGGTGGGCAGCTGCAGAAACAAGGCAACAGGAGGGGGACTCAGCATGTGTGACAGGGTGAGCAGTGGTAGTGGGCCTATCACTAAAGGCAAGCAGGTATGTTGGAAAGCAGGAAATGTGCATCTGGGCACCCAGGGCTGGGGAGGGGGTGGGCTTGGTTATTTGGGGGAGAGACTAGGAAGAGGGAAGACAGAGGGTGAGGCAGGGTGAGGGTCAGCACGTAGCTGACATGAGAGAGGAATATAAGAAATGTGCAGGGAGGGGCGCCTGGGTGGCCTAGTTGGTTAAGCGTCCGACTTTCGCTTAGGTCATGATCTCGCGGTTCGTGGGTTCGAGCCCCGCGTCGGGCTCTGTGCTGACTGCCAGCTCGGAGCCTGGAGCCTGTTTCAGTCTGTGACTCCCTCTCTCTCTGACCCTCCCCTGCTCACGCTGTCTCGCTCTCTCTCCTAGAAATAAATAAAAAATTTTTAAAAAAAAAAAAAAAAAAAAAGAAATGTGCAGGGAGGGGCTCCAGGGTGGCTCAGTCTGGTAAGCTCCCAACTTCAGGTCATGATCTCACAGTTCATGAGTTCGAGCCCCACATCAAGCTCTGCACTGACAGTGTGGGGCCTGCTTGGGATTCTCTCTCTCACTCTCTCTCTCTCTCTCTCTTCCCCTCAATCTCTCTCTCTCCCCCTCCCCACCAAACTAAAAAAATAAACTTAACAACAACCAAAAAAAGCATGCAGGGAGAGGACAGGTGCCCAGGCTTGGCCGCTGGGAAGTCCATGCTGACCTGAGAGCAGCAGGAACACCAAAGGAGAGGGGACCTCCTCGCCATGCCTCCCGCTGCACCCTGATAGGAGCAGCTAGGTCACACCCTGGACAGGGCCTTCCCTTCCTGCCCACAGGGCCCCACCTCCTCAACTGAGCCAGATGAAACAGCCACCCTCAATGCAGAGACAAATGCCTGCTCAGCCTGTCTCTTGAGAAGTCGGTCCCTGTCTGTCCACCCATCAGTGAGCGTCCTGATGAGGGACTCCCACATATCACCAAACAGCAGCAGAGCAAGAGTCCTGGGGCCTGAGGCCAGACAAGGCCATCACTGAATGGGTCAAGTGGTATAAGAAGAAGAAGTGGGCAGAAATCTCCACAACTGTACTTCTCGGGGATGCTATGCATCTTCAACAGAGATGGGACCAAGAGAAAGTATGTTGGGCGATTTATCTGAATGACACTGCAAGGGAACAACACACACAGATTTTTGTTTAGTCTATTTCAGAATGCATGTCCTAG
The DNA here is from genome assembly GCF_008692635.1 of Crocuta crocuta. Taxonomy (NCBI): domain Eukaryota; kingdom Metazoa; phylum Chordata; class Mammalia; order Carnivora; family Hyaenidae; genus Crocuta; species Crocuta crocuta. Next base: position 5,735,751 of record NW_027551558.1, on the reverse strand, counting down.
AAAGATACTTCCCTTCTAGGAGGTTCCTAATGCATTCTCAGGACTACGTATAGACTCGACATTACGTTGAAAGGAGAGGTCATTTCAGCCAGATTATCACATTGACCAAGAAGGACGCTGCAGCCCAGGGGTCTCAGGCAACTTGACCAAGGTCCCAGAGCCAAAACAGTTAAGAGTGCTCAAGTTCTGGGCTGGGAACATCACAGGAAGAATCTAAAGATGGATGACTTGTCTGCACGCACACACACACATTGTTCAGATCTGGGCCTCTGTTCCTGTTCTGCTCCAGAAATAACTCTTGGCCTAAAAATACCAGAAACACTTACCTGAGAAAATCAGCCAGAGTCTGCCACGTAAAGATTCAGGGATCCCCATGGCTACAAGCTTCCGGATCTTCTCTGTGCGAAACATACACACGGTCCTGCCGTATTCCACAAAGTGGTCATTCCACAGGCTTATTTTTATCTGCTCCCTGGACTGGAAATGGAAATTTGGTTCACGTACAAAGAAGCCCATCTATACCTCCCACTACAGCCCGTCCATATCGCATAGCAGACAGACACTGCCTCTGTTAACAGAGGAACCAGCAGTAATGTGCAACTGGTTCAGCAAATAGTTCTGAAGCACTTCCAGGCACAGAGGATATAAAGATGAATAGCAGTACCAGCCCTTCTGGAGTTCAGAGCCCAGCAGGAGTGTTTACACCAATAAAATGCTGTTTCCTTGGCAAAGCTGATGGTAAGAATATGTTTGTCCGGGGACGCCTGGGTGGCTCAGTCGGTTAAGCGTCCAACTTCGGCTCAGGTCATGATCTCACGACTCATGGGTTCAAGCCCCATGCTGGGCTCTATGCTGACAGGTCAGAGCCTGGAGCCTGCTTTGGATTCTGTGTCTCCCTCTCTCTCTGCCCCTCCCCTGCTCATGCTGTCTCTCTCTCTCTCTCTCAAAAATAAATAAAACATTAAAAAAAAAGAATATGTTTGTCCAAATATTCAAGTCACCCAAAGCAGACGGGAGGGAGGGGTAGGAGCGGGGGACATTAGGGAAGCTTCTCAGGATGTTGACAGCAAGCCTGATGCTGAAATACAGGTTGGCTCAGAGGGCTAATGAGGGCAAGGGGCAGGGGGTGGGTATTTGCCCTGAGCTCTGTGACAACCAGAGGAAAAACTGAAACCTAAAAAATTACATTCTCATTATCAGAAACAAGAAAGATACTATTTCTCTAGGCAACTAAAAATCCTTTAAAATCATCCATAGATAGGGGTGCCTGGGTGGCTCTGTCAGTTGAGCATCTGACTCTCGATTTCAGCTCAGGTCATGATCTCATGGTCTGTGAGTCTGAGCCCCTCATCAGGCTCTGTGCAGACAGTACGGAGGCTGCTTGGGATTCTCTCTCTGCCCAGTCCCTGCGTGCATGCACATGCTTTCTCATACTCTCTCTTAAATAAATACACTTAAAAAACTTATCCCTAGATGTCTGGAGTTCTTAGTGCATTTTAAGCAAGATGTCCATAGATACCCCGGCATACGGGTCCCAACGCAGCTTCTTTCCGGCCATGGTCTCTTTTCAGAGTACATCTTCTACTTCATTCACCCCACTGTACGTAACCTTGCCCTTACATTCTCCCTACAAAGAGGGTGAGTGTAAGTAAGTGTAACTGAAATATTTTCGGTCCAGAAAAACTACAGCACAGGAGGCCTTTTATTCCAGGAGAGAAACAAGAAATGCTGTAAAAGGAACCCACACAGACACCACTGTGCAAGAGGAGAACACCTGTTCTGTGTCTAGAAGAACCCACAAAGGACAGCACCGATGGCTTTGTAGGTCACATGGCCAAGAGCTGCATCAAAGAGCCACTTCCAGGGCAGGTAGGAAAGCCATTGCCCTCAGTCATTTGACCACATCCTTCATGTATCCAGATGTGCCCAGGCAACTGGCATCAGCTGAGCCTCTCCCACTACCGCCAGTGAGGAAGAGGGAGGGGTGCTAGCTGCTGGGGCTGCACGGCCACCCACACCACGTGCTCTCCAAAGGCCTGCGGGGCCAGGACCCGGGAAGGCAGAGCCATGCCACCCACCATTCGAGAGTCGGGGCTCTGGCTGCCCGACTGCTGGAAGACAGATATCAGGGCCCCAGGGTGCAGGTGCGGGCTCTTGTCTTTTTCACTTTCCTCGATATTTTGAGAGGACACCATTTCAAGATCCCCAAACTTGTGGTCACCGCACATGCTTGTTGAATGAAACACAGGTGAAGTCTGCCGGAAAGAAAAAGAAAAAGGGGGGAAGCTGGAAGAAAGTCACCGATTTACTTAACGGAAGAGTCATTGTTTCGCCTTTGGAGGCATGTAGGTGACATACTTCAACATGCCTATTGACTCCAGGGAAAAAGACTAACATTAGACCCAACAGATTGGATCCTCAGGAAGGAATACGGTCCACACTGTGCTTTCCTGGTAAGGCTGCTCACAACACGCACAGCATGGGTCCAAGAGGGAGTCAGCCAGGCACCATTTCTTGTATGCTTCCAGAACCGGGGATGTCCATCTTCAGAAAACCACCCTACGGTACTGAGAGACTATCTCCTTGCTCCCTGTCACTATGTGGGTAAGAAGAGGTCAAGAAAGAGAGAGACGAGCATGAAACAACAGGAAACAAGGCCCCAGCAGATTCAGGTCTGTTTTACAGCCATCCAACCTTAAGGACAATGTAACCTCTCTTTCAACAAGTTAGATCTGCCCCAAAATAATATCCCCTCGAAAGTCAGAGGTGGGCGGCACTGACCCCTCCAACCTGTGAGGGGGGTGTTCACTAACCTGTGGGCAGATTCCCCAATCAAACCCTCCAACCCGTAAGGGGTGCCCTGTCAATCTCTTCGCCATGTGGGTGTCCCCCATCAACCTCTCTAACAGAGAGGTGCCCATCAGATCCACTCACCTCTGGTGAGGGGTGGGTGCCCCATGAACCCCTCTAACCTGTGAGCAGGGGGCCCTGTTAGCCCCTCCAACCGCTCATCTGTGTGGGGCACCCTCTAACCTGTATAGCACCCACTCAGGACCCCTCGAGTACCAGAAGCGATACAGTGTTTGATACGCAGGCCCAATCATCTCTATCACCCAAGTATATCAGCATCATGTGCACACGTTTTAGCCATCACTGCCCTAGAGGTGGTGAGGAAAGAGGCCCTCAGTTCACTGGATCCCGCTGTTTCTAAGGATCATACCATGTCTTCATCTTGGGAGGTGTCATAATGCACGGGGTGGTTGGCGTGCACCCGTTTCAGCCTCATGAGCAGGCTCTCCACCAAGTTATCTCTGTCCTTTAACTCAATGAACTGGAAGGCCATCTTGCTCCTGATGCTGACGATGATGGGATTAGGTAGCAGACTTGTGTCCTCCATCTTCTCAATGCTCACCACCTGTTGCAAAAAAGATTATACACAAAGGTACAGCAAGAGAAAAAGGAGGGCAGCCATTTCAATTACACATTTTAAAAAATATAAGCTAGAAAGTAAAACCAAGTAACTTCAATAAGGAACTGATACAGAGGCTAAAAAGTACCTACAGCAGCATATTCACAAGAGCCAAAAGGTCAAAGTAACTCAAGGGGCGCCTGGGTGGCTCAGGTGGTTAAGTGTCTGATATTAGCTCAGGTCAGGATCTCATGGCGTGAGTTCAAGCCCCGTGTCAGGCTCCTTGCTGACAGCGCAGAGCTTGGAGCCTCTATCAGATTCTGTGTCTCCCTCTCTCTCTGACCCTCTCCCACTTGCCTATGTGCTCTCTGTCTCTCAAAAATGAACACTAAAAAAAAAAAAAAAAAAAAAATTAAAATAATACAAAGCAAAAACAAAGTAACTCAAGTAGCCATCAGCAGGTAAACGGAGAAACAAAATGTGCTCTATCCACACAAGGGAATACCACTCAGCCTTAAAAAGGAGAGAAATTCTGACACTTGCTACAACACGGATGAACCTTGAGGACATTATGCTAAGTTATGTAAGCCAGACATCAACAGCCAAATGTTGTATGATTCCACTTGTAAGAGGGAACTAGAGCTGTCACATTCAGAGATAGAAGGTAGAAGGGTGGCTGCCCAGGGCTGTGGGAGGGAGGATGGGGAGTTAGTGCTTAATGGAGACAGAGTTTCAGTTTCGGAAGATGAGGAAGTTCTGGTAATGGATATATGAAAATGTGAATGTACTCAATGCCACTGCACGTAACACTTAAAAATGGGTGAAATGAGGGGTGCCTGGGTGGCTCAGTTGGTTAAGTGTCCGACTTTGGCTCAGGTCATGATCTCACAGTCTGTGGGTTCGAGCCCTACGTCGGGGTCTGTGCTGACAGCTCAGAGCCTGGAACCTGCCTCGAATTCTGGGTCTCCCTCTCTCTGCTCTTCCCCCGCTTGCTCTCTGTATCTCAAAATAAAGACATAAAAATTTTTAAAAAATGGGTGAAATGAGGGGCACCTGGGTGGCTCAGTTGGTTAAGTGTCCGACTTTGGCTCAATTCACGATCTCATGGTTCATGGGTTTGAACCCCATGCCGGGCTCTGTGCTGACAGCTCAGAGCTTGGAGCCTGCTTTGAATTCTGGGTCTCCCTCTTTCTCTGCCCCTCCCCTGCTCACAGTCTGTCTCTCTCAAAAAAAAAACATCAAAAACAATTTTTTAAATGGGTGAAGTGATAAATGCAATGCCCTATATATGTTACAATAAAACAAGTAAGTATACAAGACAACTCTTGGATTTCTTGCTCTACTCCTAGGTAAGAATATTTGTAAAATGAAATCACACAAATGAAAAAATTTTGAGTTTTTCCAAAGAGCAATGCTTAGAATTTGAAGGTCCTGGTGTGAAACAAGGGTTGTGGTAACCCTCCCAACAGACAAGCCTTGAAACCCAACAGATCCAGAAGTGGGTGCGGGTGGCCCTGCATTTCCAGGAACAGAACTACAGAATTCTCTAGTAGGAAGGGACCTCATCCATAGTAAAGGAAACATTTTTTAAATGTTTAACTCAAGTCCCAGGAGGGTATAAAAGCCAAGCAAACTGACATTTTCCAAGGTGATACTTTTTGTCAGTTGCTTTTTTGCTTTCCCCATTTTTGTGAATGAAAGGAGGGGGGATTCATTCCTAAGAGCTGCTGGAAAAGCTTTAGTTGCTAGGCATGTGCTTTCTAATGAGAACTTCATCAATACCCCTGAGGTGAGAGTGTTTTATTCTCGCCAATCACTTCTATGCAAATTTCAAGTGGTTGTAGCAACGACAGAAAAAGCAACGACCAAACGGGTACTGGTCAAATTCAGGCCGTGCTTCCCTCCAGAGGCCCGTGCGTAGCCGGCCAAACCCTGCTGGGTGAGCATCCCTGCCTGGGCCGGGCCTCACAGTCACTGTAGGCTCAAGGATACAAGGTGGGCTCAGGAAGCCCCTGCGGGGCGGCGGCTACCTCTCTGAGCGGGAGGATGACGTTACAGCAGCCGTCCTCCTTGCTGGCAAAGCAGATATAACGGTCCGATGTGAACATCCGCCCGACTGTGTGACAGCGACTAAACGGCGTCCACAGCGAACAGTCCACGACCGCGTGCAGCTTCTCTTGCCTCGGCAGCCTGAAGAAAGCCCGGAAGAACTCATTCTGGGCTCTGGCTTCCAGGTCCCTGGTGAAGGAGGGAGAGAGAAGAGGAGGCAGGAACAGTGAATGAACACAGAGGAGTCCAAAGAAAAACCCTGTGAAACCCCCGGGCCCAGCCAGATATCGAAGTGGATGCCGAAAGGCGCTGAGCCCCGCCAGGTTCTGCGTGGGTCATTAACACGCACCCCTCTTCACAGCCAACCTTTGGAACGCATACTCAAGGCAGAAGAGGTTGCCCCTATGCAAAAGTGTTATGAACAAACAGACCAAAACAGACCTTAAGTCCTGGTTTGAGTAACACTGTGAATTACCATAAAACAATGAAGAATCCAGTATTCAAAAGTCAGATAACAACAAGTGTTGGCAAGGATGTGGAGAAATGGACACCTTCGCACACTGCTGGTGGCAATGTCCACTGGTGCAGCCAGTTTAGACAACAGTCGGGCTGTTTCTCAAAAGGTTCTATATAGTTACCATAAGACCCTGCAATTCCCTGCCTAGGAAGATACCCAAGAGAACTGAAAACGTACATTTGCTCAAAAACCTGTACACAGGTGTTCATAGCGGCATTATTCAGAACAGCCAAGAACTGGCAACAACCCAAATGTCCATCAACTGGTAAACGGATAAGCACAATGTCACAGAGCCACACCATGGGATATTACTCGGCCACACAAGGCAACAAAGTACATGCTACAATACAGGTGAACCCTGAAAACCTTATGGATACAAAAGACTGCACACTGCCTGATCCCATTTATATGGAATTTCCAGAATGGGCAAAGCTCCACAGAAAACAGATTAGTGATTGTTTAGGGCTGGGGATAAAAGGAGAAGTGGGGGGTGACTGCTCATGACTACAGGGTTTCTCCTTGGGGTGAAAATGTTCTAAACCAACTGTGGTGATGGTCACACAGCCCTGGGAATAGACTAAAAAACCACTGAATGGCACACTTTAACAGGGTGAATTGTACCATGTATGAATTATAGCTCAAAAAAGCTTTTAAAAAATTTAGATCTGGGCTGGGCATATAGTAAGTGCTGAATAAACATTAGCTATTATTACCTTTAAAAAACAAATCCAGAGGCGACTGGGTGGCTCACTCAGTTAAGTGTCAGACTCTTGGTTTCGACTCAAGTCGTGATCTCACAGTTCACAGGATCGAGCCCCACATCGGGCTCATATTGACAGTGTGGAACCTGCTTGGGATTCTCTATCTCCTCCACTCTGCCCCTCTCCCACTCATGTTTTCTCTCTCAAAAAAAAAAAACAAAAAACATTTTTTTCCTTTGCCACATTAAATAAGAGTTCTTTAACTTTGTCTAATATAATCAGCGTTATGCTCAAAGTAAGGAAAATGAACTCTTGGCTTATTAACTGTGTGACCTTAGATAACACTCCTCCGTATCACATCCTGATATCTGTAAAATGGAAACAATACCTAACCTTTCTGCGTTAAGGGATCCCTGCAAACATAAAATCATGTCCACAATATTGAGAAAGCAGGTTAAAAACAGTATCTACAGGGGTGCCTGGGGGGCTCAGTTGGGTGGGCGTCAGACTCTTGGTTTCAATTCAGGTCATGATCTCACAGTTGGTGGGGCCAAGTCCCATGTTGGGCTCTGCACTGGCAGCTTGGAGCCTGCTTGGGATTCTCTCTCACTCTCTCTCTGCCTCTCCCCTGCTCAAGCTTATGTTCTCTCTTTCAAAAAAATAAACCAAAAAATAATAATTAAAAAAAACCCCAGCATCTACAGTATGATCCCATTTATATAGACTCTTAAAAATTGGCAGAAGATGATGTGTAAAAACACTTTGCCTAAAATGTTAATAGCAGTTGACTCTGCATAGTACGATTCCCACTTTTCATTTTATTCTGTTTATATTTTCTACCTAACCACATACCATTAGCTTTTTAAAAAATTATGCCGCTTTCTTTTAGGAAGAGTAACTTTTTAAATGTTGCATAAAAGACAAGTATGAAACTGCAGCCCGAGTGACCTTTTAGACACATGCCCCCTCACCAGGGCCGTGCTTGCACACAGATGCCCCTTCTGCCCCAGTTCTCGTTCCCAACCCAGTCCTCATTTTCACAGCATCGCACAACTGTCTTCCCAGAGACCCCACAAAGAGATGGGAGAGTGCTTGGATTTATTATCAAACCCTCACAAAGAAAAGACACTTACATGTCCAGAAAGTCCTCTGGGCACAGAGAGAATTTATATAAATTCTACAGATCAAGATGGGTCCAGTTACTGCGGGCCAAAGCTACAAGTTCTTCCCCTGAAGTCCCTGCTACTCCACGGATGGCTGTTTCCAAAGGAGCCTACGCTTCCTCCACAGAGGAGCCGGGAAGAGACAGGAAAGCACTGTGAAATGCTCTAGAAATTCACATACTACAGGGTGGAAGGCAAGGCCCCTCAAGATCACCCCAGTTCCCTGCAAGTGGACCTATATTCAACACATTTACGCTGGAAGACTTACATCCTTATTCCCAAAGTATGCTGGCCAGGCTGGCTTTGGTGAAAGTGAAGCCAATGCAGCCTGTCTATACAGATGTGGTTCCAGCCACCACTGAATTCACCTGTTGTCTATTCTTTCCTAGAAGTAGAGAGAGAGAGAGTGGAAGGACTTTTTGTATTTACTCTGTATCCAGCTCTTCAATTTAAGAGTAAGGTGCTCAGTTATCTGACTGTTCTACTCCGTGCATCTGCTGCATCAGCCAGCAGCTCAGTTCAGCCCTCTTCTCCATACTATACACCACCTCCTTTCTCTTTCTGGGCTGTTCCCTGTCACTAGAGGGGTCCGTCTCTCACACATTCAGCAACCAGAGACCTCGCATTAAAAGACAGAAAGCAGCAGGAGGGACTTCTTAAGTCATCTTCCATCCTTAGAAAGTGCTCCTTCAACTCTACTTCTATATAGGAGTTACACACGTATACGTGGTATTTAACTTTCTAACATAACTGAGATGAAGATCAAGCAGCTTGAGAGATGAGGAGCACAAGGCCTTTATGAAGCTCAGAGTAAGACCATCTCATCTCCTCAGGTCTGTTTCCAAGCAGGTGACAGCTCTGATGTTACAAATGTCAGCTCTTCTTTCTGAAGAGCACCAAGAGCAACGCCTGCTGGTCACAATTTGCCTTTCAGACCTTCCGGTACTTACTAAAGGTTCCCACTTATCCTCCAGAGAGATGACCAACACACATGGGTCATAACCTACCATTTGGAAAGCACTAGCTAAGCTCAGGCCTGAAAGCCACAGCAGAAGCACCCCGATAAAGATGGAAACTAGCTCAGCAACCCCAATGGTATCTACTACCCCTTGTACACGATGCTAGTATGCACCAGCCAAAGCAATTACTCCAAGAGAAAGCTATAGTAGAGAAGAGAAGGGGAAGGTCCCACAAATCACCCGGTCTTAACACATGCCATTGTATGAACCCGGAACCATCCGGAAATCAACAGGGTTTCATCACAATATGGAGCAACACCAAGTTTGTTGTTAAAGCTGAAATTAATATGTGCAATCGTGCATGACAACTATGCAGAAAATTCCAGACTACATGCAGACAATTTACAAATCCAGACTTGGAGTGCCTGGGTGGCTCAGTCAGTTAAGCATCTGACTCTTGATTTTGACTCAGGTCATGGTCTTATGGTTCATGGGTTTGAGCCCCACGTCAGGCTCTGCACTGACAGCACAGAGCCTGCTTAGGATTCTCTCTCTGCCCCTCTCTGCTCCCACCTGCCTTAAAAATAAATAATTTTTTTAAATATCCAGACTTAATTCTCAGACCTTAGACCCAAGAAATGAAGGGGTAGGTAGTTCTTTGGTTTCTCTGCAAACCCAGAATTAGATTTTCCCCTCCAAGTTTAGGAACAGATGTATCAAAAACAGGTTTCCCCTCTCTCTTCCCCATCAACCGTTTAGAATACTTTAGGGAAGACCTGTATCAGGCCTTACAGACTCTCCTTCCCTCGTATCACTCATTCCACATATACAGACCTACAGTCAGCAGCTCAGAGCTGCTCAAGGCCAAATGCTTCCCCAGACTCAGTCTGTGTGGCAGGCTGGGACAGATGGGCTCCCCCAGTAGCTCAGGGTGTGAGGACTTCCTGTGTCCTCAACAGGAGGCCTCAAGCACCACCCCCACCCTTCTAGAATATCTTGGTCCTCTGCAGTCAGTCAGCCCCAGAAAAACACATACTAAGATTTCTGGAGGCTCTTAGTTAACATACTCGCTCACAGACCCATAACCAGCTCATCTGAAACTCTGGGATATACCAAGAACCAGTAATGTAGAAATATGGCAGAAAGGCCAGATACACTACTTGTCCTCGAAGCCCAAGTCTGCACATAAAACACTGCATTTCTCCAGTGTATGTTTACTTAAAACACCTTTCCTCATCCTTCCCCCAAGAGCACTCAGGAAGCAGGACAATGTTGCCCTGTAACATCTTACGCTGGGTCTCCTGGGCACAGTGGTGGCATGAAGGAACCCGGCCCTCAGCCAGCAGCCAGCAGTGTGGAGGTGGACTCAGCTGGTGCTGGCAGTGCCCCCATTTCTCTGAAAATCCAGCCACGGAGCCCCCACAGACCAGGACCTCAACGACACAGGCATCCAGAAGGCTTTTTCACACTCAAAGCTCTTGCCTTTGTCCTGCCCCAGAGAGAGCCACCTGAATGACCCACACAAGCTCAGGGCAGGCTCTGCAGGCCTTCCCTGGTGAGACGTGACCTGTTCAGGGCTGCATGAGCCCCAAGAGATGTCAACTCTGACCTAGAATCACAAGGGCTGAAAGTCAAATAAATTACAGAGTGAGCATGGGAATTCTGAATAGGGACAAAGGAGAAGAGCAGAAAAGGGAGTGAATCTAGGCAGGAAAGGCCAAAGGTCTGACAAGCCAGATGGGGAGCTGAGAATCAGCCAGGCAACAGGGGATAAGGGATTTAAAACTTTTTTTTTTAATTTTTAAAGTTTTTTTAATTAGTTTTATTTATTGGCGGGGGGGGGGGGGTGGGGAAGGGGGGGGGAGGGGACTGGAATGGGCAGAGAGAGGGGTGAATCCCAAGAAGGTTCCACAATTGCCAGCCCAGAGCTCAGTGCAGGGCTCGAACTCGTGAACCATGAGATCATGACCTGAGCAAAATTCCAGAGCTTAACCAACTGAGCCACCCAGGCAGCCCCATGAGGATGAGGGCTCAGGTCATAACTGAAGACATCAGCACCCTGAGAGCCACTGTGCACCTCTGGAGATCGCAGTAATAGCTTACACCATGAGAACGAGTCTCCATTTACTACACTGCATTAACTGACCTTTCCTCCAGCACTGTTCAGCCGGTCAACACAGGTTTTAATGATGATATTAATTCTGATTTAGTGAAACCCATCACCTCACCAAGAGCCCACCCCCAAAATAGCTGGCCACCCTGTTCTCAACCTATCACTCACAGCTTCAGAACTGTTCTGTTGTAAACTGCAGGACCAATCAATGTATTTGTTCTGTCCAACTCCTGGAAGCCCCTTCCCCAGCCTCGGTCCCCACCCCCTCCGGGATTCTGTTACTGTAGCGCAGAATCCCCAGTCCAGGCCCTCCGTGAAATGCGAGGGCTGGGCTAGGGGCATCCCCAGCCCCGCTGGCTCTAACCTGTCTGACTCGTCCTACTGTGCGATGCACCTTCCCATCCTCCTGGCTCCCGCTGGAGCTCCAGCCCTGCTCTGCTCTGTCCCGAAGTCCCGTGGGACTGCGCCTAAGCAGCGATCATGACTAATCTATAATCAGATGGCTCACCACACTCGTGACCCCAAGGGCACCTTTCTAAAGACCTTATCTGGGAAGGGAAGTGAAAATACATCAACAAAGGGGAGCCTGAGGAGCATTCCAGCACTTCTGATTGTGCCCTTCACATCCAGAGACTGTTTTCCTCAACTTTAAACCTGGGCTCTCTTGGCAGGATGTCAAGCTGACTGAGTCATTACCTGTTTATGTCCACAGACCTATGTCTCCATGACAGAAAGCTACACACAAGACCCAGCAAGCAACTGGTGTGCAAGGACATGCCTTTCACTTTTGGAAGAAGTCACTCAAAGTGCAGTGACCAGCAAAACACCCCACAGACCAGAATCCTGCCGTCCACGTTGGGGCCAGCCCTAGGCACCCATGGGTCTCCAGAGGCTCCACCACCAACCACTGCCAGGACTCCTTTTTGTCCTTTTCTCTCTCTTCTCCTTTCTACTTGTTTCCAGGATAGAAAGTAGAGGAAGGAGAACCTTGTATAATTCACCTAAGTTCTGGAATGTCAATGAAAACTGTCTATACTGATTGATTTCTTAGAAAATGAAGGAGTATACCAACGGATCGTAAGTGCTACAAACCTGACATCTGCCTCTACTTTCCCTATTTCTACCCCAACCCAGAATGCTACATCTAGAAGCAGAGGCGTGAAGGCACATCAGGAAATTTGTGAGCAGTCACCCGAAATCCCAGTGCTCATGGAACTAACCAGAACACAAGGCTACTAGCTGGCCTCGTATTCCAAAAACCCTAGCTGCAATTCACACACATACACATCTGTATGCAAAACCCACAGAAGAGTGTAAGCTTTAATGAGTGATTTATAGGAGCCCTTTAACAACTCCTACAACTGAGACTTGCTTCTTCATTTGTAACTGATCTTTGTTGGACTAAAAAGATTCTGATACCAAACCACTATAGAAATACTTAAAGAAATATGGGAAGGGGCGCCCGGGTAGCTCAGTCGGTTGAGCTCAGTCGGAAGAGCATCCCTTCGGCTCGGGTCATGATCTCGCAGTCCGTGAGTCCGGGCCCTGTGTCAGGCTCTGTGCTGGAGCCTGCTGCAGATCCTCTGTCTCTCTCTCTCTGCCCCTTCCCTGCTCACACTCTCTCTCACTCTCTCTCAAAAATAAACATTAAAGTAAGTTTTTTATAGGGGCACCTGAGTGGCTCAGTAGGTTAAGCGTCCAACTCTGGCTCAGGTCATGATCTCATGGCTCATGGGTTCAAGCCCTGTGTCAGGTTCTGTGCTGACAGTTCAGTGCCAGTGCCTGGAGCCTGTTTTGGATTCTGTGTCTCCCTCCCTCTCTATGACCTTCCCCTGTTCTTTCTCTCTCCCTCTCTCAAAAATAAACAAACATTTAAAAAATTTATTAAATAAACATGGGAGAATGTGGCGACCATTGTGCTGGACTGTCGTCTCTGGACCAAAGACGGAGCCAGAGATATAATGGGAAACTCGGGGTCAGGAGGCACAGGGAGGAGCTCAGGACTGGGAGTCAGAAGACCCAAGGGCAGCACCCCAAGGTTCCCCTTTCGTAAGGGAGTGACAAGGAGCATCATCCCCTCTCACAAAGGAACTATTAGATTATCAGAAAGGACACAACACCAAGTGAAATTCACTGGACTTTTACCCGAAAGTGCACTTTTTGATTTTTGCCTTACTTGTGACTCTATGTGATCAATTTGTAACATATGCACATAGCAAGGGCTCTGAATTCTTGCTGAGTACATGTAGACTACAAAAACAGGACCATTTAGAGACCACTAATTAGTCACATCTTCTCCCAGATGTTTGGAGAAGACAGCAAATGTGTCTAAAGAATAAGAGGAATGCTATAGTAGATTATAAAGATCCTGGGGGAGCCCTTGGGTGGGTCAGTTGGCTGAGCATCTGACTCTGGCTCAGGTTGTGATCTCATGGTTTGTTAGTTAAGCCCCATATCGGGCTGTCTGCTGTCAGGAGAGCCCACTTTGGATCCTATGTACCCCCCTCTCCTTCTGCAACTTTCCCACTCACACGGTCTTTCTCAAAAATAAACAATTGAAAAATTTTTTAAAGATTTTTTAATGACTGGACACAGAATGACACAGAACTATTCTATGATCTCATAATTCCACTTCTGGGTATATGCCCAAAAGTCGTAAAAGCAGGGGCTTGAACAGATATCTGTGCATAGCTGCTCATAGCAGCATCATATACAATACCCAAAAGGTAGAAACAACTTTGTGTCCAATGATGCATGAATGGACAAACAAAATATGGTATATACATACAAAGGAATATTACCTAGCCTTAGAAAGGAAAATAATTCTGACACAGGCTACAACATGGATGAACCTTAAGGAATTACATAAAGCCAGCCACAAAAACACAAATACTGTAGGGGTCCACTTATATGAAGGACCTGGAGTAGTCAAACTCAGAGACAAAGTAGAATGGTGGCTGCCAGAGGCTGGGGGAGGAGGGAATGGGGAGTTATTGCTTAATGGGGATGAAGTTTCAGTTCTGCAAGATGTAGCGTCCCAGAGTTGGATGGTGGGGATGGTTGCACAACAATGTGAATATACTTAACCATTTTTTTAAGTGTATGGTTCAGTGGTATTAAGACAGCAAATTTTAGGTTATGTGTTCTGTACCATGTAAAAAAAAAAAAATGTTGTTAATGACTAATAGTATTCAAATAGCAGTGGTGATTCTGTAATGATGTCAAATATACCCATCCAGGACAGCACCTGCCAGGGGTGCCTGGGTGGCTCAGTCGGTTGAGCGTCTGACTTCGGCTCAGGTCATGATCTCATGGTTCATGGGTTCGAGCCCCGCCTCAGGCTCTGTGCTAACAGCTAGCTCAGAGCCTGGAGCCTGCTTCGGATTCCATGTCTCCCTCTCTCTCTGAATCTCCCCTGCTCATGCTGTCACTATCTCTCTCTCAAAAATAAATAAAACATTAAAAAAAAGTTTTTTTTAAAAAAAAGACAGCACTTGACAGAGGACTTGCTCCTCAAAGGATATCCTGATATCAATTCTGCAGTTACCTGGTCTCACCCACTAAGTCAGAAATCACAGTCAAGCTTGAACACCACTGGTTAAATTTTAGATCATAAAACTGAACTTCTTTAAAGAGACTAATAATTCAGGGGTGCCTGGGTGGCTCAGTCGGTTGAGAGTCTGACTCTCACTTTTAGCTCAGGTCATGATCTCACAGCTGTGAGATCAAGCCCCATGATGGGCTCCATGCTGGATATGGACTCTGCATTGGATTCTCCCTCTCCCTTTCCCTCTGCCCCTCTCCCTGATTTGCATACTCTCTATCCCTCTCTCAGTCAATCAATCAACACACAAAGTGACTAATAATTCAAGCAACTGCCTCAGACATCTCCACAACTAGCATCGATTTGGGGCAAACCAATAATAAAGAATGTTAACCTACTAATATTACTAAGGCACATTTCTAATGACAAACCAGTACCAAAACTAATTCCCACTGTCATGAAAACTTATTCTACAAAGTTTTTTCATATGGAAATGTAACATTTCTTAATGTTCACTGATAAAGCACAGCATCGAATGGAATTCTACCAGGAAGCTATTCATATTACATTTCCTAGAAGTAGTTTTTTTCTTTAAAAAAATCAGTTTCAAAATATCTGGAAAGAAAGTAGAACTGGATCCAGAAATCAAAGTCTACTGCATTAAAAAAAAAAAAATTGTAACAATCGCTGCCAATTATTATGCCACCATCATGATTAACAACATGGGGAAAATCTGCATTTTGCCACAAGGGAAATTTAAATCTAGTACAACTAAGACTAACAAAGCCCACGTAAATGAAGCCACGGTCCTGGGGTCAGGAACAACTGAAAAGCGAAGCTCTTACCGCTTGGTGATCTGGCTCGGCTCCTGCAGGTCTGGGTCCAGGTCAAAGACCTCATTGTCCAGCAGCCTTCGGAGCGTCACGTCGGCCAGCTGCTCCATGATCTTGAATACCTCATCAAGGTTCAGGAACATGGAGAAATCACGCTCCTTATTCTGCGTGGTGATTCGGATGGTGTCTGTCAGAAAGACGTTGGACGTTCTTTCTAACTTCTGGATATCAACCCAAGGGACTATAAGTTTAACTAGAAGAGAAGAAAAAGGCAATTAGAGATTTTAACCTAACTGTTGAGCCAAACTTGAGTGTATCAACAAAGAGTCCAAGGATCTCCTTAAGCTGAAATGCAAATACCTATTAAACCAGAGCAGGAAAGAGGAAGCACAATACTGCTGTGTGTTAGAATCCAATTCACGTTCAATGATTTTCTTAAAGATTTAAGTGAAATTTTCTAAGTTGCTGGCTACTGCACACATAGAGGGGGACACTGTTCTGAAAACATGAAAACGTCAAAAATACTTAAAAACTTAAATATTTGCAAAATATGCAAAAGTTTCTCAATCTACATAATTTCTGGTTTCAAAGGCAGCATTCATGGTGTAAGCTATGAAAAAAAAAGAAGTGCAAAAGAGGATTATTCATGACCTTGGAGAGAGAAACAGGCTTAACATTTAGACTGTGTCGAATGACAGAGTCGTAGAAGACACGGTACAAATTTTTATGGAATTCTTTTTAAAGTAATACAGTACAAACAGTACATTTTATAAACAAGGACTCTATTCTGGGAACTGTTTCCAACACAGTGAGTAGCCAAGCTAACTTGCCAATGCAAAGGGAGAAGGGACAATGCAACAACTTGAAATGATAAGTGTCCTCAAATACAGAAATCATTTCTTTTTTTCAATTTTTTTTTTAAAATTTATCTCTAGGAGAGAGAGAGAGAGAGAGAGAGAGACAGCGTGAGCAGGGGAGGGTCAGAGAGAGAGGGAATCACAGGCTCAAACAGGCTCCAGGCTCTGAGCTGGCAGTCAGCCCGACGCGGGGCTGGAACCCACGAACCACGAGATCATGACCTAAGCGAAAGTCGGACGCTTAACCGACTAAGGCACCCAGGCGCCCCGCATTTCTTTTTTTCAAAGCGTATCCTAACAAAATTTGGTTTAGTGACCATGATCGATCAGGGTCAGAAGATAACTTGTTTTTTTGTTGTTGGGTTTTTGTTTTTGTTTTTCAAATCAAGGAGGGGATCATTAAGTGTTTCTAATTTTTCCACTTATTTTGCAATAATGTTTTCAGTGCTTCAATAACTTAAAAGGCCACATATCTTCTCAGGCTTGAGAAGAAGCTTCTTCAGCTACTTCTAGTTGCTTTCACGTAAGTCTCTTACACAAACATACGTACTCTATAAATCATCAACTTTCACTTCATTAAGCGTCTTCTTTGCGAAAGCCCTGCACTTAAAAAGCTTATTCAAATAGAGAAAACAGACATGTAAAATAAGGAACCACTAATTTGACAAAATCAAACTGAAACACAAACATAGTACGAATCATAAGGGGACCAGGGAAAGTCCCTGGAGGTGATAAAATCTGAACTGATTTTGAAGGGTGAACAGGAGTTTCCAAACAGGCACAAGAATAGGGAAGAGAAAGAAATTAATTTTGAGAAGCATTTCAAGGGGCGCCTGGATGGCTCCGTCAGTGTAGCACCCGACTCTTGATTTTGGCTCAGGTCATGATCCCAGGGTTGTGGGCACATGTCACACTCTGCACTGAGTGTGGAGCCTGCTTAAGATCCTATCTCTTCCTCTCTCTTTCTCTCCTTCTGTTCCTCTCCCCCTCTTGTGCTCTCTCTCTAAAATAAAATTAAAGATAATTTTTTGAGAAGTATTTTAGAAAGTACAAGAATGAAGACAGCTAACATTAGGTCAGAGCACATTCCAAGGGTGGGGAAAGGCTTTGTACACAGGGTGTACGTACTAGAGTATCAGAACTGAGGCTGGCAGCGTGAGAAAGAGAAGTGATGACCCTGTGCAGGAAGCTGGGTCAGCAAAATTCAAGAGGAGCCCCTCCCACGGGTTCAACTTGAAATATAAACTTAGATGCAGGGAAAAAAAAACTATGTATATAAACACATACATATACTCATTTTATATACACACACAGCTTCCACCCTGCATGGGTGCTTGAAACAATGTTTGGTTCCAAAAGAAGTATCAGTGGGAATGACTTTTTTAAAAATTCAACATACAACTGACACTTGTGGTTTTTCTTCTCTTACCTTGGAATCTAATATCTAGCACAGCAATGGTCAGTGGATAAATTTATGAGAAGTTAATTACTGCCTGAATCTCAAGTGGACCCAGGTGAAGAATTCCTTCCCACTCCAAGGAACAACAGTACATCTTGCTACTCTTCCGGGAGCAGTCATGACCTTCAGGGCTGGGAGTTTTGTTTTTTTTTTTTTTTTTTTAATTTTTCTTAATGTTTTTCTTTATTTTTGAGAGAGAGTGTGAGTGTGTGAGGGGCACAGAGAGAGGGAGACACAGAATCCGAAGCAGCTCCAGGCTCTGAGCCATCAGCACAGAGTCCGATGTGGGGCTCAAATTCACGAACTGCAAGATCATGACCTGAGCCAAAGTTGGAGGCTTAATGGACTGAGCCACCCAGGTGCCCCAAGGCTGGGAATTTTTTATATGCCCCCACCCCCCATCTTAAGAAACAACAATGTTCATAGCAGCACTCTCCACAATAGCTAAAACATGGAAAGAGCCCAAGTGTCCATCAACAGATGAATGGATCAAGAAGATGTGGTTTATCTATACCATGGAATACTACATGGCAATGAGAAACAATGAAATCTGGCCATGTGTAGCAACATGGATGGACCTTGAGGGTGTTATGCTGAGCGAAATAAGTCAGGCAGAGAAGGACAAATATCATATGTTTGCACGTATAGGAGGATTAGGAGGAACTTGACGGAGGAACAAGGGGGAGAAGAAGGGCGGAAATGGTGGGGGAAAGGGAGAGAGGCAAACCATGAGAGACTCTTGAATGCTGACAAAAACTGAGGACTGATGGATGTGGGGGGGAGGGGGGATGGGCATGGAGGAGGACACTTGTGGGGATGAGCACTGAGTGTTATGTGGAAACTAATTTGACAATAAACTATTTGTAAAAAAAAAAAAAAAAAGAAAGAAACAACAATGTTCCACTCCTTTAGAAGTACTGGGCTATCAGTTTTAACAATGTGTTTTCAGAACAACATAAAGTAAAAAACCTTCGGGAGCTATATGAAGTGAACTACACAGAAACATGTAAGGCAGTAGAAAAAATGAATTGTCACAAAATCAAAGCCCTCAGGGGTAGCAGTATATATAAATACAATTGTGGACACAAGTCATATGGAAGTTAATCAAGTATCGGGCATTATCATCTCAACTACTCATTTAAATCTTTTGTTCTCTAACTCTTCATCTTGTCTCAGGACAGCACAAACATCCCGAGGGTCAACTTCATCTGTGAGCTCCCAAATCTCTCCAAATGCTTCACTTACGTTCCTTGCCCAGGAAGAAGGAGTAGAAGCAGAGGTGGTTGATGCTGAGGTACAGCCAGCCTTGGCGGGGAACCCTGCCCTTCCAGCAGCAGCAGGAGTAATAGGTGACCAGCTTCTCTGCCTCCGGGAAGTTGAACCTGGCTTCGAACTTTACCAAGGCCTCTCGGAACTTCTCCGGCTCTTCTTCCTGCTCCGCAAGCCTGCTGCTTGTCTCCTCGGCAATCAGAGCCTGATGCACAGAAAGATAACAGTCCCCACATCAGTGAAAGGGACGAGGGGAGGGACAGGCAGAGGTGGGAAGGAACAGCCAAGCACAGGCACCTGAGGAGTCTGCACTGCTTAACATGCAGGGTGAAGGAGAGCGGCTCAACACACCTTCTGTCCACCGCCCAGAATCATGGCCACGCTTGGGGATGGATATGGAAAACCAAGAACAAGTCTCTCACTTGACCACTTACCAGCCCTGAGGCTTTGGACAAATCACTGACTTATAAGCCTTAGTTTTCTAACAAATTACTACTTTATAATACCTCCTTGTTCTCCCTACAGGGATGGGATGATCAAATTACTGGCTCTGGCATGAACTCGATGCGTCAACTCTGAAGAACCACCCAAGTTTGAGTTACAAATTAGTCTTTTTTAAAAAGCTAATGAATGTCTTCCTCCTTAGATTCAAAAACTTTAATACAAAGCCAACAGGTACCTGACCGTGTGGCATCTGGCACCTTTCACTACCTCTAAATATTCTACAGTCTTCTAAGGTAGACAAGGAGTTATGTTGGCCAAGGTTGGAAACACCTCCAAAGCACTCAGGTGCACGAGGAGGCAAGACGGAAAAGGAAGCATCTGAACGTACAACTGCTTTGCCAACAAGTAACAGCAAGGATCCTTTTTCAGTCTGGGGTAAGACTGTAGAAGTGTCTAGAACATAAGCGTGTGGCCTGTTGCTGAGGGGTGACAACTCACTGACAAGATCAGAATTCTGTGTTTCATGAAGGACTAGGTCTCTTAAGACAAAACCACTTTGGGGGCAAAGCTACCATACCCTGAACTATACGAGATTTTAGAAAATTATTTAGAAAACCTGAGACTTTCTATTAAAATAAAAATTATGTTTAAAATGAATGTGAAGGCTAATAAGATTTTAAGTGCTTTTCATTTCCTCATTATGTTTTTCTTCTTTCCCAAATTTCATTTAACCAGACATTATAAACTAGAAAAGTTATAAGAAGGATGAATAATTTTAAAAGCATATGTATGGGGCACCTGGGTAGCTCAGTCGGTTAAGCATCCAACTCCTGATTTCAGCTCAGGTCGTGATCTCGCTATTCATGACTTCAAGCCCCACCTCGGGCTCTGTGCTGGCAGTGTGGAGCCTGCTTGGGATTCTCTCTCCCTCTCTCTCCCTGTCTTTCCCCCATTCACTTCCTCTCTCTGTCCCTTTCTCAAAAACAAAAAAATAAAAAAAAAAAAAAAAAATTTTTTAAAGGGAACATATGTAATACAGGGGCACCAGGGCGGCTCAGTTGGTTGAGCATCTGACTCTTGATTTCGGCTCAGGTCACGATCTCATGGTTTGTGGGACTTAGCCCCGCAACAGGCTCAGTGTGGAGACTGCTTGGGATTCTCTCACTCTCTCATTCTCTCTGCCCCCACTCTCAAAATAATTAAATAAACATTTTTAAAAGTGTATCTAATATATAAAACTCTGGACCAGGTGGTGTGAAGAGGACCTTACAAAGGCTCTATAGCAAAGAGTCATGGAAGCAGAACAGGACCCACAGGCTCCAGATGCAGCCGTGGTGGTGGCTGTACAGACTCCTGACTTCTGGGGACTCCAGGGTCTGGTGACAAGCACAGTTCAGAGCACAGGGATTTCTTTAAAGCTTCAGACAGTGGCCAACTGTTCAGGATAGGAGTAGGAAAGACTCAGCTCCTAATTTCTTTGGGTTTTCCCAGAGGAGATGGAGAACCACCACCTGATATGGTGGCCCCAAAGGTATAACGCCATCTCAGACCACAAGAACTGTTCCATCCTCAATCCCTGCTCCAGGCCAGCAGCCTCCCTGGGACTCATTTTGTATTTTGGGTTTTTTTCTTAAGGCATTTTAGCTTTGATGTGCAGGGGATCAGACTATGCCATCCCAAAATACACCACTTTGGCCTAAGAATCATCCTGAAAACAACTGAGAAACAGCAGACACTAAAAAGGCTCTCTGCCCTCCTCCACTAATTGTCTAAAACAAGGACATCAATTCCCATTTGTGAAGGTATCTCCCTCTCCTGTGCCAGGAAGAGGAGGGTAACTCTAGACTGTGACCAGCGCTGGAGGATAACAACCCTCACAAAAATAGGCCTTCTCTTCCTTTCATTTCCCCCTACACATTTAATTTACCTTCCCACAGTTTGCTACCCCTCGCAGCCAAATTCTTCTTTGTCCCGTCACTTCTCTACAAACGTCTGGTTCTTTGTTAAGATGTTGTAAAAGCCTTACATTCTAGCCACCCTTTTGGGTTACTCATCACTGAGTTTCCCCCATGTGTACGCACACTGCATGTGCTGAGAAACCGGTTTTCTCATTAATTTGACTTTTGTCAGTTTAATCTCCAGGCCACGGGAGGAGAACCTAGGAGAGCAGAGGGAAGGTTGTTTCCTCCTCTACAGAAGCTTTCCGAAAGCCACTGTAGCAAAAATGAATTTCCTTCCTCCAAATTAAAAGGAAAAACCCTAAATCAAAGAACCATCACAACCTATATGAGACTTAGGAGAGGGGAGATAAGTGTGAAAGATAACCATGAAATGGGCATTTCTGTAGCTAAGCCCCAGTGTGATCTGACCCAGGGAACCAAGCTAGTCAGTCAAACCAAGCAAAGATGGTAAGCCATGACAGACAGTCCCCACCACAGCGTGGGTCCACCTGCCAACCTCATAGGCCAAAGGTGACACCAAGAGGTCACCTGCCTGGATTCAGGAGACTTTTGGTTTCTACCTAGTCCCACAACTGTCCCTGACGCTCAGAGGAAAAGAATAGTTCTGTTTTGTCCCTTTAAACTCAAGAATTCACTTTACTGCCCTTTACTAAAAGCTGAAGCACTCAGGGAGTTAAAAAGACAAACTTTTGAGGAGAAAAACACACACACACACAAAACAAAATCAATCGTATGGGATGTTTTGCCCTCAGGGAGGAAAACTATATTACAGGCTAATGTGTTAACATGTGTTTATCAGAATGAGAAACAGTCCCTCCCTGTCTTCTAGGGCTTTTATTTTTATTATTTTTTTAATGTTTATTTTTGCGAGAGAGAGACAGAGTGTGAGCAGGAGAGGGGCAGAGACAGAGGGAGACACAGAATCTGAAGCAAGCTCCAGGCTCTGAGCTGTCAGTACAGAGCCTGATGTGGAGCTCGAACTTTACGAACCGTGAAATCATGACCTGAGCCAAAGTTGGACACTTAACCCACTGAGCCACTCAGGCACCCCTGCCTGATAGGGCTTTTAAAACAATGGTTACCAATCATGTTATTGCAATGGCATTTACAGAAAATATAACTTACAGGAGATATTAACAGATACCTTCCAAAATATTCCTCTCTTGCTTCTCAAAATATAATTGGTTTTAATTCCATTTAATTAACATATTTCAAAAATAAACAGCCAATTTTAGGAAGAGAAAGTGCCAGGTCCAACAAAATAGAGTGACAAGCTGTCACAACTGCAAAAGGGAAGGAATAGCTAATTTAAGTAGTCAAATAACACAGGCGCCTGGGTGGCTCAGTCGGTTAAGCATCTGACTTCAGCTCAGGTCATGATCTCTCTTGAGGGCTCAAGCCCAATGTCGGGCTTGGTGCTAACAGCTCAGAGCCTGGAGCCTGCTTGAGATACTGTGTCTCCCCCTCTCTCAGCCCTCCCCAGTTCACATTCTGTCTCTTCCTAAAAAATAAACAAACATTAAAAAAAATTTTTTAATTAAAAAAAGGAGTCAAATAACATTTTTGCTCTACAGAAACATATATTATAACTTTTTTTTCCTAAGACAAAAGAGGACCTTCACTTTTGTAAGGATAACAAAAACTTAGGTCTGGGAATGAGGTGTGGATCTTTAAATTTCAGGTGTATTTTGCCTAACTGTCTGCAAAGTTTGACAGGTAACAAGTCTAACTGCTTTGACTGTGTATTAAAAACCAAGATGTTCAGTTATGGTGGAGAACACTTTAAATCGGGTTAAAAAATGCTGCGGTGCTCAAAACATCATATGAAAGTTGTAAGAAAGGCAGGGAACTGAGGAGAAGCATTTCAATCCAAGGACCTACCTTTACCTTCCCTTTGACAAAGCTGGCAATGTCGTCTTTATTATCAAAGACGGACAAAGTATGAAGGAGATTTTGCTCCAGCCAGTCCCAGTGCTGGTTTATTTCCTCTAATGTTGCACCTGGGTTAGAACAGAGAAGGATACCGAGATTAAAAGTAACTCCTGGCACATGAACTCATGTTCCAAATATTATGAATCTTGTGTTTGTTATTAAAACATCTCAGCTTCTCACATCCCGGGCCACAGCAACTTGGAAGGCCCCCTCCTTCGGAGCCTCGGTCTCCCTCACCACGGCACTGGGATTTGCAAACACCGGTCCACGGCCACATGGATGGGTCAGGGGAGCAATCAGGTTACTCTTGGGATTGTCCTGTAGATATCCTACCCATCTCACTGATGCACGGACTTCCTACCACATCCACTCAGTGACATAAACATTTTTAACTATGCAGCTATCTTGGGGGAAACAAACCCCAAGAAGCAGGCCAATTCTGAACAGTCTCACATAGTTCCCCCTGTGCGAACAGGGATCCCTCGAGAGGAACCTTCGCCCAGGTTCACAGAGGAAAGAGCTTCTTGAGAAAGCGCCGCTGATTGCCCGAGGGTGTCCCCACTTACAACGGGCATCATTAAATACAACAGCCACAACCTAGGAAATTTCCGGGTTCACCCATCTATACTTCATGTCATTCACAACAATATCCCTAAGAACATTCATAAGTCAGGCAGAGAAGGAAAGATACCATGTTTTCACTCATATGTGGAACAGGAGAAACTTAACAGAAGACCATAAGGGAGGGGAAGGGGAAAAAACAGTTAAGGAGAGGGAGGGAGGCAAACCCTAAGAGACTTAAATACTGAGAACAAACTGAGGGCTGATGGGGGCAGGGGAGAGGGGAAGGAGGGTGATGGGTACGGAGGAGGCCACTTGTTGGGATGAGCACTGGGGGTTATACGGAAACCAACTTTGACAATAAACTATAATAAAAAAAGGACATTCATAAAACGAGGTTGTATAATACGTGTTAAAAAACACACAAAGTCATTTATAGCAAGTTAATTTCTTTCAAAGGCAATTAAAAAAAAAAAACCCATCCCATTACTGAAGCAGCCAGCAACACTGTTACCAAAAAGCTTAGTTATTTTAGTATTTCCTCTCAAGAAGCCTCCTAGTACTCTCCATTAGACAATGAGCACCTTGGTACGGGGACCACGCCAGCTCCTCGTGATGCACTTGGCACACAGCACATGCTCCATAAAGTCCCCTGACTGGAAGCAAGCATGGTCCTGGACAAAAAAGGCACACCATGTGCATCAGGCGTGTGTAGGACGGACCTAGATAAAATGCCCAGCTAAGAGGATCAGATTTCCAAAATGGGAAAGAGATATTCTAACTTGAAAGGTTAAGGGCTACCAAACACCAGTGCAGAATACGCTTGCTGATGTGTGAGGCACAGTGGTCAACGGAGCCACATACCACTTACACAAAAACCAGACAGGCATTCTGTTGACCCCAAACTTTGTGTTTCCATATTGCAGCCTTCCTCACTGTAGAGTACAGATGAATGCAGGGATCTTGGGAAAACCTCAGGCATAAAATGCCAGAGAACTCACTCCCCAGACTTGTGCACTTGGAGTATCAAGAACATCTGTGTTAGGACTGTTGGTCTGAATGGACAGTTTGGGAAAGAGTCATCAGAGGAATCAGAGAATTCTTCATAAGGAAAAGAAAGCACACTCTGGTCTCGCTTCCTCTTCTTAGAAGGAATCCCATCATGAGGGCCCCACCCTCCGGACCTTCTCTAAACTTAATTAGCATCTGAGGTACAACCTCCAAATACTATCACATTGTGGGCTGAGGTTTCAATATATGGACATGGGGGAGTGGTCACCATTCAGTCCACACCAACCAGTGATCTGCCCAGCCTTCTGTCAGCCCCACCACCCAGCCTTGCTCTTTAAGGTAAGGTTTAGGAGAGCCAGCGCTGGGCAGGCGGGGTCAGGGCCTTCTCACTCTCCAGCCCCCTCTCATCCAGGAGACCCTTGTGGTGGGAACCCCTGGCCCTTCAGGTTCCCCATTCCTCTTACAAGGGGGAGAGATACTTTTAAAACAAAATCAAACCAAGTGATCCCACGTTCCACAGCATGACTCTTGGGAAGCTTCTAAGTGTTGTCTACCTGAACTCCGGCCCCACACTGCCTGTGTGGTTCCTCACGTTCGGTGCTGAGGTGCCTCAGGCAGACGTCAGCTTTGCCCACTTCTGGCTTGAATCTCTGCCGTAGGCACCCTCCAATGGCAACTGTGTAGGTGTTAGTCACAAAAACACCTCCTACATTTGTGGGTCAGCAATGGTGTCTTCATAGCTGGCAGACAGCACATCACACCATCTCAAGAGGGGCCTTGGGTCTTCACTGAAGCCAATAAATTTGCAACGGCGCCTTGGGGATGCCTGGGCCTCTGCCTTTCTCTTTAAGATTTACTCTTTCGAGATCTTTGTCCTTTATTATCTATTATAATAAAACTGGTCAGAATATTGTCTATTCTTATTTTTCTTTAAAGTTTATTTATTTATTTTTGAGAAAGAGAGTGAGAGAGAGAAGAGAGCAGGGGAAGGACAGAGAGAGAGGGAGTCAGAATCCCAAGCAGGCTCCACACTGTCAGCACAGAACCTGATAAGGGGTTCGAACTCATGACCTTAGCTGAAATCAAGAGTTGGATGCTTAACTGACTGAGCCACCCAGGCACCCCTAGTCAGAATATTTTCAATAAAAGTAAGGAATAAATGGGAAAAATTATCTTTATTGGTCATCAATCTTTTGAGTATATTTTCACAACTTAATTCTTTAAAAAAAAAAGAAAAAACTTGGAGGAATGAGGAAGAACAAGAAAAAGGAGAAGGCTCACCTGTGTGACCTTTCTATTCCAGGGACTAGTTCACTGCTGGGTAATGAAGACTGAATGAGGAAATGGAGGCTCAAACACCTCTCCAAGGTTAAATATATAGAATGAAAGGCAAGAGCAGGGAATGAACTCATTCTCTACAACCTTGAAGTATCTGGGGGGCCTCCTCTAAAAAGCTGCATTTTAATTTCTTTTTTTATTTTTTATTTTTATTTTTTAAAAATGTTTACTTATTTTTGAGAGTGAGAGAGAAATAAAGTGCAAATGGGGTAGGGGCAGAGAGAGAGAGGGAGACACAGAATTTGAAGCAGGCACTAGGCTCTGAGCTGTCAGCACAGAGCCCGACGCAGGGCTCAAACCCACGAACCGTGAGATCATGACCTGAGCCAAAGTCAGATACTTAACCAACTGAGCCACCTGGGCGCCCCAACAATTTCAAAGTAACATTTACAGAATCCTTAGGTCCATTACTTCCTCTGGTTTCTCTCTCTCTCTCTCTCTCACACACACACACACACACACACACACACACACACACACACACACACACAAACCATTTTGTGTTTGTACTTAGAGCCATTATTACAATTTCCTGAATGCATCTTCCTGGATGATGTGAAACAGGTTTTCATTTTTCTGATGAAGCTCACAGGTCCAGCAGAGTTAAGTGTTAACAGCTAAACAAGTAGGTAGTCCTCAGCTGATAACCACAGGCACCATGACTAAAACTATAATCAAGCCCCAACAGTGTAGCACATGGAACTAAGATTTGAGACAATGTCATCAAAAACGTAGGTCCCTGTTCTTTAAAAGATTCTTCTACCTATGCAGAGAAGCTTATGACAGGGAAAGAGAATTCTAAAATAAAACCAAGCCTACACCTTGGGAGAGAGAAAATAGGCACATAAAAATATAAAAATCTGTCACTGAACCACAGTTAGATTTCATTACAATCCGCCCCGTTCCTGAATAGAAGACATTGCTGTATGCCTCTCCTGGCCAAGACAATCAATATGATGAAACTTTTCCACCCTACTGTCTTCCATTTCCTACAAAAGTTGCCAAATGGCAGGGAAATTTTCCAAAGTATAATTTCCTCTGCAGGGAAGTCTTATGATAGGCTTCTAAAATACCGTAAATCAGTGCAAACTAACTGCATGTCCTCGGCCCCAAAGGACTAAAAAGGAAAGCACTATCAAAGCTCACACACCAAAGTTCTGAATCTATCCTGGAGCCAGGCTTCCCAAATTACACAAAGTAGCCCATCAGAAAATAGCTTTTGAAAAAATGAAATAGAAAAGAGAATATGTGCCACTTTATAAGGGCAACCGCTGGTTGTAAAGTATTTGTTAGAGGTAAGCACACATATGTAAATGTTTTTCTGTCTGTGAGTCATGCTCAAAAAATGTTGGAGGGGCGCCTAGGGGCTCCGTCGAGTAAGTGTCCGACTTTGGCTCAGGTCATGATTTCATGGTTTGTGAGTTCAAACAAGGCATCGGGCTCTCTGCTGTCAGTGCAGAGCCTACTTCGGATCCTCTGTTCCCCCACCCCCCCCCGACCGCCCCCACTTCTCTCTCCCCTCAAGAATAAACATTTTTTTTTAAAAGTTGGAAAGCCACCACGTAATGACATACCAGTGGGGCAGAAAATGTAAAGAGAAAAGTAAGAACATGAGAATGTGTCACCACTGAAGAGGCAGAATGATAAAAAGTCTACAAATGAACAGCACAGCAATATTCCCACTGCTTCTGCTGCAGACCTTCCAAAACTAAGACAGAGAAGAGTTGTTCTGGACTGGTGTGTATTCCTGCTCTGGACAAATGCATATGCTGAAGCCCTAACCCCCCAAATGACCTTATTTGCAGACAGGACCTTGTAGGAGGCCATTCAGGTTAAATGAGATCATAAGGGTAGTGCCTGGTTGAAGAGAACTAGTGCCCTTTTAAGAAGAGGAAGAGGGACACCTGGGTGGCTCAGTTGGTTAAGCGTCTGACTCTTGATTTCGGTTCAGTTCATGATCTCATGGTTTCATGAGTTCGAACCCTGCATTGGGATCTGTGCTAACAGCATGGAGTCTGCTTGGGATTCTCTCTCTCCTCTCTCTGCATCTCCTCCTGCCAAATAAATAAATAAACTTAAAAAAAAAAAAAAGTCCACCTTAAAAAAAAAAAAAAGAGGAAGAAACACCAGGAATGACCACGTGAGGACACAGGGAGAAAGCAGCTAACTGGAAGCCACTCAGCTCCTGGTTCATGGACCTCCAGCCTCCAGCACTGGAAAACAATAAATATTGGTGTTTAAGCCACCCACTCTGTGGTATTTTGTTATGGCAGTCCTAGGAGGCCAATATAGCTGTTTAAAGCCACACTTTATCAGCGTACTGTGAATTTTAACAGGAGTCCAATTGGCAAAATTATACCCTGTTTTATTAAGACAAAATAAGACTTCTATTGTTGTGGAATAAGGCTTCTATTTCCTAAGAAAATTAAAGTTCAGAGGATCTTAAACATTACTCACATAAGAACTCAAATCAGGCTTATAAATGCTGATACAAAACTAAAATCCAGGATTAGAAGTCCCAATTAGGCACAGATCAAACAACCATGATGATTTATAAATTATCAACTCTAAGGCAGAACAGCCAGAGGTGGGAGACACAGGAAGTTTTCTGAATTCTTAGCATGTTCCCAAGCATTTTGTAGATCTGTCATACACTTGACGTTGTTTATCTTAATAAAAATAGCACAAGGTAGGTGGTATTATTTTATGGGTAAGCAAACTCAGGACAGAGAAGAGCCAACCTCAAGGCTACCTCTCCTGGCTCCTAAGGCCTCGCTCTATCACAACCCACAGTGGAGACAAGAGCCTGGGGAGCTGGGCGGGCAGTTTCCAAGAGCTGAGTCACTTTCAAACTCACACACAGTATTTATTCGCCTAGGTTTCCCCCAGAGAGGTTTTCAGGAAATAAAACAAGCATCTCATTGTCTATACCTACAGCTTCTGCACGAACACAGCCATAAATAACATGATCCAAGCTTCAGTTTTACAGAGCAACTGTTTCTCTCTGCTTAATAACTATCCAATTGAATTAAGGGTCTTTCCTGGCCACCTATATCCTAATGTACAGTGAATGGGCATTTTGTGTTCGTAGTTCAGATCTGTTCCTTTGAAACAGTACATTTCCCTACTGTCCAAACACTAAATGTCTACCATCCAATGCCTGAACTAAAAGCTATATGGCCCATAAAGGGGCTAATTAAAAGCAACACTGCATTTCTCAATTTCATTCAACACTCATCCTATACATAGTAACTCAGAAACAGCATCTGAGTAAAAATCACAAATGAGCAGGGGAGAGGGTTGAACCAAAGCCTTTAATTTTCAGAAACCTCACATTCTTCGAGTGGACACTCTAACATCTAACCCATGCCTGAAGCAGTCTCTTTACAGAAACCTATGAAACTCCAATATCAACATCACGTCATCATTACTGACAGTATTTCAGCCATGCACACCTCATTATGTTGCTTAAGAAAATAAGTGTTAATATGGAAACCAACTTGACAATAAACTATTTAAAAAAATAAAATGGAAAAAAAAAGAAGTTTTAAATACTTTTACGTAATTTCCTTGACCTTTTCTGACTTCAAATTAAAATATTAAGTCCCTAAAAGTCTTGGCAAGAAGTGAAAAGATCAACCTCCCTGGCACTGAAAGTAAAATATTTTTAATTTGTAATTGAAATAGTCATTAAAATGTCCTTGTATTAGAGCCATCAGAAACACTTCAGAATCAGGAGCAAAGGAGTACGAAAGTCTGACCATTAATCAAAAGAAAAAAAAAATCAATAGAAACGAACCAGAAAGGACAAAGGTAAAATAATCTGTATACAAGGACAAAAAAGGCCATTATATACTCCAAATATTCAAAAAGCAGAGGAAAGCATGAGGATGGTGAGAGACCAAATGGAAGATATAGAGAAAGATCCAAATCAAACTTTTAGGGATGGAAAAACAGTGTCTGAAATCAGAAATAAACTGAATGGGATTAAAAGTAAACTACACATTACAGTGGAAAAAAAAGAGTAGGGAACTAGGACATAGTGATTAGAAACTAAAATGAAAAGCAGAAGGAAAGGGATTAACAAGAGAAATAACAGCATCAGTGAGCTGTGGAACAGCAGCAAGTAGCCGACTAATTGGAGTCCCAGGGGAAAGGGGGGGGGGTGCAGAGGCCAGAGAACAGAAAAATATGTATATTTTGGAAAAAACAGCTACATTTTTTCCAATTTGATGAACACTATAAACATACAGATCCAAGTATCTCAACAAACTGTTCTCAAGCAGAAAAAGCATCAAGAAAAATCACATAAATGCCTATCTAATCAGACTGCTGAAAGCCAGTGATAAAGAAAAAAAGACAATAATTATGGAGCAACAAAGAACGAGAGTAGATTTGTCAGAAACGATGCAAGCCAGAAAACAGAGAAGAACAGCTTTAAAAGTATTAATAAAAAAATTAATTTACAAGTACTTGAGAAACTGAGTGAATTCACGCATAACTTGGGAATAATACAACCTTCCTAACCAAGCCTCAAAATCATAAAGTATAAAAGAAAGGCATTCTAAATCCATTACATAAGAAAACCTTTAGGAGGAAAAACACACCAAAGGCAAAGCCACTAAAGGATCTGATAAACTGGAAAAAGAGCTTTGTCACTTCATTTCTCAGATAAAGGAATAATATTCCTAATATAGAGACAGTGTCTAAAAATTAAGGGGAAGAAAAGAACCACCTAACAGAAAAAGAGATGATAATAACAAGGAGTTTCTGAAAACAGCCGTAAACATGAAAAACATTCAAGTTCCTCATAATAAGAAGACAGCAAATGAGAAGCATGCAGAGACACCTATGAGGCTGACAGAAAGCCACAGGTATGATTAGAGATCCAATGACAAATCTGGGAAAGCAGGTACTTTCATCCACTGCTGATGGTAATTTTTTTCCAACGGCACAAATCTAACGGAGGGAGGAGAATACAGTAATATCTAACAAAGCTTCATATTCATTTACTAGAGATGGGATTGCGAGATTGAAAGGGTGATCTAACCCAGTGATTCAGCAGTAGAAGTACAGAACTATTTGCCAGGTTACTCACTGAGACATTGCCACGGTCAGGGATGAAAACCCACAAGTGTCCTTCAGTAGAGAACAGGTTGAATAAACTATGGTACTTCTACAAAATGAAAGACAAAAGAAAGGAGAAGATAATCTCTGCTCTCTGATATGGAATGATTTCCAGGACCTGTCCCTAAGTGAACAAAGGCAAGGCTCAGAACACAGTATGTGTGACCTTTGTAAAAGGAGGGTGGGAGAATGTATGTATATTTGTAAAACAAAACAGTAGAAACCTAAGCCAGAAAAAAGAGAGGTTTCCTGATAGCAGAGGGAAGGAGCAGGGAGGGGACAGCAGTGAAAGCTTGGCTCCTTTCCACATATCTTGTTTATAAATTTTATAGGTTTGATTAAGGAATCATAAAAGTTTTCCTTTTTTTTTTTTTGAAAGTGAAATCAATAAAGGAAAAAACAATCCTTAATGTAAGTAAATTGACAGACTTATCAGGTTATTGAAATGATTACAGAGAAAATAGTTATTTTAAACAATGTTGACTATATATGCATCGTTAAATATATTTGAAGGCCAAACAGAGCTGCAAAAACTTAAATTTCATTTGGCACCCTTACTGTTAATATTGGTATTATTTAGAAATAATACATATGTGGATGTGTGACATAGATAATTTTGTGAGTATTGTTAGAAACCAAGATTTTCAATGATTAAGAGAGAAATATAAAATCA
This sequence comes from Crocuta crocuta, assembly GCF_008692635.1. NCBI lineage: Eukaryota > Metazoa > Chordata > Mammalia > Carnivora > Hyaenidae > Crocuta > Crocuta crocuta. Next base: position 5,703,831 of record NW_027551558.1, on the reverse strand, counting down.
AAATTAAGTAATAACTATGTAGTTTTATAGCTCAATTAGAAAATTAATATGAACCCATATAATTGGGGCTCCTGGGTGGCTCAGTCGGTTAAGCACCCGACTCTTGATTTCGGCTCAGGTCATGATCTCACAGTTAATAGGTTTGAGCCCCGCATCAGGGTCCGCAATGACAGCGCAAGGCCTGCTTGGGATTCTCTCTCTACCCCTCTCTCTCGGCCCCTTCCCTGCTCACACTCTTTCTCTCTCACAAGATAAATAAATAAACTTAAAAAAAAATTTAATATGAACTCATATTTATGATATGAAATATGAACTCATGATTTATTTTCCTTTTTCATAACACAGTTCTCAGCTCATGCTTATTTGAAAAGCCTTAGAAGCAGTGACAACGCAGTGACAATGAAGGACCCCTACACCAGGCTGTGGTCCCTATGTACCCTTCTCCACTAAAAGGAATCGAGGGCTACTGGAGAAATGGCAGATCCGCCCAGGAAGCGGAAAATGCACGAGAGGAACCTTCAACATCTCACTGGCCAGAAAACAAAGAAGCACGCAAAGGTGACTGGGAGAAGGGCCACGTGGTGCTGAGAGCCACAGGAAAGGGCTCCAAGGGGCAGAGGAGCCTGACAAGCACAATGTGAGCATGACAAAGGACCACAATTAACGGACGCACACTGGATGTATGAAAACTCCTGGTGTTTAGCGTGCGCTGTACCACCCTCCCAACTTCCTGTGCTTTGAAAATTTTCATGATAAAATATGGGGAGTGAGGAGCACTTTAAACTTTAAAATGATACTAAAAAGGGAGAGGGTGGGAAGAAGGAAAAACCTGAAACAATTCACTGTCACCACCGCAGATCACCAGGGCACCCACTCTTCATGCTAACCAGAAGCAAATAAAGGGCCAACATCAGCATTCTCCTCCCCCTTTTCTGAATGTACTATGTCTCAGGGTGACCAAGTAACCCCCAGTTAAGGAGTTAAAGTTCTTCTACACAGTCCAGCTGAAGCTCACGGCTGTGAAAGCACAGACTGAATTATGGGGGTAGGAATCACCACTTTGTGACATATGGAGAAAAAGTTCATTGGGCAGGTGTCTATAACAGGGGAAACCACTAGTGAAAGGTTGATGGGGATGGAGGCGATAAAAAGAACCACCTGAACTCATTAGCTAGTCTAAGCATCACTAAGAGTAAGACATCCAGGGGATACATGCCTGCTGAGAGGACCTGGTATTAAAGAGGTGGAACCACCTATCAAGTATTAAGCTGTTGGGGGCATCTGGACGGCTCAGTTGGTTAATCAGTCCAACTAGATTTCAGCTCAAGTCATGATCTCAAGGTTGTGAGATGGAGCCCCGCATCGGCTCTGAACTGGGCAGGGAGCCTGTTTGAGATTCTATTCTCTCTCTCCCTCCGACCCTCTCCCCCACTCACACTTTCTCTCTTTAAAAAATTAAGTTCATTTAAAGACACTGAGCCTGAATTTAACTGAATGTTTCCAAGTACCCACTAGTCAGGGGGACATACAAGGAGGTGAACCATACAAAGAGAAGCGTAGGACCCAGGACATCCTACATAAAAGCTGACCCAATTTCTTCACTAAGTCAATGACTTGAGGGAAAAGCGGAGGGTGGGGGAGAGGAAATGGAGGATCTCCTGACTAAAGGAGACAAGAGACACAATCACCAAATGAGGTGTTCGGTCCTTGTTGAATGTGGATTAGAATCATCCAGACCTATGAAGGACTCTTTAAGCAGACAGGCAACCTTGGAACGGAGAGTCCCTATGACATCAGAGAGTCCCCATTAACTCCACAAGTTTAACGATGCCATTGGAGGGGCAAAAGAAGGGCCATAGATTCAGAGATCTCTACTAAAATACGCAGACGTGAAATACCAGTTTCTATGCTTCACAAAATACACATCGGGGGTGAGGGGAAGGCAGAGAATAAGAAATAAAGCCAAGTGGGGAAAACCATGACCCCAGTGCAGCCGTGTCCCAATCCCGACGCATGGGCCTGGAGGACGTAATTACACTGCCCTCAGTACTCTGGGGTATGTTCCAAAATCCTCACAATGAGAAACACTTTAAAAACTCTTCTTAACAAAAAAAAAATGTCATCAACTTGGATAAGCTGACCTCCACACCTGAGGAAGAGTATTTTGTAAAATCAGAAGTGAAAATAGAGCAAGAAAACATGAATTTTTTCAGTCAGGATCACTCTCATGCCAAGGCCACTCAGATACATCAGGTTCACAGTGCAGGTCTGAGAAACCAGGGCGACAGCAGGCCCTGAAGTGAGCCATCGGGGATGTAGACAGCTTCGATGGCGTGGAGAGTAGGGTGACCCCAGCAGACAACACACCCAGGCCAGCCAGACCTGAGGGAGAGGCAGCGCTCTGGGCACCACAGTGAGTCTGGAGGCTTCCGCTCCCAAGCTCTGCCTTCATTTTTGATCATTAAGGAATCATTTAATAAAAAACCATTTGCCAAAGTCATCTTATTTTGAAACCCATCGGCCTCGGTCAGTCTCCTCGCATCTACTAAAACAGAAGGCATGAAACCAGATGTCTGTGAAGATGCCCTCCCGGTGCTTTCCATGGTCCAGCAGGTCGTGCTCTGCACAGATGTCGGGCAATCTGTGAGATGCCAGAGAGAGAAGTCGGAGTCCCAGCTTCACAACTCTGAGATTTAATGCAGGTCATATTTATTCTGACATACGTCCAGCAACAAATAAGGACTTAGGTAAGGAGAGACTTCATGGGGAAGAATTATTTCAAGAGGAAGAAACGGGGCCTGTTGCAAGAGAGGGAGGGGGCTGTGGCTACCTGGGGAACGCAAGACTATGTGGTCTACAAGTATCTACTCGGGTTAAAAGCATGCATTTCTTTTTTTTTTTTATGTTTTATTTATTTCTGAGAGAGAGAGAGAGAGAGAGAGAGAGAGGCAGCATGAGCAGGGAAGGATCAGAGAGAGAGGGAGACACAGGATCTGAAGCAGGCTCCAGGCTGAGCTAGCTGTCAGCACAGAGCCCGACGCGGGGCTCAAACCCACGAGTCATGATATCATGGCCTGAGCAAAAGTCGGATGCTTAACTGACTGAGCCACCCAGGCGCCCCAAAAGCATGCATTTTTTTAAATAGGACTTTTGACCTTCAAATTTACCAAGTCTGAAAGTTACACTCAGGATTTTCCTGCTTTTAAAAATAATTATAATATGCAACATCCCTCGTTGACGAACATCTTCAGTGAGTTTAATTCTTTAAGCACAAAGCAAAATTATTTAAAACAGTAGAAGCCTGGTGACAGAAGCTCCCCAAAAGCAGTACTAGCCGTGGCATGCCTTGGCCATTTCCAAGTGTAAATCCTACATGGAAAATGCCAGCTAGTTATAATGAAGGAAATCCCAAGCAACTGAAAACAAATGTGACAACTCACATTGAGTGACCTCAGAGTGTGCACCCAGAAGAAAGTTCTTACTTTCCTCCTGCAGGGCTGCCTCCCGGCTTTTCCTTGAAGTGCACAGTGAGTTCTGTTCTTGAAAAAAGATCTGGCTGGCACTTCCTTTGCTGCCCTGGCACCAAGTTCACTGAGACACTAATCTGATCCACCCTGGAACATTTCCTCCCGTAATGAAATTCTCTCTCCAAAGACAAAGCAAACGGTGATGCAGAATACAAGAAACTAAAACGCCAGCCATGGTCAAGGGCAGAGATAAGAAATGACACATCAGAAAGAACACTTGGAGAGAACGTTCTAGAAGGGCCTGTGTCTGAGCCACCCAGAGAGCCCCTCCTGACGCAAGATGTGGCCCTGGCAAGTTACTAAGCAACTTAGGCCTGCTGCCTCCGTCTCCAAAGTCAGTAATCATACATACCTATACATTGTTAAAAAAGAACAAATAAGGAAAGCCTGTGAAAGGAAATCATTTTTTAAGCTGGAAAGCCTAACTCCTGTGATTCTCAATGTTTAAAAATATATGGCCACACATTTTTGTTACCAAAACTACCACAGCTTCCTTTAAGGACCTCGGAAATTTCAAAATCTTGTATTTTTTTTCATTTTCCAAGTTGAAAATATTAACTACGTTTTTTCAAACTACCCACTTAACTCCCTCTCAAGATGTAGGTATTCCTCTGCCCATCCAGGTGGGTATCTCCCTCTGGTCTGCTTGAAAATCTCTGAACTGATATAAGGTGTGTCATGGCATTGTCACACTCACCTACTAGCCTTTCCCCCATTTTCCTGCTCTCCCTCATTTCACTCAAAACCACGGGCCTAGACCTTGCTACGAAGGTGAAAACTGCACACAGCAATAGCACAGAAGAGTCACGTACTAACAGGAACATGAAATGATAAATCACTAACTCACAGCCTGGCATGGCCTGGACTTTTCAACTGCAGGATAAAGTATACCCTGTGACATCAGATGAGAAACCCCAACAAAGTCTCCTTGCTATTCCAGGGTCCCCAACAGTTCTTCAGGCTTAGGTGTCAATTCGGTCAGAAGCAGACCCATCCCAGGCTGGAGCCCTAGATCCCTCATCTCCTCCCCCTGCCTCTTCCCTCCTCTCCCAACCTGGACCAGAAATTGGCTCCCGGGAATTGACTCTCCTAGTTCCCCTCACCACGGCCTTGCTTCCCACTCATGCACCAATCACTATATCCAATTTCAAAGGGAAAGCAGACACGCATTGAAGGTTACTCAGTCATTTAAAAAAAAGGAAATTCTGACACCTGCTGCCACATGGATGAACCCTAAGGACACCATGCTAAATGAAATAAGCCAGTCATAAAACAACAAATACTATACTATTCCACTGACATGAGGCACCTAGAGTTGTCAAACTTGCAGAGACAGAAAGTAGAATGTAGGGTTGCCAGGGGCTGGGGGGCAGGGAAGAATGGGGAGGTCGTGCTTAATGGACAGAGTCTCAGCTTTGGAAGATGAAAAATTTCTGGAAACGGACAGTGGAGATGGTTGTACAACAATGTGAATGTACTTAACGCCACTGAACTGTGCGCTTAAAAATGGTGAAGATAGAGAACTTTAGGTTATCTGTTTTACCACAATAAAAAAAAAACTGCATGCTTGTTTTTCTTTTTGTTATTGTTGTTTTGAAGAAACCAAGATCCCTCTTTTGCAAGTTTTTCTACTGTTCAATGGTGCTGGTGGCTCATTACAGAGCTCCTGACCCTCCTCACCCAGCCACGAACTTCCTTGCCCTGGCTTTTCAGAAAGGGCCAAGAAGTCTTATTTGTGATTGCACGCCATCTCTCATTCCCCACGGACAGGATACTGACATGCTGAGCCCATCACCTTCTCTGAGGAACCAACTACTTATTCATACCTAACGCAGGAGTCCATACTTGACTGCTTCGCTTATTTGCACACCTACTATTTGCCGAATACAGGGCTCTATCTACCCTGGGCACTGAGGGGTTAGTGGTGAGCAGGACCCTGAGAAAACTTTTATTTTCATTAGAGAGGCAGGCAACAAAGAAAGCTGAGTGACAGCAGAGGTAAGTGCTGCAGGGAATCCACCGGCAGAGTGGGGGAGGCGGTTAGCAGGGGATGGTGTGGGGTCTCTCGAAGGGGGCATCTGAGCTCCAACCTGAAAGACATGGCATAGCCCTCCCCCTCTTCTAAACAAGTCCTCACCGCTCTCTCAACATGTGTCTTTTATCCGACGAGGCCAGCGAAGTCCACAAAACCTTGATATTCCTTGGTCCATGCAAGTTAAAAAAGAATAGTGACTTATTGCTTATGCCTTCTAACCACATTCATCTACAGATCTGCTGGCAACTAATATTGCTCACCCATGGAATGCTCTATCTAGCTCTTCCACCTCTGCTTAAAAGCAAATAGAAAAAAAAATTATTCTCCAAAGCTCTCCTATGTCTCCCCATCCTGCTGTGCAAACAGCCAAAATCCAATGAAGATATAAATCGTTCCTGCAGGCCACTCTTCCTGTCCCTGCCCACGTCCTGGTGCCACCCAGGCCCTTCCTACAGTTCTTGTTTGTGCTTTATCTGAGCCTTAAAATCCTGGGCAGGGATCCTTTCTCAGTGCTCAAGACACAATAAAATATTAAATATGGTGAGTCAATATCACAGTGCAGGATGCCCACATAACTCCCAGAAGAGGCCTAAGTATCTAAATCAATACCACAAGCCCAAGACACAAATACCCTCCCTGCTCTCTCCTCCCTAACCCAAGAAAAGCAGCCCTGGAAAGAACCGCAGCTTACACAGGGGACCTTCTGTGGGCAATACAGCTCGAGAACATGAAGCATCTGTATGCCTGCCATGGGTCAGGTCCAAAGCAAATACTCAGCCAAGTGGAAACTAAAAAAAGCAGATCCTGGCTCAAGAGAANCAGTTTTCCAGTGTATGTACAGAAGGCCTTAGAAAGGACATCCCCCTGACACAATGTGCTCGTCAAGGGCCTTGCCAGCTCTTGCTTTCCTCATCCTCGGGCCCGCTATACCTGCCACTGCCAGGTTGCTCTCTGTATTCCCCCAGGGCCCGGTAATGCCAGGTGGGGGGAACCCCTCACGCACTCCCCAAGGAACCCGGACACCACGCACATGTCTGGTACGTGGCAGTCACCCAACATGTCACATGAATGGACTTTGAGGATGAAGAAGTACCCTGAAATAATATTTAAGTGTATGGATGTTCATGTAAGTTTTTAAAATACTGAAACATCAGAATCAATGAAGTATCTAACGAAGGACTGGATGAGTAAAGTTGAGTGCTGTGCCGCCATCAACTCACTGTGGTCTGAAAATGCTCCCCAATGGCTTCTGTAGGCCTCCCAGGTACAGAGATTCAGGAACTGAGCAGGACTCCATAGACTCCCCAGAAGCCAATCTAGTGAGAAGACCACACTCTAGACATTCCCAGCAAAAGCCTAAATGCAGAGAGCAAGACCAACTCTTTGGCCTGGGGTAGAGTGAGGGGAGAGAGATCAAAAGGAAACCAGAGAAAGGCAGAAAGCCCTGCTGCCTCACATCACACATCCAGCCCAGCAGCACACCCGTCCTCTCTGCTATGTCCCCTAAACACCAGTCAGAAAGTCACGCAACACTGGTATAAATAACAGTGTCAGTCTTAGATAACCATGTCCAAGCATGAGCACGTCCAGGGAGGCAGAGAACAGCACAGCAACCAAGCCAACATCTGACAGCAAAAGAGCATCAACAGATGAACAGAAGGTGTTCAAAAGACAGAGACTGTGTCCTAGAAAAAATGGAACCCTCAAGGAAGGAAGGGAAATTCTCACAAATGCTTCATGCTCCAAGACAGTAAGAACGTGAATTCAGTAAAACAAGAACGTGAAGATGAGATGATGAAATTACACATGAAAGACAGAGCAGACACCTAAGAAAATCCTGATCAAAAACAACATAGCAAGGGGCACTTGGGTGACTCAGTCAGCTAAGCATCCAACTTCGGCTCAGGTCATGATCTCACGGGTTGTGGGTTCGAGCCCTCCATCAGGCTCTGTGCTGACAGCTCAGGCCTGGAGCCTGCTTCGGACTCTGTGTCTTCCTCTCTCTCTGCTCCTCCCTCACTCATATTCATCCTCCCTCCCTCCCGCCAACCCCCCCTCAAAAATAAACACTTAAAATTTTTTTTAAAAAAAACAGCAAACGGAGGAAGTTAAGCAAAGTGTGGGATCCAGGGCACAATTATTAACTTGGAGGAAAGGATTATGAACAGTACAGAGGATGCAAGTTGAAAAGACAAATCAAGAAAACCAGGAATGAAAAGCAGACAACAGCTCTCTAACATAAAGGATCTTTGAGGCAGGGATTCCAATAAATGAAACATAAAACACATCTTCAAAAATACATATACAGAACAAAAAAATGTCCTGAAATGATTAAAGAAATCAATCTATATATTTTTTTAATGTTTTTATTTTTGAGAGAAGGAGCATGGGCAGGAGAGGAGGAGAGAGAAAGGGAGACAAAGAATCTGAAGCAGGCTCCTGGCTATGAGCTGTCAGCACAGAGCCCGATGCTGGGCTCAAACTCACGAACCGTGAGATCATAACCTGAGCTGAAGTCAGATGCTCAACTGACTAAGCCACCCAGGTGCCCTTCAATCTACATACTGAAAGAGCACATCAAGTTCCAGAAAAATGTAACAGAATGTACTCAAGGCAGTAATGGATCACAACTAAGTTGCTAAACTACTTAACTTCAAGGATACACACAGTTAAAAGTGCAAAGTAGCACATCACCTACAAGGGGATAAAAAGGAGAGGGGGAAAAAAAAAGCCAGCCTAAGACTTCTCCCATTGCCTCTTTAAATACAGGAAGACCCTGGAGCAATTGTCACTATACTCTGGATGGCCAGAGACTATCATACCCAGCCAAGGTGTCATTCAAGTCCAAAGGCAAGGGACAGGCACTTACAAATGTGAGACCTAACTGGGGGGAGAAAACTGTCATCTAGTTAATCAAGAGATGAACCAAAATTAAAGAGTCTATATTAGGAAAGCCCTACCTGAGTAAAAGCATTAGATCAATTTAAATAGAGGACAGAGCCAAAGAATGATGGACAGCATGATGGCGGAATGAAAATTACAACGTCAAGTTAATAATAACACATTTTTAAATGAGAGACTGGAGAGGAAGAGGGGGTGCATAAAAAGGCTGGCATCCTGTCCTCCAGGCTGAGGAGTCAACAGGCACGGTCAGAGTTGTAACACTGCTCTAAAAAGCTGCAATCCTACTCCTGTGACACTTTCACAAATCTCTTCCCTTAACCTTAGATGAACCTTTTAGAAAATAAGCTCTCACGTTAAGGAAACATTTTTGAAGTTTCTCTGGTTTTACTTCAGCTTCCTGTTTACTGAAAGCAAGTAAAACCATAACACTTTTATTATGAAGCAGCACTGTCAGGTAGGTTGCATTTTTACAAAGGTACCTCTGACCATCTCCAAAACGAGTGTTGTACCTGTCCTAAGTGCAGTATCAAGTGCTCTCGATGAGGTGAACCCAGTGTGGCCAGAGGTTACCTTGGGTGGCTAGGATGTGGGGCGAGAGACGTTTTCTTCTTTGAACTTGTCAAGGGTTCATGGAGTATATTGAACATGCATGGCTTTTATCATTTGAAACCAAAACTAGAAGCTTCTACGTGTATCAGCACATGTACTCAGAAGAGTGATCAGCACTGATAAAGGGGTACAGAAGATTTCTTTTCCTTCTCTCTTACCCATTTAATTTCCGGAAGGTGAACGTTTATGACTTGTGCGGTTAAAAAAAGACACATCTTGCTTCAGTTTTTTAATAGAAGGGGCTTCTCGGATGTAACGATTGATCCCCAGCCCCAGAGGTGCTGGAGTGGCAAGCAGAGCATTAGACGGTGCAGGAGGACTGAAATACCAGAAAGACAGGGGAGGGAGACTGCAAAATTCCCACGGGGTGCAGCAGTCCGGTGATGCAGCACAAACGTGGAACAAGGGGGTGAAGACTCCCCTAAGTCAGACCCAGCCCTCAGACGCTTCCGCTGCTCCCCATACCATTATAATAGGTGCATACACCCAGGAAGGCGTTCGTTATGTCAGAAACAAGATTCAGGAGAAAAGGGCTCCACTCATATTCAATGATATACAGCACCCCCTGGAACAGCACACCACGCAAAAAGCCTGGCATGCCCAAGCTTGTAGCTTTTATGTGCTTTTGATAGGTGGAAAAAAGAAAAAAAGAAAGAAAGAAAGAAAAAGGAGCTCATAAAAGCAGATGAGTTTCTAAAAGGAGTTACCTTCAAGCTTCACCAACATGCAGATACTCAGCATGCTTAGACCTTAAGGTTTGGAATATTCCAACCGGAACAAAACTCACCAGTGGCTATGGCCCAGTAAACGTCTGATCCACTCAGTAACTCACCACATGCTATGGGAGAATAAACCTGGGACCCAGGCACTTGAAGCAGAATTCGAAATGGAGCGACCCGTGCATTGGAATCCAGCACTGCATCCAGAGCACCTACCAGGCGACCTTCAAAAGAAAAAAAGAAAGTGCACCACTGAGCATGGAGACTGACCAGCTGCCCACTCCCTGCAAGACAAGGCAGTCTGCTTTGTGTCTAGACTTCACACCAGTAACCAGCAGGCTCGTGTCCAGTTCTTCAACTCACCTCACAAGAGCCTGAGCTCCAGGAGGCCCAGGGCTCTGGCTGCCTAGTACCACTCACCCGGCAGCTGAAACAGGGCCCAACGTTAACAGGCACTCGGTACAGATTTGCAGAATCCAACGACCACAGGAACAAGGGGCCCTGGACAAATCACCTAACCTAGCTAAGTGTTTCTTTCCTCAGCATCTCACTTACAGAGGCAACAGGACTCTGTAAATAAAGAGCTGGGGATCTGGACTCAGAATGTCTGACCCAAGTCTTGGATCCTCAACTTGTAAGCTGTGTGACCTTGGGCGAGTTACTTAACCTCTCTGTGCCTTGGTCTCATTTGTATAATGGAAAAATCATGATATATCTACCTCATAGGGTAAGTGTGAGAATTAATGTATGCAACATTCAAAGTTCTTAGACTATTTATTGTCTGGCTATAAGAACTACCATTGCTCTCATATCATATCCTCAAAGGTAAGAGAATCATCTCTGCCCACTCTAAAAGTGGACTGTGAGAAGCAAATAAAATATTGAAGTCCTTCACGGACCAGAGAGTATACAAAGTAAAGGTCTATCATTCTGTTCGTGAATCACAGCAAACACACACGCACACCCACACACCAGGGGGCAGACGATTCTGTATTGTCCCATTCCTCGTACAAGTGTTTGCCAAGCTTCTGCACTGTAAAGCTACTCCTTTTTCCCTTTGCAATTAACAAGTATTCTATGAAGTTCTTTGGAACTATATTCCTCCTTAAATTTAACTTACTTATTTCTATCAGTATGGTTTCGTGTTTCCCTACCCTATCCAATATAGCACTGCGATCATTTTGATTGTTCACGTCTTTGACCTGGCCGGTGGGTGCCCCTTCAAACTGGTTTCTGTGTCCTTTGGACATGTTCCCATTATTCTACTTTCTGGCAAATATTCCAAGTTCGTCCTGTACTCTTCCTGCTCTAGCCCTGGAATCAGCCATTTCTCCAGGAAGCCCTGGTTCATTTAGTGAAGAATGGTATTTAAAAGCCAAGATCTGGGAGCCGGGTACACTTATTGCTCTGGGGGTGCTTGCTCCCAAAACCTTTCAGTGGACAGAGCTTGGGACTGTACACATACGTATGTATATGCGTATAAGTATGGGTATATATTTATATATGTATACACACATGTACTCATTGACATTTTCATTTTTATACTGATTATATACATAAAAAACTGAGTTCACACCAACACCTCCAAGTACGATCCAATACCAGTGTTGTGATCCAATACCAGGGTCATTCCAGTTTCTTTCCATATTTCTTTCCAACTCTTCAGCAACACAGGAACTCGGCTTTCATTATTCTTAATATATTTACTTATCTGATCAATTCTATCCCCTTTCTGACAGATGCCTTCTGCCCCCTATCTAGGCTCCAAATGACCATCCACCCCACGCATACAATCACCCTGATCTGTCCCAATTAATGGCTTTAGGGAAAGAAGGAAGGGGGCATGAATTTTTATAGCAATTATTCCTTAAGCTACTCAGTATTTTTGCCTTATTGGTTTGTTTGGACAGAGAGAGAGAACACACACATGCATGAGCCAGGGAGAGGGACGGAGGATGAGAGAGAATCTTAAGCAAGCTCCATGCTCAGCACAGAGCCCAGAGTGGGGCTTGATCCTGTGACCCTGGTATCATGACCTAAGCTGAAATTAAGAGTCGGATGCTCAATGGACTGAGCCACCCAGGCGCCCCTCACTGGTTTGTTCTTGACTTAACATGTAATTGAGGGGGCCTGAAAGCTGTCAGCTGAATACAGGAGCTGCTGCTTTAACACAGAACTTGCACATCTGCTTAGGGGAGCTCTGGGATCAAAAGCACAGGTGGGGAGCACCTGGGTGGCTCAGTAACTTAAGCGACTCTTGAGGACTCTTGATCTTGGCTCAGGTCATGATCTCATGGCTTATAAGTTCGTGACCCACAATGGGCTCTCCACTGGTGGCACGGAGTCTGCTTGGGATTCTGTATTTCCCTCTCTCTGCCCTTTCCCCACTTGTACTCTTTCTCTCGCGTGCACAAAATAAATTTAAAAATAAAACTTTTAAAAAAGCAAGGGGAAAAATAGTGGGGGAGAGGGAGGGAGGCAAACCATGGTGGGGAGGGGAAGGGGGATGGGCATGGAGAAGGGCACTTGTGGGGATGAACACTGGGTGTTATATGGGAACCAACTTGACAATAAACTATTAAAAAAAAAAAGCACAGGCAGGAAGGCGAGGGACAGGTCAAGTTAAAGTTACATTTGTGTAAGATTGATAAAACAGTTTTGCCTGTCAAGGCTTGGAGGCGGTGAGTGATAGGGAAGCAGAGACTAGAAAGGTGCTAAAAACCCCACCCATCCCACACGCAGACCCAGTACTTCCCAATTTAAGAGATCTGTTGTAGAAGCCCTATCTAGTTTGCTAGTAAGAAGAACCTGAGCAACAAAAGAAGGACGTGAGAAGGGAGGGCAATAGCCTGGTGTCGCCATAACACAGAAGCGGAAGCCTTTCTGATTGGAAACAGTGCTCTTTTCTTCTTCTTCAAGACTCAAGAGCTTTTGTGATGGTCAGGATGTTTTATACCAACACAACCAACCTGGCGGGGAGGCGGGGAGGATGACAAGGAAGCGACTTCTAGTTTCAGCTCCACCACGTAAGGAATTTGAAGTCCTCACTCCCATCCTAACAAGGAGCTGAACAAATCTGAACATCCGTGGCTTTTCTGGGACCCTTCAGAGACCGAAGGGCCCAGGACAAAATCATAACCCAGAAATCCAGAGAGAGGAGGCAATCCAGTCACAGGCCCAGATCTGTTCACCTGAAGCAGAAGCCGCTGGGGCCATAAACTGACAGGAACACTTAGATGGCAGTTTTGACAAATTGCTGGGGGGCTGAATGTGGACTAGCAGGAGAGTAAGAAACTCCTGATGGCCACAGTCTTAGGTTTTACCTGTACAGGTTTCACTACCAGGAACCCCACTCAGTTCTCGCTCTGAAGAGCCAGGAAAAACCTCTCATGGTCTCCCGGAACATTCCCCGTAACACAGGCCTGCTCTCTGGTGAGGGGTGGAGACTTTCCAGAACCTTATCCCAGCTGGGGGAGGGGCGTTTCTCTGACTCCAGCTCCCTTCAGCCTTCTGGTCTCACCTGGTGAATGGGGAGGGGTCAGGGTAAGAGAGGCCTCCAAGAAACACTGTCCAGAGCACATCCCAGGGACATAGACCCACTGAAAGACCAAGAATCTTTGATAAGATTTACAGGGCGCTTGTTCTCACCATACTTTACCACCACATCAGCAGATTCTGACATAATGACACTTGGGAAGGACTGAAAGACTCTCAGACTCCATGTGAGGAGTTCAAGTTCTTGGATTTTTTTAAATGTCTTTAAGTAAGCTCTAAGCCCAGTGCGCACCTTGAACTCACAACTCTGAGATCAAAAGTTGCATGCTCTGCCAACTGAGCCAGCCAGGTGTCATGGAGTTTGTTCTTAAAGAAGCCCAAAGACAATGAGAGAAACCAAGGCAAGGACACCTGAGTAATCTGAAAACCTTGGGCATCTGTAGCTACACCAAGAAGTCCAAGACAACCCAAGTCCTAGACAGAATAACATAAAACTCACACTAAAGAACTATTTCTTCAGTTCTTGTTACTCCTTATATTATGTCTGGCTTTCAAACAAAAAATTACAAAGAATGCTGAAAGGCAAGAAAACACAGTCTAAAGAGACAAAGCAAACATCAGAATGAGGCTCATGTGTGACACAGAAAACATACTTGACCAGTACTATCAGAACTATCAAAGTCTATTAAAAACCAGGGAGGTCTGAGAAACAGTCACAGCCAAGATGACAACTAAATGTGAGATGTATTCTGAAAGAGATTCTGGAGTACAAAAAAGGCCAGCAAAATCTGAATAAAACACAGATTTTAGGAGGGGGAGGCGCCTGGGTGGCTCAGTCAGTTAAGAGTCCAAGTTCGGCTCAGGTTATGATCTTGTGGTTTGTGGGTTTGAGCCCCGCATCGGGTTCTGTGCTGACAGCTCAGAACCTGTTTCAGATTCTTGTGCCTCTCTCTCTGCCCTTCCCCAACTCGCGCTCTGTCTCTGTCTCAAAATAAACATTAAAAATGAAATTTTCTTTTAAAAACACGGACTTTAGTTAACAATCACTGTCCATTTTCTACCACTGCTGTGACAAGTTAGCACAAACACAATAGCTTAAAAGAAGGCAAATTTATTATGTTACCATTCCATAGGTCAGAAGTCTGATATAGATCTCACTGAGCTAAAGTCAAGGTGTCAACAACCTCCTTTCTGGAGCCTCAAGGTGAGAACCCCTTTGCTTGTGTTTTCTTTTCTTTTCTTTTCTTTTTTTTTATTGTTTTATTTATTTCTAGGATAGAGAGAGAGAGAGACCGCATGAGCAGGAGAGGGTCAGAGAGAGAGGGAGGCACAGACTGAAACAGGCTCCAGGCTCTGAGCCGGCAGTCAGCACAGAGCCCGATGCGGGGCTCGAACCCAAGAACCGCGAGATCATGACCTAAGCGAAAGTCGGATGCTCAACCGACTAAGCCACCCAGGCACCCCTTTTTGCTTGTGTTTTCTAGCTCCCACACTTAGCTCTTGGCCCCCTCCTCCATCTTCAAAGCCAGCAACACCAAGATGACACCCTCGTCCAGTTTTAAAAAACCGTTGTGATCACATTGGGCCCCCCTAGATAATCTGAGTGCATCTCCTTATATTCAGGTCCCCTGACTAGCAACCCAATGAATTCTGTCTACACCCTTTAATTCCCACACCATGGAACCTAACACCATAATCCATCAGATATCAGTTCATTCGTTGTAACAAATACACCACACTAATATGTCAATAGGAGAAACTGGATGTAGGGTATATGAGAACTCCCTATACTACCTTCACAATGTTTCTATAAATCAAACTGTTCTAAAAAATAAAGTTTAGGGTTTTTTTTTTTTTGAAGTGACAAGGGGAGTGAGGTCCGCCAGTGTCCGCCTGCAGACAAGGGCCGCCCCACTCCACGCCTGAGCAAATGCAGACTACCCCTGCAGGAACCTCAGGGGCGGGCAGCGGCTCTGAATCCGGGGTACACCAGAGCGAGCACTCGGGGTGGAACCAACCAAAGCATGAACACAAAAGCAGCAGATGAGGGTCCAAGATGGCAGAGAGGATGCACGAGTGGGAGACAGACCAGTGAGAGTCCTCAGCAGGAAAACCAAAATGAGAAATGAAAAATCGAAAGAAAAATGCATCCTGAAATTTCTGCTGAATGGTGAAGGAAAATGGTTAGCGTGGCAAAGAAATCATTCAAAGTCATTAGAAAACAGGGTATGGTGTCCACAAATTTCACACAGGTCAAAGACAGAAATATATACACACATACATATCTATAGGGCAAATATACGGCAAAATGTTTACACACAGCTCCTAACAACAGAGTATGCAGCCCTACTTATTTTTTTATAAGGAAGCTGAAGATAACTCACATGGATGGCTCTGAGGCCGTATTTATTTGCCAGACTCAGGCTCATTAGAAAGAAAAAAACCTGAAGTCTATTTTCTCATGAATTTTCATGGCCACCTTTGGAGGGAGGGGTGAAGTGGCTAGGCTCTGAGCAGTGAGGACGACTGGCCCTCCCCAGCTCGAGCTCCAAAGCTGGCCCCCTCTTCCCCTGCTCTAGGGCTGTTTAAAGACAGGGGGCTCTGGGGGGCTCAGTCAGTTAAGTGTCAGACTTCGGCTCAGGTCATGATCTCACGGTTCCTGAGTTTGAGCCCCACATCTGGCTTTCTGCTGTCAGCGCAGAACCTGCTTGGGATCTTCCTGTCCCCATCTCTCTCGGGCCCCTCTCCCACTCATTCTTTCCCTCTCTCTCCGCCCCTCTCCCACTTATTATTCTCTCTCTCTCAAAAATAAACATTAAAAACAGTTAAAGACAGGCTAACAATTATTTTCAGAAATGCTCCACCACCCACAAACCTACACTTCTAACTACGCTCAGACTGACTTTGCTCTCCCAAGCCCCGCCTGGCTGAGTTGTAGCTCTGTCTCTAGGAACAAATCCCCGCACACGCAGGGCAGCTTGCGGGGAGCATTCTGGTCTGCCTTCTGTGGCAGCTCCATATGGCCTGTCTGGCTCTACAGGAAAACCCTCCTGGCGGCACAGTGAGTGCAACACTCCTATTTTTAGGCTATTAGAATAACAACTCTGGCTGAGATAGATGTCGAGTGACAAGTTTTATAATGAGGGCCCAAAAGGGGCCTATGAATAATTTGCTTCTAGGTGATAATGCTACAAATCTTTCCTTCTGGCTGGATTTCATGCACATGGGTGGTACCGAGTTTAAGACAAAATGGCAGCTACTGACATCAAACAAACAAGGACACTTGGAGAAGCCTTGCCACTGCCTCCTGGTTTATATAACCTCTGTGTTGGGCCTGGGACTTAACCACAGGCAGCAGTGACAAACTGCTCTGCTCTCACTAGTAACAGCACCCTTGCATAGTAAAACCCATTAAAAACAGCAACACCCAGCCCCCATGGAAAGCACTCTAAGTTTAAAAAAAAAAAAAACAGAAAACAGTCTTAGGTTTTACCCCCTGCACTGAAATAAGCAGGTCTCCCTAATGGCTTTGGGCTTAGAATAGACCTCAGCAGCCCCGTGACCAAAAACAAAATTCTTTTACTCCAGTAAAGAGCTTCTCATCATTATACCCAAGCCGTTGATGTGACGGCACACCCACAGTGCAGCACAGCTCAACACCATAATCCACAGTTGGGAAACTAATTTGGTCTCGAGCTCTGTCTTCACATTAGGGCTGTTTGGTTTGGCTGCTATGGCTGTTTTGGAGACTTAGGGTAAAAAGCAAATAAAGAACCAGAATAATGGAAAAAAACTTTTACTTGGGAAAAGTAATAAATAACGTAAAAGATCACATGAAGCCCTTCTTTCTAGGCTTGAAAAGAGAAGATAAACATTGGGGATATTTGCATTTCTGATGAGAAGGCTCTACCTATTCAAAGTAAAATTCATAACCCAAATTACCAGACTCCGACTTTTTTCTACAAAGCATTTTATATAATTCAATATACCTCTCAGTGTGAGTCCCTTATGATTCCCACAAATCTCCACGAAACCAGGAGATGATGGTGCTATTTTCAGAGTGCAGTCAATTGGTGGGCAAAGCCACAGGGTAACTGACTCACACGGGAAGCTCGGGTGCCGGCCACCTGATGAGCTCATCTTTGTAACGAAATGCCTAACACAGCAGCTGCATGCCCATCATGGTGACAGGCTGGGCCTGCCAAATCCACAACATGAGCCTGAGGAAGTGTGGGTCCAGAGAGGAGAGTTTCAAGGGCACCACAAGTGAGGGATTCTGGCCCCGGTTCTCGAGAACGGGACAGGCAGCCACTAGGCCCTCAACTGCACGCTGCATCCCGGTTACACAGGGACAAGGACAGCCACACAATGACCCTACACTTTGTCAGGAAACCAAGAGAGGACGGTGCATACAGTGGGTAGCTCTGCTCAGCCAAGAAGAGTTACAAGTGCAGACCGTTAGGTCTTGTTCATTCTGGAATTAAGGGAGAATGAATTCTTTCTGCCTTCACTCAAAAGCTGTGAAAATTCTTCATTGGGAACAGTTTCTGTTTTCCAAAATGAAAAGAGTCCTTGGTGATGACTGCACAACAATGTGAACTGTACACTTAATACCACTGAGCTGTACACTTAAAAACAGTCGAGATGGTCAACTTTACATTATGTGTATTTTACCACAATTTTTAAAAAGCATGTTAANGGTGTTATATGGAAACCAACTTGACAATAAGCTATTTGTAAAAAAAAATAAAAATAAAAATGAAAATAAAAATAAAAAAATAAAAAGCATATTAATTCGAATGGTCAGAAAGGTCCACAGTTGGGCTCCTAAAGTAAATATAAAAATGACTTTTCCTAACTCCATTCCCCAAGTGACGAATCATAAATGCATTTGAACATAAATACGCTCTGGGTCCACACTGCTGAACCCTGACACGTTCTTCTAGTGGCTCCATAAATAATCCTTGGATGGGAACCAAGCTGCCTGCTTTGGCTCAGACCGAACATAAGGATCCTGTCATGGTGAACCTCCAAGCAGGGTGATGTAATGCTTGAAGTGCCTGACAACAAGAATCCTACACAAAACACCATCATGACAGCCGGTTCCAAACACAGTGACTGCCCTGCCTTAACAGACACATGTTACCGTGGATATAATGAACACTGTCTTGAAAACTCTCCAGCATTTCCATCTGCTTGACCATCCATATATCTGGTCTTCAGGCATGATGATTATGTAAAGCAATTACGATTAAATTCTTACAGTGCAGGGATGAGTCAAGGCTATAAAAGGAAAGGTAAGGGGTACAGTAACCAAGAAGTTGACTTTAAGGCCTGATACCATCTCCAGATGAAACATCAGCTGCCAGGGGCACCCAGAATGGATGGGGATGGTCACCAGCTCCGCCTCTACTGCCAAGCCCAGCACAGTCTGGGATTGCCCACAGCTCTTCCCTGGACACTAACATGTCACTTTTGGCCCCTCCCAATGGCTACGAAATGGGACCCAAGTGCTCTGGGACCACGCGCTCACCATCCTGATGGATCTAGCCCCATGCTTACCTGCCCTTCCCATTCTGCTCAGCGCTTTCCAGATACTGGTCACCTTTTTTTAAAGTACAAAATGGTATACATAATATATGAGTTCAAAGTAGGCACCTATGAAACCATCACCATAATCTATGCCATAAACCATAAATTTATGTCCATCACCTCCAAAAGCTTCCTCCCATCCTCTCATAATCATTAATACAGAACATTGTGATAAGACCATTTAACATAAGCCCTACCCTCTTAGCAAATATTTAAGTGCACAATATTGTTAACTACAGGCATTATGCTGAATAGTGGACCTCTAGGACACGCTCATCTTGTGTAACTGAAACTCTGTACCCTTTGACTAATTCCTCCCCATTCTCCCCTCCCTCTAGCCCCTAACAACCACCCTTCCATTCTCTGCTCCCATGCATTTCACTATTTTAGACTCACCACAAAAGTGGTATGATATAGAATTTGTCTTTCTGTGACTGGCTTATTTCACTTCACAAAATGTCCTTGAGTCATCCACACTGTTGAAATGGCAGGATTCCCTTCTCTTTGAAGGTACTCATTTTAATTCTGAAACCTCCTCTCTTAGATTCCAGGAACCCCTAACCAGTGAAGACTAGAACGATGCATCTCCTAACCCAAGAAGCCTAGAAAAACAAGTCACAGGAGTGCCTGGGTGTTTCAGTCAGTTGGGAATCCGACTCGATTTCTGCACAGGTCATGATCTCACAGTTCGTGAGATAGAGCCCCAAGTCTGGCTTTGCACTGACAGTGCGGAGACTGCTTGAGATTCTCTCCCTCTCTCTCTGCCCCTCCCACTCTGTCTCTCAATAAATAAATAAATAAACTTTAAAGAAAAAATTCACAAAATTATTTTATACTGACCCTGGTGTATTCAAATGTAACAGAAGCAACTATATGACCCTGGCAGTTTCTCCTTCCTCAAAAGAACCAAAATCCTTTGACAAAACATCTCTGAACTCTCTATTTTGTTGAGAAACTATCTGCTTGGGCCAAAGTCCTTAAACAACCTGGTGCACTTGGGTACCTGCGGACTTTAACAGCAGACTTCCTGTTTGTGACGTAATCGTTTATCACTTTTGACATCCCATGTTTTAACAAGCCCAACCGGTATTGCCTGTACTCCCAAAATCGCATTAAGAGAACCAGTTATAAAGATTATCTTTTCCCAAAATCTTTCTAAAATAATAAAGTTCAGTCTCAATTTGCCCTTCTAAAGCAGCCTGTGTTTTTTTTCTTGATTACAAAATAAATATATTTTTATTGGAAGACATTTTGGGAAATATATAAAACCACAAAGAAGAACGTTTATTTCACACCTTGCCCCTTGACAATAACCCTTGGTACATGTCCCTATGGCCTTTTTTCTAACTAGTCACAGATGAAGACTATTCCGTTCCCACATTGAGGATTTTGAAGAAAGGAAGTAAAAAACAAGGCTGAGCATGAAGTTCAAAGAACTGTCCCTTCCTGCTCAGAGGCAGTTGCCGAAAGGCTGTTAAACTTGTTCAACAAGACTCACATGTGGTGCGCAAACCAGTTTACCAGCCAAATTTCATTAACTACAGCCGGCTGCCTAACAGCACCTTATGCTGTTACAGTCACAACCACCTTGCCAACCTCTTTTTGTTTAATGGCCCTGTACATAATTAAAGGCAGGAAATGGAGCTTCGGGGCATTCAAGGATCACAGAAAAATAAATAAATAAGGCAAGGCAATAGTACCTCCTTTGCAGAATGGAAATCAATGTGAAAGTCAAAAGGGTCAGTGAAGCAAGACATTACCACAGACTCAAGTTCAGAATGAAAGACAGTACACTTCACTGGATTCCAGCTCCTCACATGGAAAGAGCCCCCTGGGAGCCTGTAAAACTGCAAACAAGTCTTAAAAGGGATGAGTCTGCCTGTTTCATCAAGCTTACCAAGTTACATGTATTTCAATACAGCAACTCACGTGCAATTTTTAAGACACTTTTAGTGAATACCTACTGTGTGTCCGACACACTTAAGCTTGATTAATCCTTCCCCTGAGGTATTCTTATCATTTTTAAAGTGCAGCTAGTGAGGCCACAGTGGCTTCTGTTCATCTTGAGAGTATGCAGATATACCAAAAGAGGTCAAGCTTTAGCACACCAGTGTTTGGTACAATTGTTTACAATACCCTTTACTACCTTTGCAATAAAGCCCATACTTTTGACTTTGGTTTCAACATTTCTGTCCTTGATAACAAGTCTTTTTAGGTATCAAATTATACCTAATTTGCTATAACTGTTAGATGTTTACAACCTACAGAGGTTTCTTATTTTATAAATAAATACATAAACACAACACACACACATTTTTTTTTTAAAGTAGGCTTCATGATCAGCATGGAGCCCAGCATGGAGTCCAACATGGAGCCCAACGCAGAGCCCAATGCGGGGCTTGAACTCACCACCCTGAAATCAAGACCTGGGCCAGAAACTTGATTGACTGAGCTACCAGAAGTTTCTTACTTTAGATGCACATATGAGGGGTTACAAGAGAAAGGCAGGGATCCTTTATCCGTTCCCAACACCCGGTGTACCTGGCCCCTGGTATGCCTTTAATAAATATTTGCTTAACAAATCCTCTGAATAAAATAAAATCAAAGAACACATTTCTTTAAAAGTTTGCCTGAAAGAAATTATTTTTCCGTAAGCTACAAGTAGCTGGAGTTTTGCTCCCTGTGGATTCTGATCTTAAAATCCGATTACTCAAAGTCTGCCATCTGTCACGCTCTTTCAGAGACTTGCAACATATCAACAATTGCATGGTTCTGTTACAGAACTCCTCTAATCAATCTTACCTCAAAGTAGGCAGGAGGTAAGTGTTTCAGTAACTCAGTTTATCTCAGGGATTAAATAGATTTTCTTATTTTTTGTTTTGTTTTGTTGTTAGAAGAAAGCACGCGGCACACAAGTCCCAGCCTGTACTAAATACATACTCTGCTTAGCTCTTCCTTCTTTAGGGTCAAACAGATGGGAATTTAACCATTAATTCAGGAAAGGCAGGAAAAAAACAGGAAAACAGGGCAAGCTAGAGAGTAAGGAGAATATCCTATATCCCCAAGGACAGGTATTCCATCCCATGGAAATAAGGAAGTGAGATTTACTCCCATGGCTCATGCTCTGCCTTCCCCATCAGGAGACGCTACTATAGACCTAGTCTGTAACAAGCTGCCAGTCAGCACATCTCACAGAGCCTGTTGCCATCTTCAGGTCCTAAGAAAGCCTTGGACCAGGGCTTAGCCATATGCGGGTCATGATAGTGTCCACAGCAGAATGAGGGAAGAAAGGGACAGCAAATAAAATGACAGCTTGCCCCTATCTCTATAGCCATCACACATCATGGTAACAGTGGTCTCCTAACCCTTTAGAAAACATTTCTTTCTGAACCCAAGATGCATGTCTACCAATGTCCATGGGGAGAAAACCTGTGGGAAAAAGCAAAGTTGGAGCCAGTAATTAGGGGGAAAAAATCTAATAAAGTTAAATTTTAATAAGATGGAATAGAAAAGCCTTAGCAGCTGCAATTTACTCTCTCAGACTCATGGACAACGTTTTACTGCAGGAGTTTTCTACTGGGAATTCTAATATTTAAATCCGTCCAAAGCCCTCCTCACTTAGGAAAAGCTGCAGCAGGCTTCAAGACCCTGGATCCTTAACAAGCCAGCAGTTGTTGGCAAAACACTCAGACATTTATTCTGTGGACATACACCCTGTGGTAATGATGGAACGAGGACATCTCATGACCTGGCTCTTCCATTCAGAGCACTTTTGTGCTGGAGAGCCTGGCCACCAGTAGAAACAGGGTTAAGTCCTTTTCACAGGCTGAGGACATGAGAAGACCCCAAGAGACAAGCAACTTTCAGCAGGGTATTGGGTAGCCAAGATCTAAAAGTCTTCTCTTTATACCATTTAGGAGGATTTTAAGTTGTTAGAGCATCAAGAGTGGAAATAAAAATAAACATATGACAAATCCCCACTCAGTCTCACTGGATCAACAAATCAAACTAACTTCATATTTCTGTGCTTCCTTCTAGCAAAAGGGTGATATTGATTTGATGGAGAAAGGTAAAGACAGCGGCAAAGTAATAGCCCAGTACCCAACCCTCAGTTGGTGTAAACTAGGGAAGTCATACTATCAGGAGTCCCAAAGTCCCGGGTTCAAATCCCGACTCTGTCCCTTATTATTTGTGTGGCTTAGATAAGCTTCCTCATCTCTGTCAGTCTCTGCTCCCTCATCCGTCCAGTGAGGTCCATGTGGATATTGAAACATGTGCAGAGTGCCTGGAGCACACACCTGTTACAGACTGAGTTGTATCTTCCAAAAAAAGATGCTGAAATCCTAACCCCAGCTCCTCACAGTGTGATCTGAGTTGGAAATAGAGGCTCTGTAGATGTCATGAGCTGAAATGAGATCATACTGGGGTACTCTAATATGACTGGTGTCCACATGAGAAGACAGACACACGGGGAGAATGCCATGTGATACTGAAGGCACAGACTGGAGCTGCACAGCTGCAGGAAGTCCCAAAGATTTCCAGCCATCACGAGAAGCAAGGAGGTGGCAAGAAAGTATTCTCCTACAGGCATCAGGGAACATGGCCCACAACTTTTTTTTTTCTTTCATAGTTTATTGTCAAGTTGGTTTCCATATAACACCCAGTGCTCATCCCAACAAGTGCCCTCCTCCATGCCCATCACCCTCCTTCCCCTGTCCCCCACCCCCATCAGTCCTCAGTTTGTTCTCAGCATTCAAGAGCCTCCTCATGGTTTGCCTCCTTCCCTCTCCCCCACTATTTTCTCCCCTTCTCCTCCCCCATGGTCCTCCATGGTCAAGTTCCTCCTAATCCACCTGTAAGTGAAAACATATGGTATCTGTCTTTCTCTGCCTGACTTACTTCATTCAGCATTAACACCCTCAAGTTCTATCCAAGTTGCTACAAATGGCCAGATTTCATTCTTTCTCATTGCCATCTAGTATTCCACTGTATAGATAAACCACATCTCCTTGATCCATTTGTCCGTTGATGAACACTTAGGCTCTTTCCATGTTTTGGCTATTGTTGAGAGTGCTGCTATGAACATTGGGGTACATGTGATCCTATGCATCAGCACTCCTGTATCCCTTGGGTAAATTTCTAGCAGTGCTATTTCTGGGTCATAGGGGATTTCTACTGTTAATTTTTTGAGGAACCTCCACACTGTTTTCCAGAGGGGCTACATTCCCACCAACAGTGTAGGAGGGTGTCTGTTTCTCCACATACTCACCAGCATCTATAGTCTCTTGATTTGCTCATTTTAGCCACTCTGACTGGTGGGAGGAGGTATCTCAGTGTCGTTTTGACCTGCATTTCCCTAATGAAGAGGGATGCTGAGCATCATTTCATGTGTCTGTTGGCCATCTGGATGTCCTCTTTGGAGAAGTGTCTGTTCATGTCTTCTGCCCATTTCTTCACTGGATTATTTGTTTTTCGGGTGTAGAGTTTGAGGAGTTCCTTACAGATTTTGGATACTAGCCCTTTATCTGATAATGTCATTTGCAACTATCGTTTCCCATTCTGTCAGTTGCCTATTAGTTTTATGGATTGTTTCCTTTGCCGTGCAGAGCCAATTTCTGCTCCTGATTCCCTTGCCTTTGGGGATGTGTCAAGTAAAAATCGCTGCAGTTGAAATCAAGGAGTCTGTTTCCTGCTTTCTCCTCTAGGGTTGTGATGGTTTCCTGTCTCACATTCAGGTCCTTTATCTATCTTGAGTTTATTTTTGCGTATGGTGTGAGAAAGATATCTAGTGTCATTCTTCTACACGTTGCTGTCCAGTTCTCCCAGCACCATCTGTTAAAGAACCTCTTTTTTCATTGGATACTCTTTCCCGCTTTGTCAAAGATCAGTTGGCCATACATTTGTGGGTCCAATTCTGAGTTCTCTATTCTATTCCACCGGTCTCTGTGTCTGTTTTTGTGCCAATACCATACTGTCTTGATGATGACAGCTTTGTAGTAGAGGCTAAAGTCTGGAATTGTGATGCCTCCGTTTTGGTTTTCTTCTTCAAGATTACTTTGGCTATTCGGGGTCTTTTGTGGTTCCATACAAATTTTAGGACTGTTTGTTCTAGCTTTGAGAAGAATGCTGGTGGAATTTTGATTGGGATTGCATTGAATGTGTAGATTGCTTTGGGTAGTAAAGACATTTTAACTACATTTATTCTTCTAATCCATGAGCATGGCATGTTTTTCCATTTCTTTGGGTCTTCTTCAATTTCTTTCATAACTTTTCTATATTTTTCATCATACAGATCTTTTACATCTTTGGTTAGGTTTATTCCTAGGTATTTTTTGTCTTTTTTTGTGCAATTGTGAATGGGATCAGTTTCTTGACATCTCTTTGTGTTGCTTCATTATAGGTGTATAAAAATGCAACTGATTTCTGTACATTGATTTTGTACCCTGCAACTTTGCTGAATTCATGGATCAGTTCTAGTAGGCTTCTGGTGGAGTCTGTCGGGTTTTCTGTGTATTGTGTCATCTGCGAAAAGTGAAAATTTGACTTCATCTTTGCCAATTTTGATGCCTTTTATTTCCTTTTGTTGTCTGACTGCTGTCGCTAGGACTTCCAGCACTATGTTAAACAACAGTGGTAAGAGTGGACATCCCTGTCGTGTTCCTGATCTCAGGGGGGAAGCTCTCAGTTTTTCCCCATTGAAGATGATATTAGCTGAGGACTTCTCATAAATGGCTTTTATGATGTTTAAGTAAGTTCCTTCTATCCTTTCTCGAGGGTCTTTATTAAGAAGGGATGCTGAGTTCTGTCAAATGCTTTTTCTGCATCTACTGACAGGATCATATAGTTTTTATCTTCTCTTTTGTTAATGTGATGTATCCCATTGATTGATTTGCGAATACTGAACCTGCCCTATAACACAGGAATGAATCCCACCTGATCTTAGTGGATAATTCTTTTTATGTGCTGTTGAATTTGATTTGCAAGTATCTTGTTGAGGATTTTGCATCCGTATTCATCAGGGATATTGGCCTATAGTTTTCTTTATTTGCTGGGTCTCTTGTCTGACTTGGGAATCAAAGTGATGGTGGCTTCATAGAATGAGTCTGGAAGTTTTCCTTCCATTTCTATTTTTTTGGAATACCTTGAGAAGAATGGGTATTAATTCTTTTTTTTCCCAGCAAAAATTCTATTTTATTTTTTTACAAATAGTTTATTGTCAAGTTGGTTTCCATATAACACCCAGTGCTCATCCCCACAAGTCCCCCCTTCCATGCCCATCTCCTCCCTCCCCCACACCCATCAGTCCTTAGTTTGTTCTCAGCATTCAAGAGTCTCTCATGGTTTGCCTCTCCCCCTTTCCCCCACTATTTCGCCCCTTCTTCTCCCCCATGGTCCTCCGTTAAGTTCCTCCTAATCCTCCTATACGTGCAAACATATGATATTTGTCCTTTTCTGCCTGACTTATTTCGCTCAGCATTACACCCTCAAGGTCCATCCATGTTGCTACACATGGCCAGAGAATGGGTATTAATTCTGTTTTAAATGTCTGGTAGAATTCCCCAGGGAAGCCATCTGGCCCAGGGCTCTTATTTGTTGGGGGATTTTTTATAACTGATTCAATTTCTTCACTAGTTATGGGTCTGTTTAGATTTTCTATCTCTTCCCGTTTGAATTTTGGTAGTCTGGTAGTCTGTGTGTGTTTAGGAATTTGTCCATTTCTTCTAGATTGTCTAGTTTGTTGGCATATAATTTCTCATAGTATTCCCTGATAACTGCTTATATTTCTGAGAAATTGGTTGTAATAAATCCATTTGCATTCATGATTTTGTCTATTTGGGTGCTCTCTCTTTTGTTTTTGAGAAGCCTGGCTAAAGGTTTATCAATTTTGTTTATTTTTTCAAAAGACCAACTCTTGGTTTCATTGATCAGTTCAACTGTTGTTGTTGTTGTTGTTTTATTCTATATTGTTTATTTCTGCCCTGATCTGTATTATTTCTCTTCTTCTACTGGGTTTGGGGTGCTCTTGCTGCTCTCCTTCTAGCTTCTTTAGGTGTGCTGTTAGATTTTGTATTTGTACTTTTTCTAATTTCTTGAAATAGGCCTGAAGTGCAATGTACTTTCCTCTTAGGACTGCATCCCAAAGAGCTTGGATTGTTGTATTTTTTTATTTGTTTCCATATACTTTTTAATTTATTGTCTAATTTATTGTCTAATTTATTGTCTAATTGCCTGATTGGCCCATTTGTTCGTTAGTAGGGTGTTCTTTAACCTCCATGTGTTTGAAGGTTTTCCAGACTTTTCTTGTGAATGATTTCAAGTTTCATAGCATTATGATCTATGCATAGTATGACCTCAATTCTTTTATATTTATTGAGGACTGCTTTATGACCCAACATGTGATCTATCTTGGAGAATGTGCCATGCACACTTGGGAAGGTGGTGAATTCTATAGCTTCAGGATGTAGAGTTCTAAATATATCTGTCAGATCCATCTGGTCCAATGTGTCTTTCAAGTCCATTGTTTCTTTAGTGATTTTCTGTCTAGCTGATCTATCCATTGCCATTAAGTGGAGTATTAAAGTCCCCTGCTATTAGCACATTCTTATCCATAAGATTGTTTGTTTGTGATTAATCGTTTTATGTATTTGAGTGCTTCCGTATTCGGTGCATAGACATTTATAATTATTAGCTCTTACTGATGGACAGACCCTGTAATTATTATATATATATTATATATATATTAAATATTATATAATCCCTTGTTACTGCCTTTAAAGTCTAGTTTGTCTGATATAAGTATAGCTACTCCAGCTTTCTTTTGATTTCCAGCAGCATGATAGATTTTTATCCATCCCCTCACTTTCAATCTGAAGGTGTCCTCAGGTCTAAAATGAGTCTCTCGTAGACAGCAAATAGATGGATTTTGGTTTTTTATCCATTCTGCTACCCTATGTATTTTGATTGGAGAATTTAGTCCATTTACATTCACTGTTATTATTGAAAAATATGGGTTTAGAGTCATTGTGTTCTTTGTAGGATTCATGTTTGTGGTGGTGTCTCTGGTACCTTGCATTCCTTGTAACATTTCCCTCAGAGAGTCCCCCTCAGGATTTCTTGTAGGGCTGATTTAGTGGTGACGAATTCTTTCAATATTTGCTTATTTGGAAAGACTTTTATCTCTCCTCCTATTCTGAATGACAGGCTTGCTAGATAGAGGATTCTTGGCTGCATATTTTTTCTGTTCATCACATTGAAGATTTCCTGCCATTCCTTTCTGGCCTGCCAAGTTTCAGTAGATAGGTCTGTAACTACTCTGATAGGTCTCCCTTTGTATGTTAGGGCCCTTTTATCCCTAACTGCTTTCAGAATTCTCTTTTTATCCTTATATTTTGCCAATTTCACTATGATACATCATGCCAAAGAGCGATTCAAGTTACGTCTGAGGGGAGTTCTCTGTGCCTCTTGCATTTCAATGTCTGTTTCTTTCCCCAGAAAGAAATTTGTTCAAGGACTCCCTCAGCACCTTTCCCTCTCTCTTCCTTTTCTGGAATTCCTATGATATGGATATTGTTCCATTTGATTGTATCACTCAGCTCTTGAACTCTCCTTTAGTGTTCCTGGGTCAGTCTCTGTCTTTTTTTCTCGCTTCCTCTTTTTCTATAATTGTGTCTTCTAATTCACCTCTTCTCCCCTCTGCCTCTTCACTCTGTGCATTGGACACCTCCATTTTATTATGAACCTCATTTATGGCATTGTTTATCACAACTATTTTTAAGCTTTGTAGTCTTACCTATTTTAGTAAAGACTAAACTATTTTAGTCTTTGTAGCAATAGCTTCTCTGATGTCTTCCATGCCTTTTTCAAGCCCAGTGATTAACTTTATGACTATTGTTCTAAATTCTTGCTCAGTTATGATGCTTAAATCTGTTTTGAGCAGTTCTTTAGCTGTCATTTCTTCCTGGAATTTCTTTAGAGGAGAGCTCTTCCATTTCGTCATTTTGGCTAGCTTTCTGTCTCGTTAGTTTTAAAAGCCTGTTATGTGCTCTGCACCTGTGAGTACTGCTATATTAAAGAAGGCTCACTGACTGTCCAGGGCCTGTCCATTCAGGAGGAGTTCTCTGAATGGTTTCTCTTGGTCTCTCTTGTTGAGACTTCGGTTATTTTATTTCCCTACTCATAGTGGTATCTAGGACTCTCGACTATGTGTACTTTGGGTTGTTTCTTGAGGTAGCCTTGGAAAGGAAAACACACAGACAAACACACAGGGAACAAAGGCACACAAACGCACAGACAAATCCAACAAGCAAGCAAACCAAAAGGGAAAAAGAAAAACAAAAGACAAAGGACAGTCTAAAAGCATAAAACCAGAATTCCCAACTACAAATGAAGAGCAGGGTGTATGCAGTGCTGAGGGAAGAGCATATACAAAGAGAGAAATGACAGTGGCCGGCAAAAAGCGAAACTGGACAATGACCAGGCAGAGAGACTAAGAGGCTTAATTCAGAGAGAAAAAGAGGAGAATATGTAGGAGGCGAGGAGAAAGAAATGAAGATAATGTTACTCAGAAAAACTATATGGTCTGATTACTCCAGAGAGAGACAGAAAGGTAGCAGTGGAGGTGTAGAATATACATCTAGAGAATGGATTAAATGTGACTGTTTACGCAAACCAATGACCAGAGTGCCCAGTCCAGGAGAGGGGAGGGATACAAATGAGACAAGGGAAAATATATCTGAATAGAAAGAAGTGATCTAGAATTAATCACAGTAGTGCACCCATGCTGGTCTTGCCTCCAGGTCCGGTTTAAAAAAAAAAGGCAGCTCTCTAGCGGGGATGGGCGCGGTTTGGTGTAGGCAGGTCTTAGCCTCCACTCTGGTCCTATGGGCCGCTCCCTGAGGTCCTGCCTTGGTGGTTGTGGGGAGAAAAATGGTGGCGCCCCAGTCCCTTCTCAAACCAAGGATTGCAAATCACTCTTTTGAGTACCATCTCCCTGTGCCTCAGCATAGCCAAGGTGGGCCGTGTTCTATGTCCCAAGCCCTGCCTTGTTTCCAGGTCTTAGTCAGCACTTTTTTGATACTGCCTGAAATGTAATCTCGCAGGCTGGGCCTCTTCCCAGCCTGGGATGAAGCTGGGAGAGCAGCAGAGCAGTTTCAGGCCAAGCTGCTTCCCTGCCGGGGATCGAGCCGAGAGAAGAGCAGAGTAGTTTCTCCTGGTGCTGCCTGGGATCGGGGCACCCAGCCCAAAGTCAGCACTACAGCCAGAAATAGGATCACTCTTCACCCCAAGCCGAGGTTTTTCTCTTCTCCAGGGACAGTTCTATGAGCAGTTTCAGCCACTCATTCTCTTCCCCTCAACTCTCCGAGGCTCCCCATGAAGGGGGTTTCCCTTCCCTTCCTCATGTCTCCGGGTCCCAGCCCATTTTTATCTTCCCCAGTTCGCACTCATGCACCTGTGAGGTTATCTTCTTAGTAGACTCTGTGTCTTTTCCTCCCAGACTCCTGCAGTTCAGTGTTCATGGCTTCAGGCCTGCTATGTCACTTTCTTTGAGGGGTACTCCACTGCTGGGGTCAGTACAACATGCACCACACCAGCACCATGCCTTAGATGGGCACCTCCCCCACCCCCACCAACTTCTTGATTTGGGACTTCTGGGCCCCAGAACTATTGTTCTGTTGTTTTAAGCAATGCAGTTTGTGGTTCTTTGTTACAACAGCCCCAGGAAATGAATGCAATGACCAACTGGGAAAGACTTCCTACTGGTCCATGTACATGCACACAGAGAGTGGGAGAGCTTCCAACATGCAATGTACAACCGTCTTCCTAAATCTAAAGTGGATTTCATAACCAAGCTCTATTTACTAATTGTTAACGTTATTTCTTTTACTTATTGTCCTGGCTTGTCAATAATCTAAGTACAGAAAAAGACAAATTCAGGGAAGAGGCATGCATTCATTCAAAGTCAATGTCAGTTGCTTAGAGGGAAAAACATTTTTTAAGCCTTTAGAAGAGTGAATGCCTAACAATTTCCCTATAAGGGGATTGGGAGGATAGACCCCCCCCATGGAAGTTGGAGAGTCTGCTCTTGGTAACTTCCTCATGATCAACATGAACACAAAGCTGATTCACAGAAGTTCCTGAAATAGGGGTGCCTGGGTGGCTCAGTCAGTTGAGTGTCCAACTCTTGGATTTCGGCTCAGGTCATGATCTCACAATTTGTGAGTTTGATCCCTAAGTCGGGCTCTGCACTGACAGTGAGAAGCCTTGGGATTCTCTGTCTCCCTCTCTCACTGCCCCTCCCTTGCTCTCTCTCTCAAAATCAAGTAAACTTAAAAAAAAAAAAGTTCCTGAAATAGCCAAAGCTACAGTTATCATAGTTCCCATCAGCCACAGAATCATACTCAGGTGAGGACCAGGCCCACTTCAAGGTGGGGGGCAGGGGGCTCTCATCGCTCCTGGAACATGGCCAAGACCTCAGGCCCTGCCCACAGACTCAAGTCCTGTGGGCCTCAGGGCCTGGCCTTGGCATTTCTAAGTGCCCTCAGGGGGTCTGCCGTGCAGAGGGGTGAAGACCAACAGCTGGTCCAAATCCCTTCCACTCCACACAAACCTGGGGGCCGCCCACCTAAAGGCACTTCTAGTCGATGGGCCCAAAGAGACAGGAAGCAAGGAAGGGGCTTCCGGGGCCCGGAAGATACAAACCACTCTATTCACAGATTCCTTCACACCAGTCATCTGGTCCCTACCTCCCTGCTGACTGAGAAGCCCTCATGTCTTCTCCACCCCAATGCTGCATTAATGACTCCTTTAAATCTCTAAACCAGGTGTTCCCTCCAATCTTTGGCTTTAATGCAGAGCAGCCTGGGGAGCTTCCAAAATACGGATGCCTGAGCCCCGCCCCAGAGTCTGGCGTTAACAGGTCTGGCATGCTGCCTGGGCACCAGCACTCTTACAGGTTCCCCTGTGATTCTGCTGTGCAGGCAAGACTGAAAACTGCCATCCCAGCATCTTCTTCTCCTAGTCCCTAAGGCCCTTGACCCTGCTAGTCTGCCCTTGACCTGCTCTTTTGTTTCACTACTTTCACCTTGAAAGTTGCAGAATAGTTGACACACTTGCCACTCCCTTTCTTCTTTATCCATTCCTTCTGGCCTTCATCCAGTCTATCCTTCTGCGGGGGTCCCTGAAAGGACAACGACCATGTCTCTGACACATGGCTCATTCCATTCAAGCCTTAGTCTTCTTATCTGTAAAATGAGGATAATAACCACCCTCACTGGTCATGGTAAGGACCAGATAAAACAAGGTGACATAATACTAAGATTTGTCTCTCCACAAAACAGGCAAAATAAGCCAAGTGAGTAAATGACTGGCGTGGAATCCTGGTCTCCATGCTCCTGGCTGCTCCTGGCCTTTGTCCGGGACCTTGTGCCCACTGTTCAGGGAGGACCTCTGACTCCTGCCATCAGAGGGGCAGGGGGCCAACAGCAGCGATACTCTATTATCTGAGAGCCAAATCTTTAGACCAGATAGGGCTGACATGAACACCCACACATGCTGAGGTCCATCCTGACCCTTTCCAGCCACTGCTCCCAACACAAACCATCTCTCACACACCCTTCCGGGGCTCTGATCTGCATTTGTCCACCTATCCATCCCGCAACATCTCAGGATTAGCCGTGGGTCACTCCACAGGTTCTCAAACCTGCCTGAGCCCTGGAATCTTCTGGAGAGATCAAATCCCAATCCAGAGACGTGTGGTATGGCCTGGGATGGGGGGCTGTTGAGAGCTCTCCAGGGTCCTGAATCACTGGTTCTGGACTATTATTTGCACAACAGGTAGGGGCCTTCATTATCCAATGAAGCTGCTAAAGAGAACAAAAAGTGCAGGTAAGAACAAACCAATCCATGATAGCCAAGACATGGGAACAACCTAAGTGTCCATCAACAGACGAATGGATAAAAGACATGGTAGCGTGTGCGCGTGCGCGCGCGCGCGCACACACACACACACACACACACACACACACACACAGTGGAATATTATTCAGCCAGGAGAAAGAAGGAAATCCTACCATTTACAATATGGATGGACCCTGAGGCATTATGCTGACAGAGAAAGACAAACACTGTATGGTATCACTGATACATGGAAGCTAAAAGTGCTGAGCTCCTAAAAACAGAGTAAAATGGTGGTTACCAGGGGCTGGTGGGTGGGGAAACTGTGGAGATGTTTTAGGATATACATGTGCAACTAATAAATAATTTTTGGAGAGCTAATGCACAGCATAGTGATTACAGTTAACAATACTCTATTATAAACTTCAAAGTTGCTAAGAGACTAGATCTTAATAGTTCCCACCACAAAAAAGAAATAATCATTATGTGACAGGATAGAGGTTCTAGCTAACACCACAGTGGTAATCATGCTGCAATTTATAAATGTATTAAATCAACACATTATACACCTTATACAATGTTATATATCAATTATATCTCAATTAAAAAAAGAATAAACCAACCCACATTTAGGAGAGAACCACCTCTCAGTTTCCTTAGTAAAATAACTAAATGCAAAAGTACAAGAAGGGGGAGCGCCTGGGTGGCTGAGTCCGTTAAGCGTCTGACTCTTGATTTCAGCTCAAGTCATGATCTCACAGTTCTTGGGATCCACGTCGGACTTTGTGCTGACAGCCAGGAGCCTGCTTGGGAACTTCTCTCTCCCACTCTCTTTCTGCCCCTACCCCACTCACACTCTCTCTAAATATACAAGTACAATAAATAAATAAACAAACAAGCAAGTAAGTAAGCAAGTACAAAAGGCCCATGCAAGAAATGCCAATCTCAGGTTTAATCTGGCAGCAGAAACAGTGGATAAGACACACAATCCCAGGAAAGCTCTGGACTGACACAGGGACAAACAGGGCAGCTGATTCACGTGTGACCCTAACACTGGGCTAAGGGCATATGGTCTTTGGAAAGAAGGCAGTCAGAGGGCATAAGCACATACTACTCACGCACCTGGAAGAAGTTCTGGGGTCAGTTATGCTTAAAGTTCAGAAGCTGACCCCCATTATGAGAGTGAAACACCAGCAATCCCCTGAAGGGTGTATTTTATTTTTTAACTTCCTAGCCCTTATGAAATTTAGCAGCCCGGAAATTGTGACCTTACAAGTCACATGACAACACTGACCAGCCTCACCTAACAGAGTCTATGACAGAGCAACTCCATCACTCCTGATGGAACCCATCTCAAGTTACCAAGGAGTTCTTTTGAGAGGAAAGAAAAATACAGCCAGAGAAAAACAACTTCAAAGAGCTTTACTGAAGAAATACAAAGCAATACTGTATTCTATCCTTTATTACACTGTTACCAGCTGGGCTTATCTGAACACCAGCCATTTCAGCCCCCCAACCCCCACTCGCATCCCCAGGTTGTGGACATCATTACTACTGTCATCAGTTAACACATTATCACACACATAACATTATCACACACATAGTGCCAGGGACTTCAACAAGCTTTTCCCGCTTATTACCTTGGTTTAAGACTCCCAATGCTAAATGGTTTCACTCCTGAGGCTCAAAGAGATTATGCTGCTGGTACAAGGTCACAAAACAAATGAGTGGGTGAGGAGCCAGGACTCACATCCAGGGAAGTTGTCCCCAAACTAGCCTCTCTTACCTCCTATGCTTAGACTGGCTGCCTGTGCTTCTAAGCAGACCAAACTCGTATTCTGAGCAGAGACAATAGAGTGGCAACATGGGCCCCTGGCACCAGCAGGCTACTCACTAAATGAGGAATCTCTGAAAGTCAGGGAGGCACAGCCATAGAGCAGTCACTTCACTGGAGGGGGAAGAAGGTTCCCTCAGGAAACACCCATACACATTCCCCATGCCATCACAGAGAATCTTGAACCCTGAACCCAGGGAGAGCCCCTGGGCAGCCTTCACCTACACTCCAGGTCCCTAAGGAGAAAAGGGTCTGACAGGAGTCCATGCCTGGCACCTACCACACATGTGTCCCCTGTGCTTCTGGGCCAGGAGGAACCAGCCTGAATTTCTGCAATTACTTGACTCTCATTCAACCAAGCAAAATGTGGGCTGTCCGTTCAGGAGTGAATTCCCTATCTCACAAGAAGAGATAGAGAGAAAATATGGGGTGAGTATGAATTCTGTCCTAATCCTAACAAGGCATAATGCTTCTCGCAGGACTACACATGAAATCCAGTCACTGGTAGCAAGGTGAGCTCTCACCACCACTCAGGACTGTCACCACCAAGGAGATGATTAAAGGAATGATTAAAAGCTACAAACGAGAGGGGTGCCTGCGTGGCTCAGTCGGTTAAGCACCCAACTTCGGCTCAGGTCATGATCTCATGGTTTGTGAATTCGAGCCCTGCATGGGCTCTGTGCTGATAGCCCAGAGCCTGGAGACTGCTTCGGAGTCTGTGTCTCCCTCTCTCTCTGCCCCTCCCCTGCTCACACTCTGTCTCTCAAAAATAAACAAACATCCAAAAACAATATAAAAAAACAAAAAGCTACAAACGATATCACAAGCATCTTAAAAGGTGAAGACAACAATCCTGTCAGACAGGCAGTATGTGTGCAGAGGACCATCCAACTACAAACAGGCCCAATTCGTCAACACATCCATATTTTTTTTTTAGCAGTGACCTTGGGAAGACAACTCTACACAAGCCTCTTAACCATCCTGTTTGAATGCCATGACAAGGAAGAACAGAGTGTTATTTACTCATTACCTGGGCGACCACGAGCAAGTCACTGACACAGTCTAGTACCAAGTGTCAAGAAAAGCTGAGATACCAGGAGTGACGCAGGCCACCTCTCCAGTCTCAAGTTCCTCATCCAAAACACAAGGGTCCCATTCACAGACAGGCCTGAACCGAGGATCAAAAATAAGCACGCTTCAAAACCATGAGGCCGGTGGGAGCCCACTGTGTCGACATCCCAGGCAGCTGGGTGGGACGGCAGGTCTGGGGAACGCAAAGGAAGTAGGTGTTGATGCACAAGTCTGCTGGGAGGAGAGTAGATCATACAAACACACAAAATATGTTGTGACACACTTTCCAGTGCTATTATTCTTGTAGGTGAAGAACAAGGTACAAAACTGCATATCCATATGAGCTTGATTATATAAACAATGGATAAAGCTGGAAAATCAACTCAAAACTGTTAACTGTGGGATTTGGGGTTTTGTTTCTGTTTTTCTATATTTTTTCCAATGTCTTACAAGCAGCATTTATTTACAAGTTCATGGGAGAAAGCATCACTACAAAATGTTGTGTGTTTTTTTTAAGTTTATTTTGAGAGAGAGAGTACACATGCACATGTGAGCGTGCAAGTGGGAGAGGGGCAGAGAAGGATGGAAAGAGAGAATCTCAAGCAGGACCAGTGCTGCCAGCACATAGCCTGACTGGGGCTCGAAACCCACAAACCCTGGGATCATGACCTGAGCCAAAACCAACAGTCAGACACTCAACTGACTGAGCCACCCAGGCACCCCACTACAAACTGTTTTTAATGTTTTGTTTTCTAATTTAAAGAATGAAATTATGACCAGAAATTAT
Organism: Crocuta crocuta; assembly: GCF_008692635.1. NCBI lineage: Eukaryota > Metazoa > Chordata > Mammalia > Carnivora > Hyaenidae > Crocuta > Crocuta crocuta. Next base: position 5,667,365 of record NW_027551558.1, on the reverse strand, counting down.
CTCTTTTATACTACATTGACTGTTTTTGTTAAGTCTACGTGCCAAGGATAGCCAGCTCTTGTGGCTGCATATTACATAAAATTGTACACGGAACCTAGATGTACTTCCAGACCAGTCAAGATCCCAGGCAAAGGCTTTAAAATTACTTTTTAAAACAAAACAGTGCTCCCAAATTTGGAAGACTGGTCCACCCGTGTTCTCACCAATGCACAGCTCACATCATCATGCTGCAAGCCCTTCGCAGTGGCTCCAAATGTTGGTCCATGTGTAAAATGTGTTTTGCCACAGCCAGGAATACAGAGTTGCACTGTGGTATCTGTTGAACAAAATACTAGGCCTAGCAGCTATGTTACGTGGGTGTATAAACTACAGCAAATGAAAGGTGAGAGGCACCGGAGAATGTCAAGGCAGTACCTATGTTCACCAGAACACACAAGGCCAAGGTCTTGCGAACACATGAGACAGCATGGGAGAGTCAGAGATGGACAGAGACACAAAGCACAAACCGGCAAAAGGCATGAGAGCCAAGAGATGGTGTGACACCACAGCAGTGATTGGCTGTCACTGTTGCCAAGGTGCTGAGCCACATTCCAGCAGTATTCACCGTACACGTGATCGCCAACCACACTGGGACCCACCGCTCTAGATGTAGTAAGCGTCTCAAGCACGTTCCCAAAACTGTGCACAAAGGCTGGGTAAGGTATCCGCCTCATTCTCAACTTGTCCCTTCACAATCTGTGAAAGCTTGGTGTTTTTGAGCCTTTTTTCATTCTGTGATTCTAACCACTACTCCTAAGACAGACCATTTTACTCATGTTTGTGTGGTGGGGTTACCTGGTCACTGGTGCAGGCCTATCTTATCAAAGACAGGAGGATTCATTACCATAATAGACAGCTAGTTGTCTAGATTCAGTGAGGTGCTCATGGAATTCTCCGCAAGCCAGAGAACACATTTCTCCCACAGCCACTGGCCACATCTCCACCTAGCACCTAACAAATACATGGTCAGAGGCTGCCAGAAACAGCAGAAGGGAGGAAGTAGAAGATTCACTGTTAAGTAATCTCCAACAACAGGATAACCCAAACCTTCTTCCTTTCTCTTTTTTTTTTTTTTTTAAGCTTATTTATTTTGAGGTGAGGGGTTGGGGTGGAGACACGGAGAGAATCCCAAGCAGGCTCTGCACTGTCAGAGCAGAGACCAATGTGGGGCTTGAACTCACAAACAATGACATCATGACCTGAGGGGAAATCAAGAGTCAGACATTTAGCTGAGCCACCCAGATGCCCAAAACCTTTTTACTTTATATACATTTAAGAAAGTATTTTCATCATTATGTAAATGCAGTATATAAGCACTGTGTGTCTAAGAAAAATTCATTTGATATTCCAAGGTTCTATGAGAAATGCTTTCAAATTTCCTAANCTCAGTCGTTTGAGCATCTGACTTCAGCTCAGGTCATGATCTCATAGCTCGTGAGTTCAAGCCCCAAATCAGGCACTGCACTGACAGCTCAGAGCCTGGAGCCTGCTTCCGATTCTGTGTGTGTTTGTCTCTCTCTGCCCCTCCCCTGCTCATGCTCTGTCTCTGTCTCTCAAAAATAAACATTAAAAAGAAACCTCTTCAAATTGAAGGGAAAACTTCTTGTTAACTCAATATATATTCAGCTAGCTAAAGGGGAGTAAACTCTCAGCTGACAGAAGGTCAGCAAGAGTTATTCCCCAAGAAATTCACGGAAAGCAAGACTGAATTTGAGGACCAGACCCAACATAACTTTTTCTTCCAATCTTCCTGNTAGCCCAGGTCTACCAGCTGCCTATAGTACTTGCAGATTATTACTTAGGAAGCTGAGGGGGTGGAGGGGGTGAATGTCCTACAAAGAGTCACAAAAGGCCAACTGGGTAAAAGTAAAATATTTGCAGACACTCTGTAGGACTTCCCCACAGCAGGACAGGACCAGCACTCCCCTAAATGGGCTTGTGAGCAGAGACTCAGAGCCCTCACCTTGTTAAGTGCCTTAGAACTAAGCTCTTCAATATGCAAACTATCTCACAAATGAACAATACAGATCACCACGAGCTATACGTTCATGACATCTGTGTGCAGACTAATTTCCTTTGAGCAAATATTTTTATGCCTGTTTAAAAAACAACTGGTCTCCCATGAAAGATGCATTCATCATCCAAACAATCGAGTGGTCTTCCGGCCATTCCTCTGTCCAACAGCCAACAAGTACATTGGGCAACCCAGCACCTCTGGAGGCCCGTGGGGTGCCCAGGGCCAGGGTTCAGATTCTGAGAACAGAGTCCCACATTCCTGAACCTGCTATTCACAGCCACTCCCTCTCAAGAGTAGACAAAATGAACTGTTTTAAAAAAATTGTAGAGACTAGCCCATTTCCATGCCTTATGTATCCAGACCCGAATACCAGCATTTTTACAGCTTTATGAAGCTCCTGCAAAGTCAGAAACCTGACAAAATAGACCTATAGAGGTTTAAAAAAAAAAAAAAAAAAGCTTTCTTGCAGAAGTTTATTTCTACAAAGTGAGGCAGATTCTAATCTATTCAAACTTCATTTATTTTTTAAAAAATCTTTGTTTCAAATAAAGTCCTGCCTTTACCTCCAGTAATCCTCTGAAAAAAGCAACCAAAACCACAAGCCCTCAAGATCAGAAATAAATTATGTTAGGCACAGTTTCCTGTCTTTTTACACCTAATAATAGTGTGAACTAGCTTGCAGATATGAGGTATAGCAACTTTTACAGCGTAGCACTATGATATAGAGCCCAGAGGTTTAGGGATATCTAAATGCATTGTTTAAAAACTTTCACCTAAAAAAAAATTTTCTTTTAATAAAATAAAAACCATTACCTTTCCCTAATACCGGAGTCAGGCAGAGTAACCAATATGTATACACATTAAATTCAGAGACAGACCCAAACCTCATTTGAGTTTACAGCTCTTCCTTCATCCATCAGACATTTTAATTCCTGGCATTAATTAACTGTATTAATTAATTACAGGTAAAAAACTTTAACTCCATCCCCCTCCCCTTAAGACCCAATTAGGTTATAATGCCTTAAGAATAAGAATTCTCTATCGCAAGCATCTCTGCTGGGCACATATGGACCTTCCATAAATACTTGTTGATGCTGCTGACTGATCAGCTTTAGAGAAAGACAAAGTGCCAGGACCCTGTAACCAATAGCTTGGCAAATCAGATGGCCATACCAACCTCATTTTGCCAGATGAAAATACCCAGTGGCCTAGACAAATCTTCATGTATAGATTAGATGAGGTTAAGTAGATGAAAACACTATGAAAAGTACAATACAATATGCAAAATGCTGTATTATTATTGCAGAGCAATAAGCAATACTATTTATAAAAACAGGAAGTTTGGAAGAAAAAGGCATTCTAAATTGGCTGTTCTTTCCTGGAGAAAATGAAGACAGACAACTGTAAGTAATAAAGACAGACAAGGTCAATTGTAGACATTGGTCAAGTCTTGAGTAAGAGAGTTTTCCTGTCTAATTCTTTGAAGACAGCTTCACTCTATTTCTGAGCAAGTCAAAATTATATCCACAGCCCCTTCTACTTCCTCCTCCTCCTCCCCTTTACTTCTTTTCCTCTCTCAGATTAGAAGGACTCTTGCTATTCACTTGCTAGATGTGGCTAGCCCCAAAGACACAGGTATTTGGGATTTGAGGCAAGAGCCAGAGACTTGGCACCCAAGCTGGTAACAGTAAAATTAATCTAGGCCCTAAAGAGGCAGATCTCCAAATGCCAGAAATTCTCAGTTCATTTCACATACCACAGAGGGGATATGTCCACCACCTATGAAGAGCAGGCTTGCCTATGTAGAAAAGAATGAACTCTGCAGTCAGAAGACTATGCAGGGAGGAGGTGGAGAGTGGCAGGTGGCAAATGGGTGAAGTGGGTCGAAAGATACAAACTTCCAGTTATAAAATAAATAAGTCCAGGGATATCATGTACAGCATAGTGCCTACAGTTTATAATACTGTACTGTATATTTGAAAGTTGCAAAGAGTAAATCTTAAAAGTTCTCATCACAGGAAAAATAAACTTGTAACTATGTACAGTGATGGATGTTAACTAGACTTATTGCGATGATCATTTCACAGTATACACCTACATGAAGCCATTGTGCTGTACACCTGAACTAATATCATGTTATATGTCCATTCCATTTCAATTAAAAAAAAAAAAAGACTAGACACAAAGAGTATTCTTTGAAATTGCTAACGTTTTAAAGCTACAAGGAAATACAGAGATGACAGGGACTAGCCTCTGCCTTTGACAGGTGAGGAATCTGATCCTCAACGAGGTTGGGCAGATGTCTGAGGGGTCCCACAGCACGGGAATTAACTACACCTGTGAGACAGGAGCCAAACCCCTGAGTCCACCCCCACCTTCTCCCACTGCTTGGTGTTCACCCTTCAAAAGTGAGGACCGCCTCATGCCCTCACCTACAACTTCCAATTATTCCAGGATAATGGGGGGAGGGTGACTAATATTAACTAAGCACTGCAGCTGTCAAGCACTGTCCTAGTACTTTAGAACCTTTTTTTTTCTTGCTACTTACTATCATAATTACAACAATTTGTATTAGTAATATCAGCTCCACTTTACAGAAGAGGAAACTAAGGCCCAAGGTCATACAAGTAAGAAAGAATTCCTCTCCTTTTCTAACTCCTAACAGTCCTATCCTTTTCCCCAACAATGCTTAAATAAATGAGATATAGGGGCACCTGAGTGGCTCAGTCAGTTAAGCGTCTGACTTCAGCTCAGGTCATGATCTCAGAGCTTGTGAGTTCAAGCCCCACATCAGGCTCTGTGCTGACAGCTCAGATCCTGGAACCTCCTTTCGATTCTGTGTCTCCCTCTCTCTCTTTCTGCTCTTCTCCCACTCATGATCTCTCTCTCTCTCTCTCAAAAATAAATAAAAACATAAAAAATTTAAAAAAAAAAGAAATGAGATATAGATGTGATTGGGACCATGGTAAAAAATCCACCAAAACCAAATTCACCTTAAGCATTCTACTCCATATCTTAGCTTTGAAAAACAAATACATTTGAAATAGAAAACAAACAACATAATAATAAACCTGAAAATGCCTAACTCAAATTCAAATTCTTGTTTGTTTGTTTGTTTAATGGATTGCAATGCACCTCTAAACAAGTTTCAGTTCTTCCCTTCAATTCTCCACTCAGCTCTAATGGGAAGAGAAACAAGGGTCTCAGGAGCCAGACGGAGGGTACTCAGGAAGCTGAGAAGTTGGGACCAGGTGCTACAGCCCCAGCAAACTGAGTACAGCTCTAGCCATCCAGTCAAGTCTACAGAAGCCAGAAGAAACTGAGAACCACATGTAAAAATCAAGAGTTTCCTCAAAAATTAAATATAGAATTACTGGGGGCGCCTCGGTGGCTCAGTCGGTTAAGCATCCAACTTCAGCTCAGGTCATGATCTCACAGTTCGTGGGTTCGAGTCCTGTGTCGAGCTCTGTGCTCATAGCTCAGAGCCTGGAGTCGGCTTCGATTTTTCTGTGTGTGTGTCTCTCTTTCCCTCCCCTACTCACACTCTGTTTCTCTCTCTCTCTCAAAACTAAACATTAAAAAAAATTTTAAATATAGAATTACTGTATGATTCCACAATCTCACTTCTGAGTATATATCTAAAAGAACAGAAACCAGAGACTGGAATAGATATTTGCACATCTACATTCATAGCTGCATTATTCACAATAGCCAGAAGGTAGAAGCAATTCAATGTGTATCAATAGATGACTGATCAAGCAAAATGGGATATATCCATGCAATGAAATCTTACTCAGCCTTAAAAGGAAAAAAAGGAGGAAATTCTGACACAGGCTACCACATGGATGAACCCTGAGGACATTATGCTAAGTGAAATAAGCCAGACACAAAAAGACAAATACTGTGTGAAACCACTTATACGAGGGACCCAGAGTAGTCAAACTCCTAGAATAGAAAGTAGAATGCGGGTTGCCAGGGATTGTGGGGAGGGAGGAATGGGGAGATTGTACTTGATGGGCACAGAGTTTCAGTTTGGGAAGATGAAAAAGTTCTGGAGATGGATGTGGTGATGATGTGAATGTACATAATGCCACTTAACTGTACATTTAAAAATGGTTAAAATGGTAAGATTTCTGTTCTGTATATTTTACAAGTTTTAAAAAATTTGTTACCTAAGCCATTTTAATACACAAAACAGGGTCTCAACAGATGCCAGCCCAGCACAGGACGAGGGGGGAGCAGGTCTGGAGGAGCTAAGCTGGGCTGGGGGGTGCAACCAGAGGGATTCTGGTCTCAGGAGTCCCTTCACCTTCCTGGAAAGAGCTAAGCCCAGTCACGTGAAAACAGCAAGAGCATCGCTGCCTCAGATCAGCTCCTCATCTGTACACGAAGGAATGTGGCTGGTAGTCTCCAAAATCCCGGCTCCCTGCNCTGGGAGTCGCAGCAGCGGCATGGAGGCCATCCTGGTGACTGGGAGACACAAACCCACAGCTGCTGAGGTTATTTTTAAATAGGAAAAGGAGCCCGCCTCATTTTGGTCACCCACAGGAGGCTGCAGAGGGCTTCTACAAAAGGGAAAGGGGCACCAGGAAACACCACAGGGGCCCACTGTGCCGACACTTCCAGAGCACAGGAGGGCCGAGCTCTTGGAGGGTGTCCATACCCCAGGGCCAAGGCAGAGACCAGAAGGGCCCGGAGTCAAGCTGTCCTCACAGGTATTCCAGGGCCTCTGTCCCTGATGAGAACGAGGGGTCAGAAAGACTTCAAGGGGCCAGAAGCTAGTGCCACAGGGTTCACAGATAATATCCCTAAGGCTGGCAAGAACCTACAAGGTAGGACTCAAAGGCCTAACTTATTTGACTAATAAGTATTTCAGTTTTTAAGAGCAAGGACTACAAAAGCCACCCTCTTATAGTGTGGCAAAAACAACATAAAATGATTTAATAAAGGAAGTTTAAAATGAGGTTAACAAGAGTGCCTGGGTGGTACAGTTGGTTAAGCGCCTGACTTCGGCTCAGGTCATGATCTCAGTGTGGGTACGAGCTCTGCGTCGGGCTCTGTGCTGACAGCTGGCTCAGAGCCTACAGCCTGTTTCACATTCTGTGTGTCCCTCTCTCTCTCTCTCTGACCCTCCCCTGCTCATGCTGTCTCTCTCTCAGAAATAAATAAAAAACATTAAAAAATTTTTTAAAATAATAAAATAAAATGAGGTTAACACAGTGAAGGGGATTTGCAGCGCACACCTGAGAATTCCAGTCCTCGGTTAATTACCAGAGTTAGTAATTACAAGAAAAAAATCATTCTAGATTAATTAGAGTAAGTTCCCTGAGGGCAGGACTTTGTTCTGTTCACTGCGCGGAAAAGAGCTAGGCACACATGGGCGCACAGTAAGTACCTGCTGAATGAATTTCTTTTCCATGATTTTCATTCTCTTAAAATTCAGCTATTTATTGACCACAACCAAGGCCTAGCCTAACACCATAATGTATACACATGATATTAAAAAATCTTATGTCACAGTCACTTACAGTTTGGGGCAGGTGGGGAATATCTATACACGCCATCCACCTTGCTGCACATAGTAACTGGGACCCCCAACAAACCTCAACTCTTTAGAAAGCATATTACCAAAATGGTTGTTTCGAGGAGAAAAACAGAAGGTGCTTAGTTCAGACTCATAATAAAGTTATTTTTCCTGCTGAAATTTACTAATGGGTTTTGTTGTTAAGTTACAGGTGTATATTTTCTTATTATGGGCTAAAAATACCTCTATCAAAGTAGACAAGTGCTGCTGGGTTCACACTTAAGATTATTTTTTTATTTATCTTTTTATTTGGAAATAACTTCAAGCTTCAAGAAAAGCTTCAGGAATTAAAATAGGACAAAGAACAACATACACCTTTTGCCAAAAATCAGATTGCCTACCGTTAACAGCACACCTCATTTACTGTAGTATCTGCTCTTTCTCTTGATATGATGTGATATGACATAATTACACACACACACACACTTTTTTTTTAATCATTTCGAAGGGAGGCCTATTCCCATGAATAGGGGCAACACACACACTTTTTTTTTTATCATTTCGAAGGGAGGCCTATTCCCATGAATAGGGGCATTTTCTTACACAACAATACCATTATTATCAACCTCACTAAATGTAACACACATGGTACTTTTATCTACCACTTGTATTCCAGTTTGGTCACTGACCCGACAATGGACACCCTTCACAGCATGTTTCTTCTTGAGTTCAGGACCCATTCTAGGGCTGGGCATTGCGTTTAGTCACGTCTCTAGCTGCCTTTAATCCTCAGCCTTTCCTGGTCTTTTACAACTGACATTTTGAAGACAAAGGCCCCCATGCCCCTTTTTTTGTTTTGACAATTTTGATCAAGTTTTTCTCTTTCTTTCTTTCCTTTCTTGAGAGAGAGAGAGAGAGAGAGAGAGAGAGAATGAGCACAAGCAGGGGAGGGGAAGAGAGAATCCCAAGTAGATTCTACACTGTCAGCACAGAGCCTAATGCAGAGCTCAAATCCACAAACCATAAAATTGTGACCTGAGTGGAAATCAAGAGTCTGAGCTTAACCAACTTAAGCTCCCCTATTTTCAGTTTGTAATAAAAACATGCTCACATCTGAAATATCTTTATTCAAATGTATAGGTTTTTACACACAGTTTTAATCATTTGTTCTGTACTTAAAATGTACCTCTCTGAAGTTGTGATGGGAAGATCGTCCAATTTATACAATTCGGATTCTAAATAAAACTTTTCAGGAATGTATGCAGCAGGATTATAAATATAGCAGATTAGAGCATGTGTTCTCAAAGCTTCTGCAATTATGATCTCTTTCAGTGTGAGTAAATCTGCCATTCAATTCTCTCTGAGATTCTCCTTCCCTCCCTCTCCCTGCTTCTTTCGCTTTCCATTCTTTCCCTCCAACCCTTCCTCCCATGCACACACAGACTTTCTAATGATCCTTCTGGTATAAATGGATGCTCACCTGTGGAAATTCTCGTTTTGGATCTTACCAAGATTTCAGGCACTAGCAACACATTTCTGGCTTTGCCTATAGTTAAGGTTTCTGCAAATTTTAATTCAAAGAAAGTAAGTGTACTATTACATGGTTCCAACTTAACTTCTGGCTATGAAATATAGAGTACTCAAATCCAGCTTTCCAGGTGGTACAGGAAATTAAAAAAAATCACACAAGAAAAGTAGCTTTTGCAGTGGGATACACATCCTATCAAAGAGAACTTCCCAGTTCTACAAGAGGCTCTCCAACACCATTTCTTCATACTTAAATGTCTTATTTGGATAAATGAATATAAGCAAAAGGCTGCAAGATAGAACAACAATGCATTAGCAACATCTGAGCAGTAGACCTCAGAATTGTAGCTTCAGCTACATCAGCCTCACCTAACAGCAATTCCCAAATTAATACAACAAAGTGTAATGTGATCATTCTTAGCCTCACCTGGCCACGAAGCTGGCTCAAGTACCTTACTTCAACTAGCAAGTGGCGGTACAGCAGACACACATCTCGTATTTAACTTACCAAATTCAACAATATGCCCTGGCCAAAACGCAGAGGGAATACAACTGCTCATGCCGATCGCCTTGCCCGTCAATCAAGGAGCACAGGCCCCGCTGTGAGCTCCCTTGGGGGGGGGCTGGAGACCCTGGGCTCCACAGAGGCCCCCAACTTCCCAGGAACTCCTTGTAACATGAGATTACCAAGAAAGGGGCCCTGCTGATCATAAGGGTAATTTTTCAAGCAATTTTTGTCCTTCGTGTTGATTTTGGAACCTAATACCCACATTAAGAGGCAGCTCCATTATATTGAGATTAAATAGTATCCACTTTGAAACTTGAATGAGTGTCCAAACTCTCCTTTACTTCAAAACCGTAAGGGAAACTAAAGGTTAAAACAAAAACACACAGGCGCACGCAAAATGCAAGCAAAACGCACGCAGCTACACCCACACACATGGTTTTGGGACACTGGTTTTATTAAAACCTAATTTCTCCACCCAAATCCTTGCTGTGATTGAATCATTAACAGATAGAAGATCATGAGCTATACACTCTTAAAGCAATCTTAATGCCTTGCTTACATTTTACATTTACTTCTCATTATAACAGCAATATAACAGAAACTCAAAATCCAGCATTAATAGCTCAGTATGCTCCCAGGCTAAGTGTAATACCCAAATCTCTACCTGAGGTTGAACTATGCTGTTTCTTCCTTTTAAAATTGTGTGTCAAGCAAATACTGCTTCTCAAGTGAAAAAGTCCAGGAGTTCCTTCCAAGTTAGAAGGCTAACACATTTCCTTATGAAAATATCCCTATATCCCAAACACTGGGCCACAAATTTATTTAAAACTCTGTTGAATGGACTTGATAATTCAGGATAGCGAAACTTCCTGATCAATCTCTGTAATTTACTGAAGTGATATTTAATCTGTATTTTCCTTCTAGAAATAAATCCTATTGTTTGAATCCCAGTAACATTATTGATAATAAAAGGTTATTTATATAGTAAATAAATGGTAACCCACACACACAGGAACTCAACATGGCATCAAATGTCAAGCAAGAAACAACCCATTTTTAAGTTGCCATGGTTTTCTTGAAGAATTTCTTTTGCCTGGTGAAACAAGCACCATCTAGTGCTGACCGCATCCCTGGGATCCATTTACAATACTTCATCCTTCTGGTGACCAGTTACAGATTCTTTGAGGGATTTTTCCCCCAGTACTTAGTATTTAACCTTATTCCCAAATCAAAATTTCCTTGGGAATTGTCTCCTGAGGTCCTGCTCACCTGAATGCCTTACCTCCTTTGCTGACCTATTCAAGCCTAGCCATGGCTCACTTCCAGGCCCAGCAGCTACAGACGCAACATTCAACAGACCTTCCATTTCCTGACAAATAATAAATTTGTGGTTTTTCCCCCTCTTTGTTTAAGTCTCTATTTTGAGAGAAAGAGAATCCCAAGCAGGCTCCACACTGTCAGTGCCAAGCCCAATGTGGGGCTTGAACTCATGAAACATGAGATCAGGACCTGAGCCAAACCCAAGAGTCAGGCCCTTAACTGACTGACCCAGGAGCTCCAACAACTAATAAATTTACAATAATGACTAAAAACCAACTGAATCCCACCTTGATGAAGCTGCCTCCCCGTGCACACCTACTTCCTTCCCACCCATCCACTCCACCATGCCTACCTGCACCCAAACTGCTCTCCCTGAGGGAGCCAATGTCCCTGAAACCTTTTCCATACCATACTGCAGAGTCCATCCCTCTCCCCTACTTCTTTCTTGAATACACTTTTCTCTTGGCCTCTTGGAAATACACTCTGCTCATTTCCTCCTGACCACTCCTCTGTCCCCTCTGTGTTTTTCTCCCCTACAAGCCTTTCTAGAAAGCTCACAAGCACATCAAACTGAACTTGTCCAGAAGAGCTTCTCAGAGTCCACAGAGCTCTCATACATGCTCTTTCCTTTGCTCAGAAGGCTTTTTCCTCCATGTTCTACCCAGCTAACATCATTCTATGCACCTGGCGGGTCTTAGATGAGATCACAGGTCCTCAGAAAAATGATTCCTGACACTCCCAACCTAAATTAGCTTCCCCATTATTCCCTCTCATCGCCCGTGCCTCTCTGCACTTACCACAATCTATAATTCTGTCTTTCGTGGTTTAATAATCACTCCATTACTACCACTAGCTTTTCCCATTCTTCTAGATGATAAGCTGCATGAGAACACAGGGCCTGGCACTGCTGAATGAACTGGTTTTTTTGGCTTTTTCTTCTTTAAATACAAATAATTAAACGGGGGTGCCTGGGTGGCTTAGTTGGTTAAACATCCGACTCCTGATTTTGGCTCAGGTCATGATTTCCTAGTTGTGAGATCGAGCCCCACATTGGGCTCTAACCTGAGCATGAAGCTTGTTTGGGATTCTCTCTCTCTCCCTCTCTCCCTGCCTCTATCCCACTCATGCATGCATGTGCTCACTTGCTCTCTCTCTCAAAAAATAAATATTTAAAAAAACAAATAAATGAATTGACAACATATCTAAAAAATATAACAATTTGAAGTACAAAATCTTCTACTGTTATTACAAACCTCTTAAAGTAACACCAACAATAATTGTTTTTCAGGTTAAGAAACTGAGCCCCAGAAGGAATGGATTAGTCACAGAACCACATCTCTGAAGCTAGGTAAGAGATAAAAATCATAAACTTGTAACTCTAAACCAATTTCTTCTCTAGAGGAAAAAAAATCCAGGCTATCTTTTAATTTCAAATAAAAGTACCTGACTAGATTAGACGCATTTCTGAAAATAGTTCCTAAGCCTCAGTGAAACTGACACACCCCACACATGCTAGACATTTTGAAGGCTAAATATAGTTTACCAAGAGAACAAGTATCTGAAGCACGGGTAATCCAAGAGCAATCATGGTCCATAAGGCAAGAATGCAACATTGCTTCAATGCCTCTCCTTCTCCCCATTACTCATACAGTGATGGTAACCAGAAAAACTGCCAAGCTCTCCGCAATTTTAGATTTAGTCTAGATTTTATCCAATTTATATGTGCATGTAAAAAAACATAATTCTACCAGGCTCAGTTGGAAACACAACTCCCTCATGACCTTCCCTACTCCCCACTTCCCAGCCTCTGAAGGGAACCACTTCCCATTCGTAATGGATTCTTTTTGCATTTACCTTCACCTCTCTGATTGTATCACTATTTCTTGAATTTGAGAGCTGAGCTTTATAGTAAAACTCTGAAACCTGGCCTAACCTACACAATGGCTGATTTTCCCTGGAGTTAACAACTGCCCAGAATTCTTGACTGATTTAGCTGTGTATCAACAATTTACCCACAATTCCACTCCTAATGCACAGACCTTCCTTCAACATGGGCAAGGATGGGAGGTGCTCTACCAATCTCTCTTCCCCCAGGAGCGGTCTTGAAGCCTTTTGGCCTGTTCCAATCTGGACTGAGGGGTTTCTCAGCTGTCATTTCGGGATTTCCCTTCACTATCACCCTAGAGATTCCCTTTTAAGGACCTTTTCAAACAAGTAACAAAGCACAAACTCTTGAGGGGAAAGTCTGTACTTGACCACATAAAACTTAAGAACGTTGGTTCTTCAAAAGACCCAAAACGAAAATAAAAAGTCCAGTCATAAAGTTATACATTTCTTTTTATGGGGCGCCTGGGTGGCTCAGTCAGTTGAGCATCTGACTTCGGCTCAGGTCATGATCTCGCAGTTCGTGGGTTCGAGTCCCACATCGGGTTCTGTTCTGGCAGCTCGGAGCCTGGAGCCTGTTTCGGATTCTGTGTCTCCCTCTCTCTCTCTGCCCCTCTCCTGCTTATGCTCTGTCTCTCTCCGTCCCAAAAATAAACAAACTATAAAAAATTTTAAAAAATAAATACATTTTTAATACTTAAAAAATACAGAACACATAGACACATGTGCATGTACACACCAAAACACACACACAGATCCTAAATTAAGAAAAACATACCTCCCCATGTCTTTGAGGTTATAGAGCCATGTGACTTGATTTTGCCAATATAAAGTGAACAGGGGCTCCAGGCTGGCTAAGTCGGTAGAGGATGTGACTCCTGATCTCAGTTTCATGAGTTCAAGCCCCACACTGGGTGTAGAGCTTACTTAAAAAATATACAGGGGAACCTGGCTGGCTCAGTCAGAACAGTGTACAAATCTTGATCTTGGATTGTGGGTTTGAGCCCTATGTTGGGTGTACAGATTACTAAAGAAAAAAAAAACTTTAAGTCAAGTGAATGGAAGGGACAGGTGTCATTTCCAAGTACAAACTCTAAAATCCAACATGAGATTCACCAAATTCCTTTCCTCCTTACCATGTAACCATAGAAGCATTAGGAATGGAGCCTCCATCAGCCCATCTTTGAATGCTTACAAGAGAAACCTGGGAACCCACACTGGATATATAACATCAGGGAGAAATACCACACTGGACATATAACACGAGTGAGAAATAAACTAATGTGGATCCACAGAGATGTCTGGGGTGTTTGTTACCACAGCATAACCTAACTTAACCCATTATGGCGGATACACCCAATAAGATCACTCACAGGTATATTCTCCAGAGAAACTTTCACACATATGAATGTCACAGAATAATGTTCACAGCAGTATTATTTGTAATAACATAAACAACTAGAAAGCCAAATATCAGCTGACAAATGAACAAACAAATGGATCACTATCCATCAATGAAAATGAATGAATTTGGCTATATGCATCAACTTGGTTCGATGTCATAGAAATATTAACTATATATACATATATATGTAAAACTATAAATATAACTGGGATGTGGAAAAACAAGCTTCGGAAAAAAACATAAAGTAAATTATTATTCCTTTTGTATAAAGTTTAAAAAGCACACAAAACTAAAAAACGTATTGATTAGGGAGAGGAATATAATCAAGAAAGCACACAAGAGATCTTTTAAACAATGAAAATACTCTATTTTTTTTAGTAACAGGTAATGGGTATTGTATTCCTTATACTTTATATTTGCATTATGTACTCCTATGCACACAGATTTCATATTTTAAAACTTTAGGCAAACTACCATCCTATTTATTATTTTTGAATGTCCATTCTCCATCAGTAACTACTTACTCAGAATAAAACCAATCACAAAATACAGTACCCTTTCCTAAGGAGAACTTATTTGTGGCTGTTTATTGTGCTGCTGATTTTCCCTTGCTTTTTTTTTTAAAGTAAAAAGCAGGAAGCAGAAAAATAAAATCTGGTGGAACACCAGACCCACCAAATGTTCAAGAATATTAATGACTCAACTTCGCAGAGCTGTGTCAGTTGGCTGGTGATGTGCTGGGGAAATCATGCCGCGTCTGTACAGGATCATTTACATAAGGGTTACCAACGGGTGGTTATAACAGCTGGGCTGGCGCAGCTGACCAACTACTGCTAGTGCTTACAGGCATGCAGGGCAGGCGTGAGAAATAGCAATGACAACACTCGATATTATTTATTCCTGCTTTTTGCATAATTCCCATTTCCAGGATGATACAAAACATTTCTCAGCCCCAGAGGCTCACACTTATCAATTCTACTTGGACATCCAAGTATTCACTAAATATTTATTGAGTGTTCCAGCAAGAGAGACTGTTCCAGGGCTGGAGGCATGGTGTTGAGGGACACAGATCTGGGATCTCCGTCCTGGAGCTCACGGTCTGGTTCCCTAGAAAGTGATAAAGCCACAAATGGCCACATCACGGCAAACAGTGGTGAGTGCTATAAGGTGAAGCAGAGGACGACAGTATAAGAGGATCAGATGAGGGAGGGGGTCCAGAGCACCATCACCAGGCAGCTGAGCTCAGGCTGAGATCTGAAGGGTATCAAAGGGAAAGAAGAATTAGCCAGGCAGAGGGGGAGGTGAGGGTACCCCCAGGCAGAGGGGACAGCAGGTGAAAGTCTTGGGAAGTGCCTGACAAGCTGTCCTTATCAGAAGGTGAAGGAGAAAGAGCCTGGGAGGTCAGGCACAATAACAGCTCTTGCAACACCCAAACAGCTATTAAAACGTGCTCAGGGCTGCTTTTCAATACAGATGATTAGTTTTTTAAATTAGGGGGGAAATCTGTCTTGGAAATTTGATCAGATTTACTGCTTTCATTTAAAATAAATTCCTCCTCTATCCAATGCTGCCAGAATATAGAGTCACGATCATAAAATCCTATCCCTTCACGGCTAATAAATGAATGCTTTAAAAGCTACAAGCCTCTCAATCATTTTCAGCTCTTCCTAAAGAGTTCCAATTAGGCTGAAAAGGCTAGCCTCTGCTACGGCACCACCCACACATTTGTACCTCATCTTATTCCTCGAGGGACACAGTCCCTGCCTTGTTTGATTACCTAATTACAGTGCCCTTATTATGCTTTTATTAAATGCAACTGCTGGAAACCCCAAAGTTTTATTAATGGCTTATCAGCCCTTAAAAATGTTATCAGTTAGTTATTTTAGCTGTATATCTGTATTGGAAGATATCTTCCAATTTATGCTCTTAAAATCAAAGTACTTCCTTTGTGTTCCTTCCTTAATGTGCTTTTGGAAAATAAGACTAGAGCATGGAAGACTGTAGAGATAGTACCTAGGAAGTCTACACAATGCAAAGGCTGCCCAACTGAACCGAAGAATTTTGTTGATAGTAAAGATTAAGTCCACCAACAAATTCAAGGGCACCTGGCTGGCGCAGTCAGTAGAGCATGCGACTCAGGGTTATGAGGTCAACCCCCACACTCACTGTGGAACCTACTTAAACTAAAGACAAGGGGCACCTGAGTGGCTCAGTTGGTTANCCTCCCTCCCTCCCTCTCTCTCTCAAAAAGTAAATAAACTAAAAAAAAAAGTCAGAAAAAAAGCAAGCAAAAATCCACCAACAAATTCAGCTACCTAAGCAAGACTATATAGCCAAGAAAAGCAACACCCAAGCTGGGCTTCACCAGTTTCCAATCTTTCAATGGAATCATTCTGAGCAAGGCTCATGACCCCACACGAATCCCTGGCGTCAGTTTCGTATCCCCGTTTTGGGGACACCGTCCCAATCATAGTAGACAATTCACTCTGAGCATAGTCACTTGATGTCTGGGACACCAAAGTGAAGTTCCCTTTATTTACTAGGATTTAACAAAGGATTTCAAAGAAGCTCTGTAAAACAAATCCTGCTAGCACAAATTGCTATTTAAATATTTAACTTTCTAAGGCACCTGAGTGGCTCAGTAGGTTGAGCGTCTCACTCTTGATTTCAGCTCAGGTCCTGATCTCACGGTTTGTGGGATGAAGCCCCACTTCAGGCTCTGTGCTGACAGCATAGAGCCTGCTTGGGAGTCTCTCTCTCCCTTCCTTCCCCCACTTGCTCTCACACTCTTTCTCTCAAATAAAGTTTTTAAAATAGTTTAAAATATATTTAACTTTCTGGGGTGCCTGGGTGGCTCAGTCAGTTGAGCATTTGACTCACGATTTCAGCCCAGGTCATGATCCCTGGATCACTGGATTGGGTCTGCACTGAGTATAGAGCCTGCTTAGGATTCTTTCTCTCTCTCTCCCCCTCTGCCCCTCTCCCCTGCTTGCATTCTCTTTCTCTCTCAAAAACAAACAAACAAACAAAAACCACTAAAACAAAGCCAAAAATGAACATTTAACTTTCTGGGGGGCCTGGGAGGCTCAGTCAGTTGAGCATTTGACTCACAATTTCAGCCCAGGTCATGATCCCTGGGTCACTGGATTGGGTCTGCACTGAGTATAGAGCCTGCTTAGGATTCTTTCTCTCTCTCTCCCCCTCTGCCCCTCTCCCCTGCTTGCATTCTCTTTCTCTCTCTCTCAAAAAAAAAAAAAAACACTAAAACAAAGCCAAAAATGAATATTTAACTTTCTGGGGTGCCTGGGAGGCTCAGTCAGTTGAACGTCTGCCTCTTGGTTTCAGTTCAGGTCATGATCCCAGGGTCATGGGACCAAGCCCTATATTGGACTCCAAGATGAGCCTGGAGCCTGCTTAAGATTCTCTCTCAGAACACCTGGGTGGCTCAGTCGGATTTCAGCTCAGGCCATGATCTTGTGGTTAACGAGGCTGAGCCCCACATGGGCTATCAGTGCAAAGACTGCTTGGGACTCTCTCTTCTCCTCTCTGCCCCCCACCCCTGCTCACTCTCTCTCTCTTTCCCTCCCTCTCTCAAAATAAACATTAAAAACAAAAAGACTCTCTCTGCCTCTTCTGCTTGCTCATGCATGCTTCTCTAAAAAAAAAAAACTTGTATTTATCTTTCCAATTATACTTATTAATACTGCAGTAATAGATACATGTTTTTTATATCCTTCGCTACAATGCAAACTTCTTCACAACCCTTTTATTCTAAGAAGCCCTCTTGTTAGTCAATTTTTTAAGTGTTCCTTCTCTTTTTTTTTCCCCAAACAGACTAGGTGGCTAGCCCAGGTAAGCCCTTCCTATAGTTCTAAGCCTTGTTTGAATTGGAACCCTTGGGCATGGCTGCTGGGAATGTAAAATGGTATAGCCACAGTGGAAAAGTTTCTAACCCTTTAAAGTAAACTTCCTTATTGTCCCTATCTTGAGGTTGCTACAACTAAGGCTCAAAGAAACTAAATAAACTAGCACAAGGCCTCTCTGTCCAGATTTGTAACCAACAGATGTATCTTGACTCAAAGCCCCTATTTTCCACTACACCATACTTCCTCTGTGATCCTAGCTATTTTGGAAACTGTTAGCCCCTATTACAAATGCAATGACAGGAACAGGGGCTGGAGGTAAACATTCCGAAAAGTAGAAAACATCAATATATTCTTCAAATTACAACTTTTTAACTGTCAGCCTCTTTGGGAAAAGAACTGCAAGGTTATACAGAAACGCACATAATAGAACACTGAAAAATAAAATCCTTCAGAGGGGCATATCCAGGTGGTGACATTAGGTCTTTAAAGCTCTATTTGTGCTGCTCATTTTAAGTGCTTCAGGGAGCACCGGAGGAGAGGGCAGCGATGGTGTGTTCTTCTGTCTATACCTCCCCAATGCTAACTTCTCCCACTCAGTTCTCCCAGAGCTGACTGAACTTTCGTAACAAATATTCCTTTTTTTAAATAGTTTATTGTCAAGTTGGTTTCCATATAACACCCAGTGCTCATCCCCACAAGTTCGTAACAAATATTCCTATCCACCTGAAACTAATGTAACGTTGTGTGTCAACTACACTGAAATAAAAAAGTTAATAATAAAAAAATATTCCCACAGGTTGGAGACTGTATTTAAGTGAATACTTTTATACCTTGACTTCCTCCCTTCCAGAGCAAAGTCACTTCTGTCCCAGGAGCTTTGGAAACGTTTTATAACACTGTATTCAGCCACACCATGTTCTAAATGGAGGAAAAGGTGGCTGCCTCCCACTACTGTCCCCAAGCCCAGGACTTCCTTCTCCAAACAGCTCCCAGGGAGTAGTAACAGAGGCCGCCTGAGAAGCTGGTGCCATGATCCTTCCCCACCAAAGAAGGGAGCTACCAAATAAAAAAAAAAAAAACCAGAAGGAGGGGGACT